>NW_026916009.1:3000000-3530000 GCF_034315485.1 Pezoporus occidentalis
TACAATTATGGGTTAAATGTTGCTGTTTCTGATGAGAATAGTTCTTTCAAAGACAGATCCAAGATAAACTTACACATAAAATGTTCAAAACTATATACAATCATCTATCCGCTACTACATCTCTCTGTAGGAGGTTGATGGTTAGCATTCAGTGAAATATCATTTTTGGGGTAAAAGTAATTCACAAGCCTAGTGAACAGAAATGTATTTGTTCTGAAGAATGTTATATATTCACAGGGGTTCTTAAACATTTTCATCTTAACACTGAATATGGTGCACAGTCATTGTAGACCACCTTTCAATTTGAGATTGAATAACATCTCTATGGCAACTACAACAGCTGCTTACATAGAAAAGTAATATTGCGTGAACATAACATTCTTAGTTCTTTACAATAGGCCTTAACAGTTGGATATGAAAAATGCTCATTCTTTCCCCAGTCCTGATAGACATTTTGAGATTTCTGAATGTATTTTGGAGACTGCTGCTTTCGATTGCAGCAAATTTGTCTTGAAAAGCGCTGAAAGATAGACAAAAGATAATAAAATATGAAAATGCTGGATATTGCTAATCTGTGATCATACATGGATGCTCCTTTTCAAGATAAGCAATTTGGTGTCTGATTGACCCCAAACCCTGCCAGCCTGGGTCTTTTGGTTTTTTTTGTGAGCTGAGTTACTGAAGGAGTTGGTACACTCATAATCCCTCCACCATCAGTCCAGTGTTGCCAGTTTCGGTAGTGTATTCTTCCTACCATGTCTTCTGTTCTGCCGCTACAGATTCAGGCAAACTCAGAATTTCTGGGAAAAAATGTGTCCTGTTTTCAGCTTCTTTTCCTCTCTGTAGGAGGCATCAGCAAATCTTTCCAAAATATTTGGTGATGCTTTAGAGTTCAGATTCCTTCTGAGCAAGAAGTTTGTGGTAGGTAAAGCACCAGAAGAAAGGGCTATATTCATGTTTTCACAGGATGATTAATTCAAACTCTGAAAAATTTCCTGCCCTGAATTATAAAAGAACTTATTGAACATAAGACTGTAAACAAGGTATGATGTAATTCTTGATGGTATTAAGTAGCACTGCTCTTCTCCAAAAGCTGAAGTTTACAGGAAGGTTTTCTCCAGTATTAAATGTTCTTGTTTTTCTTTGTGCAGATGAACCACAAATGAATTACCCCAGGATTTCCCATGTTCGCATCATGTTTTACAGGCATGATAACGGAATTATAAAAGATAATATAAAACTGTTTAAGTTTGATTTTAATGTCTGTCATTTAAAGTATTATTATTTTTCTATTAAGTACAATTACAAAACCTGATGTTTCCTAGTGTAGTGATTATATTTATGATAGAGTTTTGCACAGTTTACAAAACAGAACTCACTTGTAACCTTTTTGTTTTGCATGGCTCACAGGTGGGCTGGCAAGGCCAAAGGTTTGGGAATCCTACTGGGTGTTTTTTTAAGTTTAGGAAACAGAGAAACCCCTGACGATCAGGAAGTGAAAGGGGGCAAGCAAAAAGCAGAAGGCACGGTGGTTCAGCTGGGAGGTTTTGTGCTTCTGGTCTGACAAGTCCCAGAGGAATTGGAAACCACCGAGGTAACCACGGCCCAGGGACAATAAACACGCCGTGCTAGAGGCTACTTCCAACAGCAACGGGTGCTGAGGGAATCCCGGGGCCCCGGTGCGCGGCGGCGCCGGGGTGATGGCCGTGCCTGGCCAGGGCTAGCCCGTCGGGGTCAGCGCTCACGACCTGGGGCTCTTCAGCCTTAACCAGAACCACCGAGACGCCGCTCCCGACCTCGCTGGCGGCAATACCGACCGAGCCGGGGCCGCCCATCACTGCGGACGCTGTGACAGCGCTTCCCCTCTGCCGGGGCACGGGCGCGACCACAGGTACCACCAACCTTGCCGTCGCCAGGCGCAAGCTCCGCCTCGCGGGTGCCCCCCGGCCCCTGCGCTCCCCACCTGCGGCCGCTGAGGCGGGGCGGCGGGAGGGCGCCGGGGCCAGGCGGACGCATGCGTCGGGACGGCGGCAGCGGGCTCAGCCGCCGGGGTCCGGCGGAGTTGGGACGTGCTCGGCTCGGTGCGGCCGGAGCGGGGCTGCCGCGCCCGTCCGCGCTGCGTCCCCGCTTCCTTCTCGCTGGCGGCTGAGGTAGGGGGTGCGCGGTGCCCTGGGGCTCCGCAGGTGCCGGTGGGGACCTTGCTCAATGTCACGGACGGCGGAGGGCGAGTTCGAGTCGGAGCGAGCGCTCTGCACGCTGGGGATGCTCAGCTGCGGCCGGAGCCCCTGGTCAAGCGCGCTCCTTTCCGTCCGTCCGGGGAAACTTTGCCGGAATAGAGCGGGGCGAGAGGCGGGGATCGGCGATGCAGGTTTCCACAGGGGTTCCGCCTGCCCCAGCTGAGGGGTTCGTCGGCGTCTCTCGCAGCTAAGCTTGTTTCCAGAAAGGATAAAGCACGCCTCTAAATAGGTCAGGGTCTTCAGGAGTGTATACGGTTTGCCTAGCAATTCTTCTTACCTTCTAGCCGTAACGGGGCGCCTCTTCTTGGGCTTCAGGGCTAGACGGAGCTCTGTTTTCTTTGCATACTGGGTGACTTTTTTAAAGCCCAAACAGTTGCGTGAGTGTAGCTCAGCTTTCTTGTTTCATAAATCACGACGGCTTTGGAAAAGGTAAATTTCTTCCGCCAAGGAGGAATTAACCTACTTGAAGGAGTCATCCTTGATGAGCTAATTACCCCTAATAAGTGTAAGTGTTTTGCTTCACCAGCTTCATCGCTGAATGGCC
The DNA here is from genome assembly GCF_034315485.1 of Pezoporus occidentalis. Lineage (NCBI taxonomy): Eukaryota > Metazoa > Chordata > Aves > Psittaciformes > Psittacidae > Pezoporus > Pezoporus occidentalis. The sequence goes on from NW_026916009.1 coordinate 3,002,782, forward strand.
GTGGCATATGTAAAATGGTAAACTTTATGTCCTGGTGAGACTATATTTAAAAGCATTTGGAGATGTAGGCACAGGGTTGTGTTTTCTAGTGATGCAGACACGAAATTTCTTTGTTTCAGAGGGGTTGTCAGGATATTGATCTACATGTGAATGCTCATGTTTGTTTTCTGATGATTTTTTGGCTCCTAAGCAAACTAGGGAACTCTCTTCATGGGTTTTAAGTCTTCTGGGCACTAGGTCGTTATTGTTAAGCTTGAGTGGAAAAGTTTGTAAATGGAAAAGTTAGGGAAGTGTGGCACTGTGAGTGCTCAGAAGTTGAAATAAATCTTCAAGTGAGCATTTAGCTGCAGCTAACTACTGCTTTTAGGAGGAGCAAGGTGATAGATTTATTTCTCATCGTCTTTGCTGCTGCTTAAGTGGTGTGTTTCACAAAGTGTAAAAATAAGGTGCAAAACAAGTCCTTTATTACTGTGAAGAACCTGTAAGTTTTCTTACTTGAATGAAATATAATATGAACTGATAGTGTAAGAGCGTTAAGGGAATGGGGATATATCTGTGTGGTTGCAATAGATGTAGATGAAGCATTGTCACTGCAGGTCCAGAACAAGAGATAATGTCCTAACACTGGTGAGACACCCAGGCTGGTAAAGCCAGGGAGGATATGCTCCTCAAATCTGTCTCTGATGGCAGCATTGCTTTCACTAGGGGATGCAGCCATTCCATACCCTCTTACTTAAGATCTGTAAAGGAGAAAAAAAAGTCTGTTTGCACAGTCTGGAGCTGATGCTAGATGGGTTTGAAGGGGTTATGCTGCTGCTTCTTTTCCAGGTAAATAATCTTGCAACTCCTTCCAACTCACAGGTCAGTAGACTGCCTAAAGGGAGGGACAAGGGTTTTCTTCTTTTTTCTGGGTTGCTAAAAGTGTTCCTTCACGGCTGCAGATGTTTTTCTGGTGTTCAGTCTTGCTAGATGCATTTTGTGTACCTCCAGGTGTGTACTTTACTTTGCCAATGAGCAGGGATTAATGTGTCTGTGTGAACTCTGGAGGCAGGGGAAGAGAAAATGGAAGTGGTAAAATCAGTCACGTTACTAATGTCTTATTCTGTTGTTTGGTTAAATAATCCAGAAGGTAGTAAGAAATTGGAAAGAATCCTCTTACATGATATCTTTGCTAAGTTACCAAGTTCCTGTATTGTGTTTTCCCCCACAATGAATAATTTAATGAATGGATGCTTAGTTAAGCTTAAAAGTGTTAACAAAAAGTAGCTGGAATCAAGAGGTTGTGCCATCTTGTCTCTTCCCTCACTAGCAGGAGCTGTCCATCGCCTTTGTGCTCTGCCTGCACTATGCACTCTCTCTGTAGGGATGAATGTACTCACACCAGCGTCAGTCTCTCTTAGCCAGCTGTTCTGAACTGTCTGCATCTTTTTTCTCCTCTTTTTGATCTCTTCAGCTAAGTTTTAGTTGAGTGGATATCTTCCTACTTGAGTACAGTTGCTCAGGTTTAAGGCAGTATAAAAGCATGAAAAAGCCTTGTGGAAGATAATCTTTTAGGGGAGTGTAGGCTTGTTAGTTAATCAGCTCTGCAAGTCCTAAGATTTCAAACAGCAGTGATGGTTGCTGCATAAAAAGTAACAGATGCTTAACCGTCATTGCAGTCTTTGCTCTTCAGGTTATCACAAGGGACTGTGGCTTGAGAATATTTGCTCTAAGAGTTTGAGAATATATGAAATGAGACATTAGTGTTATTTTTAAAATGAACACATGGTACAGCTGTGGTAGTCTCAAATCCTGAAACATTCGTCAGGCTGTGTTGCAACATAACAGTATGGAACTGGAGTGCAACGTTCTCTCTAGTGTACTGAAATACACTGCAAAGCTTGAGTCATTTGTAGTTAATGGGAAGAAAAGATGACATTGCAGTTTGACTAGGCTGCTTTCTGAAATTTTGCTATTACTTTGTTATATGTCTTAAAAACATTGAAATTCTTTGAATGTCAACTTGTAGCAGATAAACATTTTAGTCCCGTAACTTTTGCACTTCATTCAGAAAACTTTAGAACTTAATATGTCACCCATCAAGATAGAAGCACGGGTATCTTAGCTGATACGATCTTGTGTTACCTCTGTGGCAGTGAAGGTAGAGGCAGATGTTAAATGCCATAGTATCCCAGTAACAAAGGGGGGATTTACCCAAATTCAGTGACTGCACTTGCATCTCTTATCCTCAGGCTGATGAATGCTCAGAGAGTTGCAGGAATTACTCTCCTCTGTGACCACAGTATGCCTGTCGCTGTGTAGGTTGGTAGATATTTACCAGACGCTCTGCTTGCCTAACTTTACAGAGGAAGTTAAAATTTTGGCTGAAGGGCTATTTTCTATTGTTATTTTGCCCACAGATGCAAAATGTAGAGGCTCTTTTCACAGATAAAATTTCTGTTTTTACTGCAGCTTCACAGAGCATGCATAATCTTAACACAGGAAGTTTATGGGTTTTGTTACTTAACAAGTGACGGTGTTTTTAAAACAACTAAAATATTTTGAAAATTCGCATCCTAAGGATTTTTTTTTTTTCCCATAAAATTTGTCTGGCTTCTGATTTTATGTAATGTACAGAGAAAACTAGGGGAATTGCAACAAAAATTGGATCAGTGAAGTTATTTGACATAATTCGATGTTGTTGGAGAAGGTGCTGCAAAGCAGTAGCTAGGATTCTAATACAGCTGCATTCAGTGGAAGAGTATACTATTAAGTAAGCATTGCTTGATTTATGACATCAGTAGTAGGTTGGTAAAAATAACAATTCACAATTTGTTTTAGTATAATGTGTTTTTTAACAACCGGAGGGTCACGGTCTTACCCTGTTTGCCAAAAGGCCTTTTTTTCTTATGCCCTGCAGTACATCACATTTCATGAAGTTGAGGTAGTATTTCCAAGTGATGAATCATGTCCATTAACTTTTGCAATTTTATCGCTTCCTTTCTAGATGAGTGTTCTCATCTGATTATTTGCAGTAATTCTTTTGAATTTCTCAAATGTAAAGCTTAGAATCTTAACATATACACTGAACATTTTGCTTACAACTGTGATTTTTCTTATGTATTGGCTAAAGCTGACATTGCTTTCTATAAACATATTAACTGACATGTTAAAAATTCATTAGAGAACCTGAGCTCCCAAGGCTTGTAAAAATAGAAGGCTTGTAAACTAATCTAACTATATCAGTGCAGTTCCAGTCCTTCACTTATCAATACTGGTACTTTACCAACTTGCTGCTGCTGAACTGCCAGGTGAATCTTAAAATGACAAGTGGTGCTAATACACATCTAGGCATGTTATAACTCTGCTGTTTACGTTATTGATGATTTTTTGGATATGAGCAAGTTAGGCCGTTATGAAAAAAATCGCTAATACTTCATTCCTCAGTGAAATTATGGAGTAACACTGTCTATTGGCAACACTATTTTGGTGCTAAACATTTAGAATAAGGAATTTAAAGGATGGAGTAGCTAAACATGGGTACAAGTAGAAGCTTTAGACGCCTGAAGTCTTTTTCATCTCACTTTTTCATCTCTAAATTCTTTTCAGCTACATAGCCTCTGTTTAAGTGGCTTCATAGATTTTAAAAGGCTGTGAGTTTGCCTTGAACACAAACACTGCATAAATAGGATAGGTTTCTGTTTACAAATAGATGAAATGCACTTTCTTCTGTGGCAGAATGCAGGATCTGCATAATTATGCATCTTGGTTCACAGTTTTGTAGAGCTATTTTTGGCGATTTTTGCTGTGTGACAGGGTGATGGGTTGCAGTATTGATAAAATGCTGTGATTCTGGAATATACTGGACAGTGTTTCAGTACTCGGCTTTCTGTTGGTAAACTGTTTGGTGCAGGCACGCCAGTGCTGAAAGTATGGAGGATTTGGGGCACACCTGCAAGTAAGTCATTCATTCTGCATGTGAAGTAGGATACATCTTTTCTCCTACAGCTCACTGAATCATACCAGGAAATGTCTCGCAAAGTCTCCTCTTGCAGGCAAAGCTCAAAGCCAGTCCGCTCTGATAATATGATGATGTACATGCCATTGCTTGTATCTGTGTGTCAGGGAAGGTGAACCTTGTCAGGCTAAGGTAAACCTTGTACATAAAGGAAGGCTGTGTAACAGCTTACTGCAGACACTGAAGAACAGTTCTATACCTTACTGAAATTATAGGGTTAAGGTCAGGAAAGCAAACTAAACTGAGGTGAAGTTTCAATTATATTGTGATGTTAAAACATACATATTTTCTTTTTTTACTTTTTTGATGTGCCATGGTATTTTTCTGGTTTGTGAGGCTTTTGGTGCATCATGGCAGCCAAAATGCTGCCCCTCTACAACTAGTGTCTTCTCATGCTGAGGGGTTCATAATCAATTTACTTAATGGTGGCTTGTGTAGTGCTGATTCCCAGCAGAGGATGCCACCTACTGAATCTTTAAAACTACTCAGCATTACTGAACTTTTAAGATCTAATGAGTTTATAGCAGAAGCAGTTATGGCTGTAGGCCATGTTGTTCTCTCGATATATACTTGTGCAGGTACCAGAAAGTTAAACATATGGCAGGAGACTTTGTTTAACAGCTCATGCTGTTGAATTTTAATTTGACACTTCTCAGTACATCCCATTTAAATACAGTAGACTATCAGGTCTCCTTAGTCCTATTACAATTTGATACAATTTCAAAGATTAATTAATTTAAGGATCAGTGATGTGACAAGCAGCATTAGTACAGTATGCTTTGAAATGGGAAGAGAGGAAAAAATAATGTAATTTTTATGTAACTTGGTTTACACATTACAGTGTTTATTTGTATCTGTCATAATTCTGAGCTTTAGAAATGAGCCTGTTTTGCTAAGCTAGAGAAAAAACTTTTTGAGCATAGAAGCTCTTTATCAAGATGTATCCCAGAGATGAGTTTGAGTAAGATATTACAAGTAAACACTCTCAAAGTTCTTACTCTGCCTTTTGTAGCAAGATTTCTGAAGGAGGTATAGGAACCTCCGAATAGGGTTTTATAATTGAAATGCTAATATAATACAAGCTAGGAGAGGAGTACCTAGTTTCTGTCTTTGCATGACTGCTTATAACAAAAAAAAATTATTGCATAATCTTTCTTCTTTTGGCCACCTACTAATAATTGGATGGTGAATCTTTGACTTGGAATTGCAAATGCATGTAAGTGCCTATATGCACTTCATTTTTCTTTTAAAATGAGATTATTTAATACATCTTGCTAATTAAGAAAACCCCTTATAAATCAGTGTCAGAGTTTTATGGAAAAAGACTCTGCCTTTGTTCTTTTCTGCAGTCTGTTATCTGCAATGCAGGTGCAGTCTATGCCAGACAGATGCATATTTGGTAGATTGTGGGGTCCGTGCATAGTCAATACTGTGTTGCTTAACCTTGTCCCTTGTAAATCAGAAACACAAGAATACCCACGTTGTAGATGTCAAACAACATTAAACCAACCTAAAACTTGCAAAGTTAGCTATCTGAAAATGAGGGAATGCCAGAAATAGTTGTCTATGCAACCTTAACTGAGTGTGTTGGTGTGTATAATCAGGAGTAATTTTTGTTTGTTGGTTTGGTGTTTGGGTTTTTGGTTGTTTTTTTATTGTTGTACTCTCACCAGGCTTTGTGCACAGGTTTGCTTACTGACAAATAACTTGTCCTGGACCTCTCAGTGTATGGCTTGTTGCTCAAACATTATTCTGAGAATGTGGGCTTTTCACTGGTTCTCAGCCTGTACTAGGTGTGTGCTTCGTAAACAGTGAAACAAACAAACAAACCACAAAACAAAACCCCAAACTAATCTTTGCAACACTTCTATGACACAAAGGAGCGCGGCGAACAGAGCGGGCAAACAGAGCAGGTCGAGGCAGTTTGCGTGGCAGTTCGCGCGGGCAGGTGAGCGGGGTGACCGCCTGATCAAGAGGACTCGCCTGGAGTGCAGGAGGAGGAAGGACTGCTTGCTTGTGCAGAGAGACATAGACAGACTGATCGACCAGATAGATCATGGTCACCACTCGATCAAAACCTGTAGTTAGGAATAACGTGGGTACCCAGACTGAGCCTTCCTGCAGACATGCGGCCGTGCAGGTCTCTGGCTGCAGTAAATGCCTGAGGCCAGCACTTGTACTGGAGAGAGCCAGTGACACCACTTGCATGCAGTGTGAGCGAATAAATGATCTGCTCAGACAGGTGGCTGAACTGAGGGAGGAGGTAGAAGGGTTGAGAGCCATCAGAGAGTGTGAAAGTGAAATAGATTGGTGGAGCCACACCCTAAGGCAAGGGCAGAGGGAAGTGGTTGAACAAGTGATGGATCCCTTTCCCTCCTACCACCAGACAGGAGTGAACTTAAGGGACGAGGAGGTATGGAGGGAGGTCCCTCCTCGGAGAGGTAAGTGAAAACCCTCTCAATCCCTTTCTCCCTCCCAGTTGCCCTTGAATAACAGGTACGAGGTCTTGGAACTACAGGGCCAGGTAAATGGAGATGGAGGGGTAGATCTATCTAGTGAGTCACCTAGGGCTTGTCACTCACCCCCATGCCTTAGAACTTCCTCAACAAAGAAGAAAAGAAGAGTAATTGTGGTGGGTGACTCCCTTCTGAGGAGAACAGAAGGGCCCATTTGTCGACCAGATCCATCCCACAGGGAAGTCTGCTGCCTACCTGGGGCTCGGATTGGTGATGTTAAAAGGAAACTTTCTGATCTGGTGCAGCCCTCTGACTACTCTCCGCTGCTGATTTTTCAGGTTGGCAGTGATGAAATTATTACAAACAGGGCAAGGGCAATGAAGAGAGACTTCAGGGCCCTGGGACGGCTGGTTAGAGGGTCTGGAGCACAAGTGGTGTTTGCTTCCATACCTGTTACAAGCAAAGGTGAAGAGATAAATAGGAAGAGACTGCAGATTAATGTATGGCTACGGGACTGGTGCCAAAGGCAGGGGTTTGGGTTTTTCAATCATGGGCTGCTATATGAGACACCTGGTTTGCTGGTGGCAGGTGGGATACATCAGTCCCAGAGGGGGAGAAGGTTTCTGGGGCAGGAGTTAAGAGGGCTCATTGACAGGGCTTTAAACTAGGTAGGAAGGGGGAAGGGGAGATAACTGGGCCTGCTGGGGACAAGCCCAAGAGAAACATGCTAGGGCTTGAAGAATGGCAGACTAGGGAGGACTCTCAATCTATTGTTTCATATGAGGGAAAGGGTAGTTGTTTAGACCCTGTCTCACAGGGGATAAAGGGTACCTGGGCAAGAGTTAGCAGAGCTCACTCACAGAGCCTTAGGTTAGATTCAAAGTGCGAGGGGGTTGTAGCTGGGTTTGAACTAGTGGGCAATGTTCTAGTATGAATGAAGACCAGAAGGCCTCCTGCCTCCCAGGGGTGCCACTAGCGTGCTCTGCTTGCTCCCTGAATGCGATGCATGCAGCATGGGGAATAAACAGGAGGAGTTAGAAGTCTGTGTGCGGTCTAAAGGTTATGACCTGGTGACAATTACAGAGACATGGTGGGACAGCTCACATGACTGGAATGTGGTCATGGATGGCTATGTCCTTTTTAGGAAAGATAGGTGAGCAAAGCGAGGTGGTGGAGTTGCTCTTTATGTGAAAGAGAGACTACAATGTATTGAGTTCTGTCCAGGGGCAGATGAGGACCAACTGGAAAGTCTGTGGGTGTGAATTAAGGGACAGGCTGGTACGGGTGGCACAGTTGTAGGGGTCTATTATAGACCTCCTGATCAGGCCGAAGGAGTTGATGAGGCTTTCTACAGGCAATTGAAAGCAGCCTCACGACTACATGCCTTGGTCCTTATGGGGGATTTTAACTACCCCGATATTTGCTGGAAGACTTACACAGCCAGTCATTCACAGTCTAGGAGGTTCCTCCAGTGCATTGATGATAACTTCTTAATGCAAATGGTGGACGAACCAACTAGGATGGGAGCACTGCTGGATCTGGTACTCACCAACAAGGAGGGTCTGGTTGAAGTAGTGATGGTCAATGGCAGCCTGGGCTGCAGTGACCATGAGATGGTGGAGTTTAGGATCCTGTGTGGGAGGAACAAAATACCTAGCAAGGCCACAATTCTGGATTTCCGATGGGCAAACTTTGGCCTCTTCAATCAATTGCTAAGGGAAGTATCATGGCAAAGGGTACTAGGTGGTAAAGGGGCTCAAGATAGTTGGTCAGCATTCAAGGACCACTTCTTCCAAGCTCAGGATCAGAGTATCCCAATGGGTAGGAAGTCAAGTAGGGGAGCCAGGAGACCAGCATGGTTAAACAAGGAGCTCTTGGGCAAACTCATGCAGAAAAAGAGAATCTATGGATTATGGAAGGAGGGGCTGGCCACTTGGGAGGAATATAGGACAGTTGTTAGACAATGTAGGGAAGCAATTAGGACAGCTAAGGCCTCCTTGGAACTTAATCTTGCAAGTCAGGTTAAGGACAATAGAAAGGGCTTCTTCAAATACATAGGGGATAAAACTAACACAAAAGGCAATATAGGCCCACTGCTGAAAGATGTGGGTGCCCTGGAGACAGAAGATATAAAGAAGGCAGAGGTGTTGAATGCCTTCTTTGCCTCTGTCTTTACTCCTGCAGACTCTCCCCAGGGGACCCAGATTCCTATAGCCCCGGGAGGAGTCAGGATAAAGGAGGAGTCTGCTTTGGTAGATAAGGATTGGGTTAGGGATCAGTTAAGCAATCTGGACATCTATAAATCAATGGGTCCAGATGGGATACACCCGTGGGTGCTGAGGGAGCTGGCGGAGGTCATTGCTGGGCCACTCTCCATCATCTTTGGTAAGTTGTGGGAAACAGGTGAGGTGCCTGAGGATTGGAGGATGGCAAATGTCATGCCGGTCTATAAGAAAGGCAAGAAGGAGGACCCAGGTAATTATAGACCGGTCAGCCTTACCTCCATCCCTGGAAAGGTGATGGAACAACTTATTCTTGACACCATCTCTAGGCATATCAAGGATGAGGGGGTCATTAAGAGCAGCCAACATGGCTTTACCAAGGGGAAGTCATGTTTGACCAACCTTATAGCCTTCTATGAGGAAGTAACTAGGTGGATGGATGATGGCAGAGCAGTAGATGTGGTTTTTCTTGATTTCAGTAAGGCATTTGATACTGTCTCCCACAGCATCCTCATAGATAAGGAAGTGTGGGCTTGATGATCAGGTAGTGAGGTGGATCAAGGTTGGAAGGAAGAAGGCAGAGAGTTGTGGTTAATGGGGCAGAATCTAGCTGGAGGTCTGTGACTAGTGGAGTCCCTCAGGGGTCAGTGCTGGGACCAGCGCTGTTTAATATTTTCATCAGCGACCTGGATGAGGGAACTGAGCGTACCCTCAGCAAGTTTGCTGATGATACTAAACTGGGAGGAGTGGCTGACACACCAGAGGGCTGTGCTGCCATTCAGCGAGACCTGGACAGGCTGGAGAGTTGGGCGGGGAGAAACTTGATGAAATTCAACAAGGGCAAGTGTAGAGTCCTGCATCTGGGGAAGAACAACCCCATGTACCAGTACAGGTTGGGGCCTGACCTGCTGGGCAGTAGTGAAGGGGAAAGGGACCTGGGGGTCCTGGTGGATAGGAGGATGACCATGAGCCAGCAATGTGCCCTTGTGGCCAAGAAGGCCAATGGCATCCTAGGGTGCATTAGAAAGGGTGTGGTTAGTAGGTCAAGAGAGGTTCTCCTCCCCCTCTACTCTGCCTTGGTGAGGCCGCATCTGGAATATTGTGTCCAGTTCTGGGCCCCTCAGTTCAAGAAGGACAGGGAAGTGCTTGAAAGAGTCCAGCGCAGAGCTACAAAATGATTAACGGAATGGAACATCTCTCTTATGAGGAGAGGCTGAGGGAGCTGGGACTCTTTAGCTTGGAGGAGACTGAGAGGTGACCTCATCAGTGTTTACAAGTATGTAAAGTGTGAGTGTCAGGATGATGGAGCTAGGTTTTTTTTCAGCAATGTCCAGTGATAGGACAAGGGGCAGTGGGTGTAAACTGGAGCATAGGAGGTTCTATGTGAACATCAGGAAAAGTTTCTTTACTGTGAGAGTGACAGAGCACTGGAACAGTTGTGGAGTCTCCTACATTGGAGATATTCAAGGCCCGCCAGGACAATTTCCTGTGTGATGTACTCTAGGTTACCCTGCTCTTGCAGGGGGGTTGGACTAGATGATCTTTTGAGGTCCCTTCCAACCCTTGGGATTCTGTGATTCTGTGAAATGAATGGTCTTCTCTTGACATGGGGATGGTGGGGCTTGTGCATAGAGAGAGGTCTTCAGCAATACTGGATGCTCGGTTTGAGTCACAGGGACTGGTAAGTTAACACTTGGTATTTACAGCAGAGCTTCGGTTCCTTTGAATGACAGCATTAGCATTCAGCACTTCTCTGTACTAGAGCTTGCAGTTATCAAGTTAGGCTCCCAGAAAAGGTGTGCACAATTAGTGATTGTGGAAGGATTGATTTAAGGAACTTGCCTAGCATTACTAGCAGCTCTGTGGTAGAGCCTAGGCTACGGGTAGATTCTGCACTGCAGCATTCAAGTACCTTGAGAGAATCTTTTTCTCTTGCAGCCTCCGGCACTCCTTCCAAAAGCAAATGAAGTAGTTTTTTCAGGAGGTAGCTATTCTTATGACTTACATTGATTGTCTTGACTCATCTCCAGTCTTTGAGGAGCAGGAAAACATGATGTTCTAGTTTAAAGAGCCTAAGGAGTCATGGTAAATGTTAAACTGCTCATTAGTGCTTTTCAGGTGTTTTAGATCCAGAGCCTGGCTTCTGGAGCTTGTGGAATGATTGAAGAAATGAACTTCCTACTACTGCATGGAGCATCATTAGAGGCTTGGATGTACTTTTTCTGAGTTTCACTGGTATTTGTTCAGATATCATCAAATCCCAGTCTGGAGAAGTTCAGCATATAATTTTTAGGTAGGTCACATCAGAAGCAGCAGAACCCTATCACAAACAGTTTGGAGCACTCAAAATGGAGTTAGAACACTCCTAGTCCTATAGGTAATGAAGATAATGAAACATTCTAACACATGGTAGGGATGTTTGATGCTATCTCCTTATTCTATACAGTGTTGAACTGCTTAAAATTAATATATGCTGTCTGCAAATGCATAAAATAAATTTTGAAGGTGGAAATCACTCTTCTCTGAGAAGAGTATCTGAGACTGCTATAGCTTTCCTGGTCTAGGTTTGAATAAGACTACATCCACTGTACTCGGGACCTTTTCTCTGCTGCAGGCAGGTAACAGATGTAAGTGATATTCCTGAAAGACTAGACAAGAGCCGCCTACACTGGCATTTTCTTTGTCTTTCAGACAGGTTTGAGAAAATGTTTCAAGTCAAATTTTGCCATCTTTCCTCACCAACTCAAGAACACTACAAAAATAGCTTAAGAAACCAGGCAATGGAAATTTATACACTTCAGCAAGCATCAGAGAAAGTTGCATTGATGATCAGTAATAACAAATGTTGACAGAACTAATGTCAAAATTTGATTATATTGTCAACTTTGCAATTTGCATATGTTGTCAACAATGTTGCAATGCCCCATGTTAACTTTGTGAATTTGATGAGTCACATTTTTCCCCTTCATAATTACAATCGAACATGTAGTGCAAATAGAATGGGGATGAGAAAGTGAGAGGTAGACAAAACAAGAATGCTATAATGCTTTGTTTTTACTTCTTCAAGTGAATTTTCATTAGCCAGTATTTCTGCAAATAACTTGGTGGAGGATGGTTGGTTTGTTACAATTTCAAAACAGCTGGGATAAAACCTACCCTTGAAGAACTTCCCTTATTTATTTGTAGCTCTTAGAAGCTTTTCACCTTGTTTTATTAAGTTTCTGTGTTCTAGTTTTGTAAGAAAGGATTGTAATTTTCTTCACCAACTGTAAAGTGGACATTGGATCTTGAGCAAGGATAGGAGAAACTTCCTTCTTGTTCAGAGGAAATGGTTTATGATAATCTGATTTGGCAAATGTTGTGGGTTTTTTTTTGGTTTAAAAAGAACATGCTGGTGTTAAACGCCAGATGACACGACAGAGGAGGCTGCAAGGAGTCTGTGGCCAGCAGGAGCGTGTGGGGTTTGTAATCTCTACATGCAGCACTGCGGCTGCTTCCTGCTTTATATGCTGTACGCAGTTGATCAGAAGGCTATTTTGCCATGTGATTGTGATAACTATGGGAACTCTCATGGAGAGTTAGGAGTCAACAGCATGTTCCGTGCTGGGTGTGAGGGTCTTTAAAGATTTGCTTTTCTACACTGCTACTGTATAAATACAGTATAAATATATATATATAAATACTAACACGATGCTTGTATGGAGTAGCTCTTGTTTTTACAGAACTGAATATCATGTTTTATGTGACACTGCATCAAAGTTTTCAATGTTTCTGAATATTCTTTCTGATTATATATTTTTGAACCTGTTTCTGTCATTATGTTGCTACTGTTGTGCTGCTTCTTCATCTTATGAGAGCCCTCAAATTCCTTTCATGTCAATGACTTGTTGCAAAAAAAACCCAGATAAATTTTAAAATTAGCTGTAAGTTTCAAGTAGCTGGCTTTGGGCCAGGAAAGTATTCTATATTGTCTAAAAGTATCATTTTTAGCTCTCTGAACCGGCTAGCTTTCAAAAATAGGCATCAGTGATTGTTTAAGCATTGTCAGAAGCTTTCTAGAATGCTTGTTACTAGGATTTGTATTTTAGATTTTTCCAAGAAGCCGTAGGCAGAACTTAATTCACTTATCACAGTACTGCCAAATACTGCCCGGATTTCGTAGGAATGTGTCAAGGTGAAAAAATTCCCTGAGATTGTTTGGGATCCTTTAGGTTTGAGGGTTGCAGGAGAGTGAACTGTGGCTTTGTCAGGGGACTGCAGATAGTCCTGCCTGGCCCTGCTGTTCCTGACCATCCTCCGTACCTGTGTCTTTGATGTCCCCTCAGACAGCCTTAGTCTTTGGTCTTTCCTTCAGTAGTTGTATTTCTTGGCTTTTCTAATTTCTTGACCCCTGCATTGGCTTGGTGAGCTGAGTATTTGATCTAGTTGTGTATCTGATCCATGTCCCCATTCCTGATTGCAGCCTAGCTCCACAAATTGCAAGAGTGGCCAGTGACTCGGTGGGATGCTTCAGATGGATGATGAATGCATTGCATTCAGCAATGCTGATGCATTTTTATTTTCCATAAAAAATGTTTTTGAGCCCCTCTTCCAGTTAGTCAAGCATGAAATAAAAGTTTGGTTTTTTTTGTGTTTTTTAAAAAAAAAAAAACAAAAAAAACGAAACTTAACATACTTTATTTGCCTTCAGTAAAAAAATAATGCTTTTGATTTTTAAAGCCTAGTTGTCAAACCTGTGTGTACTTTCAGAGCAGAAAAACATTTGTTCTTCCTTGCTTTAAAGTATTTGTTGAAAAACTAAAGTTAGAAAAATGGAGTATGAGACTATCATGTAAGCACTTGAACAGAACTTGATAATGGGCAGTTGAGCATTATTGAGACTTATGAATATATATGTTTTACAATATATATAGGTAATAATTACTGAGATTAATTCTCTTGCATTTGATGAATTTCTTTAGTAGATACAATTATTAGATCACTAAAAAAAAGGTGAAAAAAGAGTAAAAATAAAATATATATCTGTATTGCTATAAAAAATCCTTTAGAGAAAAAGCTCCTGGAGTTAGAGGATCATGCTCATGCTGTATTTTTATATGGCCTTGGTATAACAAATTTCTCGCTTACTAACGGATGCTCTAGGTGTCACAGTATTAATATGCATACTTAAAAGCCCTCTGGGGTTATGAGATAGAGATACATATATTTCAGTTAACATGCCTGCATCAGATTTACCTCTGACTCTTCAGAGATCTTTTACAACATAATTGCATCAACTGAGAAATCTGGTATCAGGAAATAGATTGTTTTTTCTCAAGTGACACATACATTATTGGCAAAAGAATTCTGTAAATAGCCTGAAGTACTTGCACTTCAGTTTAACTGCTAGATTTGGGTGCATGTGATTAATGCTTTGCCTCAGTGCATGTAGAGATTTCTTGGGTTGTGAACTTACTTCATCAGAAGCATAGGAATTTGCTTTAATTGGAAGAAAACCTATTGACTGAGTTCAAAGGCTGTATACAAGACTGTGCTGCAGTACATGTGTGCAAGGGAGAGTTAAGTCTGTTATTAAAAAAGAAAAAAAGGTGACTCAGGATTTCATGGGCTTCTGTATGCTAAGAAATTAAATATTGATGTCTTTCATATAGTAATGCCCACCTCTTAGAAGAAAATACCTATCTGCTTGAAATGCCTCTTAATTTTTGGCAATATTTTATGCAAAATATTTAGAGCTATCTAGTATGCAACAAAGAAGATGATATGCTTTGACCTTTTAATTAGTTCTCATTCTGTCTTGCATGATTTATAGCTCCATTACTCCTATGTAAAAATGACATGATTAAATGAAGCGGAAAGCTAGAAGGGGTTCACATGTCTAGTTGTTTAATGGTTTCCCCTAGCCAGGTTACTGGTGTGCTGGAGGAGGAGAAAACAGCCATGAGGCTCTCCTCATTTATTATGGCAAGGATGTAAAGGTCTGTGTTGCTGTGAATTTTGGTTGTTTCCTTGTCACATATACAATTCATTGGAGCAAGGAGGGAATGTGGCTTTCCAGAAAGCATAAAACTAGAAGGTAGGGATAGAAATGCACATGTAATCTATCTTGGACAAATTTAGCTTAATGCAGCTATTTCATATATTCGGAATCTAGCTCTAACTTTTTCTTGATAGTAGAGGAATAGTATTCCAGTGTGATTTAATTCCAGTAACGGGGTGGAAAACCCTTAGCAGGCCAAATATTTTTCTTACCTAAGGCGTTTTGTTGTGTGTTTTTTCAAATGGCTACTTTGAACACTTAAGTAACATTTTTGAATAAAGAGGCAATTGCTGTATTACTCTTACACCTGAAGTTTCTCTGTGTTTCAGATTGTCTTTACATCTTTGATATGGTTCTGGTACTCTATATAACTACGATACTGTAAACTCAAATTAATTCTGGATTCTTAATAACTGAAGTGGTCTGGAGTGGGGAGGGGAAAAAAATCAGGGATATCATTGAAGTCACAAATGAACTGACCAGTTTTGTTTTGATCTCTAGAATCATTTGGTTTCTATTTGGGGCAGCTGCTTTCAGTAACCACTGGGGAGAGCCATCTGAAACAGAGGAGTGGAATGAGAGGTCCTATTTATTTTTCTGTGTTTAATTTCAGGAATTATCACCTTCTGCTGAGAGTGCAGTAACATTACAGGTATACCTGTTTATAGCATTTGTGTGTGGGACAAACATGTAATTCTGAATCTGTTGTGAACTACAGGAATTTCCTACATATTCCAGCACGTGTCCATTCCTTATTTAGTCTGTAGTGCTCTCTCTGTGGAGGCACAAGGGCTAGAGCCTTTGCTGGCTCACATCGGAGAGTTGTGGTCTATCCAGAGAGATCTGTAGGTTTATCCTTTTTCTTATCCCCCCCCCCCCCCCCCGATGTTTGGACTTAGTGTTACTAATCTTCAAAGAACTCTGTGGTACTTCTGCAGTTTACGTGATACTGTACACATGAGCTACTGAGTTTGTAAGTGAAGGCTGTTACCTCCTCCCATGTTGGGAGACAGTGTCTGACACACATCGTGGGGGTCACAGAGAGTACTATTTTGCTATTGCCAGGTGTTTAGTCATTAATTAGGCTCTGTAGAATTTAAAAGTTCTTCCTTCATGTTTCTGATCACCTTCTCATACTAAAAAATATTTCTTCAGTGTTAGTGGGTTTCGGAGTGTCTTTTGGAACCAGCAGTCATTGGAACAGCTGGGTTAGGAATTTTCAGGTATCTGGGGGAAAAAAATAACACTCTCCCTCTTCTGAATGTCCTCCAAGCACTGGCAGTGCGGCTGATTGTGCAAGTAGGCTGTGTGGGTCATTGTTGTGTTTGTGTCTTTGTCTTCTGGGCACTGGACTCTTATAATTCTTTCAAGCACCAGTGGCAGAGAAACCGTGATTTGCCATTTTACAATTGCAGTTTGTGCTCACTTCATGATTGCAGTTAAGGTTGACAGAATTACAGTGTTCAAGGAACTGTGCAACCTTCTCAGGTTGCGGCAGAGCTTGAGAAATTAGTGAAAACCAGACGGTACTGTTCTTGGAAAGGTAGATTGGTCTTCTTAAACTGTGTATTTGGTGGTAGCTTGTAATTCCAGAAGTGAATTCTAAAAGTTTTCCCAGCACTTCTGAGATTGAGATTTCCCCCAAGTTGCAACAAACAAGCTGTGATTTCTCCTAGACCTTTCAAGGAGGCTGTTTTATAATATGTAATAGGGATCTAGCTCAAAGTACAAGGTACATCAACTATTTCGAGAGTAGAGTGAGGAGTATACTTGTCATTCACTGAATAATCTTGAAAGTACCCCCTGACAGAATGGCAGATTTCATAGTACAATCCCCTTCACACTGTATGTCCTGCTATATAAGATGATCTCTCTCATTCCTCTCATCTGGATGGAGGCTTTTTAAAGGTTTGCATCAGGCTTGTTTCTCAGTTGTTAAACAGAATTTTGGCAATGGTGGTGGTTCCTGATTCTCTGCATTTATGTTAGCCCCTTCATTGCTACAGGATGGGCTGAGGTCACCTAATGAGAGCATCTTCGCATACAAATAGGGATACCGTAAGAAAATGGACTTCCTAGTTTAGGTCATCAACTAGGAAAGAGTTTCAGTTAATATGAAATATAAGCACCTGTGATGAAGTATTGTAAGTAAACATGTGTAGATTTGCATAAGGTAATAGCTACAAGATGCTATTAAGATCATCCATCATCTTAATTTTCCTTTGGCAATGTTTTATGCAATTCTGAGTAGGCTCATCTTGGCTTAACTTGCGATATGATCAGTTGTATTTTACAGGATGATATATTTTGTAGGGAGTTGGAATTTTAGTTAGGCATTTTTCTAGGTAAGAAATATATGTTGGTGAATATGTGAATATAATAGGCTAAGTCTGATAATATCTTTATCTACAAAGGTGTTTGTATACTTGCTCTTACGATGAAGTTACTACTGAACCATTCAGTTGTTCTTGTTCTCAGCTCTGACTCTTTAAGGTACAGACACATTGATGTACCTGGCTCAAATCATACAAACATATTTGCACCTGTTAAGTCCCTCCTTTTCTAGAGACATTGTCGTATGCCCACTGATCCACCTGTGCAGAAGCATTTGTGAGATCAGATCCTAAGCCTATTACTGCTACATGTAATTAGATGTTAGTCTTGCACTATAGTGCAGTTTCTTCCAAGTGTCACCTGACGTTAACTGAAGAACAGGAATGGTTAAGGACACTTAAACTGCTGAATCCTTGGAAAACCATTCTGAAGAGGTGGTCTTTTTAAAACTGAGAACTGGGGACTGTGAGCCATTACCATATGTTAACTCCCTTCTGAACAAGGAGTCTTAAAATTATCCTCCTTGCTTAGTCTGCTTTTAGAGAATAAATATTTTTTCCTCTGAAATAATTTGGTAAAAAGTGGTGTTTGCTGGTAAATCTTTCTTCTTTGTCTCTACAAGGAATTTGGAATAACTATTTAAAAGGCAGGCTCAGTATGATCAAATATTCCCAACTTGAATGAAATACGCTATTAAAACAGCAGACAGTGGATGCTGTACTGGCACTGTTTAGGCTTGCTGTGTTCTGGGAACCTTAGGATTAGTGTTTATCTGTTCCATAAAGGACACAAATCATTTAGATTAGAAGTAATCTGATTGTATGGAAGTACAAATTATAGCACAAAGGCCATTCAAGTGGGTTAAGTGACCAGGGTTGGTAAACACCATATGACTGCTGATTGGTCGATGAAAGAGTATTAACTGAAAGATAATGATGGATTTTAATCCAAATCTCTAAAGCGCAACAGCTGTAGTTCCCAAACGAGTTCACTCACAGAGTTTTAGGACACTGATTTATTTATTCTCAGCTATTTCTTTTGCACAAGAATTAATTTGAAATTAATTGAATTCCTCTATAAAACATAACTGTTCGTTACAACTTTGATTAGATTTCTATTCCACTTTCAGTAAGTTCACTATGATTTTTATGTGCACTGGGGAAACTAGTGCTGTTTATTTCAGTGTTCTGCAATATGCTAGGGTAAATTGTTAGTGTGATTTGGTTTAAGAAAATCAGCTGATGTTCTTCCTGGTTCATGTCTTTCATCAACATACTATGAAGTCTAGTTAAGTATTTAAAAAAACCCTGGTGTTCCATATGAACTTGTTTCCAGAACGCTTACTGATGGTAATGCCTAAGAATAGCAAGTAAATGTTTAACACCGGTGATAAATTATTGAATCTGTGTAGTGTGTTTTATTTCAGAGTGTCTATATGTAATTTAAAAATGGAAATTGCATCACATAACAATGAATTTATGATACCTTGAGAGTGAGAAGTAGCAGCTGTTTAGGAGTACAATGTAACATTGTTTAGAGCGTGAAATGAAAAATTAGGCAGGCTGTATTCATTAATGACTTCAGTGCTGAGGTTATGCTACCTTTTTTTTTTTTTTTTGGTGGTTGTTGCAATGAGAACTTTGATTGCAAAGTTTCAGGTTCTCTCTTAGATTTTCCTCCCAAATTTGTGCCTACCCTGAAATGTGTGTGTTCATTAAAGGCATCAGATGAGTGACTGCAAAAGGAAAGTAATTTAACTCTGTGGTTCCCTGGTCCAGCAGTCTGTTTCGGAAGGTCAATAAGAAAACAGATAAAGTTGGCCTAAATTATTGTTTATGGTCCAAGCAGTCAGACACAGGAAGAAGAGTTGAGGTTATTTTAAATGATACTGGTTTATCTTATCTCTATCTAAAAAATGTGCATGATTAAACCAGTCCTCTGTTGTTACTCAGGATTTATTCAGATAATCTAGATAAAATATGCTGTCATGCCAGGAGCAAGCATTAGATCAGCCTGTGTACTGTACTTGCAGATTGCAGATTGTTTTGAGAGCAAAAATGGAGTCCTTAGGACCTAAGTCATGTTTTGTCCTTTTGATGTCGACACACCTAATGCTATAGCAGGTGTAAGTAGGTATGGATCTTGTCCTTTGGGTTTACAGTGTAGTTCAAAATGCACTTATAAAAACCTTAGCTTGTACAGAAGTTACTGGTGAATAACTTGGAAAACTGGGAGGACATTGTTCAGTGCATGTTGAAAGAAGGCCTTGAATGCAGTTGCATCAGTCTGAAATGCCTTTAGAAAATCATAACAAAAAGCCTTGTGACCTACCTTGACTTGGTTTTGAAGCCTGTGCAGTCTCTTATTTTAATGTATTTTGTTATAAATGTCATAGATACTGCTTAGTTATTGAAATGCAAGAATTTCCTCCCTGAAAAGGTGGTTAAACCAGACTTCCAGTAAATGGTAACTACACTGCAGGTGCTATCTTGAGAGTTAAAACTCTTTTTGAGCACTGGCTAGTGCATCTGGGTAACTGTTCTATTACTGCTTCATGGAAAGGGCAAAGCAAGAGCATCTGACAAGGTGCCCATATATGATTTCTGTATGCATGTGCATTTATGCATACCCAGCGGTAGCAATGGAATATAATGATGTCACATGTCATGGTTGCTCAAGTTGTTGTGCAAGAACTTTGGTGCCCAAATTTGGCATAGAAAAGGAGGTAACAATAAAGTAACCTGTAAATTTTTGTTCCTTGTGTTGACAGAACAAATGTCTTCAAGTTTTTGCCTTTTTGAATGTGGCCAAACCCTAGGCAATTAGCTGTGTGAATTTTTTGGTCATTGGAATTTATGAAGCTGGACAAACTCAAAGGTGGACATGAAATTGCTTTGTACACTCCAGTTACCTTTGGAAATTTTTGCAGTATGAGGAATGTAAGCCTGGGCCACAAGTATGCATGAGAAGATCAAGAAGATGCAAATGGCGACTGCCCCATAGCTTTCTTCTGAGAATTTGCCATGATACAGTGTGGACCTTGAATATCTTTAAGAGGTCAAAAGCTTGAGCCTGATCAGTATCAGGATATAGTTGTACTGTGGCTGAGGGATCTGCTGTAGCATCTGTAGTTGCACTAATTGTAGAGTTAGCACTTAAGATGCTGCTTTCAGTTGCCTGTTTTTTAGGTTGAGTTTGTGCTTTCTGTTTATTTTTGAGAAGGGAATTTTCATGTATCAAAGGGCAAGAGTGGGGATTAGGATATCGTCCTATTTCCTGAAAAATATTTATCATCTCTAGCACTGCTACAGTGACCATCTGAGCAATTCCCCAGTTCAAAACATGAGCAGGATTGAGGAGACTTTCAGAGTATCAGCCTAGTTCACAAAAGGTCTCTGAATTAAAGATGTTGTTGATTAAAAGTGTTTGGAAACCAAAACTGCTATCGCAGTTAACTTCTCAGTGTCGGTTTTGTTTCCTGCTCTAAATCTGGGGAAAAGTCTTTAAATGTTAAACACTATCAAACAAAATAACCTTTGAAAGTTGCTTCTGTAAAATTTAGAGCTTAATTCTTAAGCTTTCAATTCTTGCATTTGCAGTGCTTGTTTGACAGTGCTTATGATGCTACTTAATGACTACGCAATTTCTGAAAATAGCATTTTGACAAAATTTATAATTTTCTAGAAAAAACTTTGTCTACAAAATGGGGTTTTCCAAGGGCAAGTAGAAAATTTAATTGGAAAATTTGCAGTTGTATATATTTGGGTATTTCTTCTGGAAATCAAGCCCTTAATATACATTCCTTCTCAAGGATATTTCATGGGATCTCTGAGCTCTAGTTGCTTTCTTGTGTAGTTTCCTGTGGCATATGACAATCTGTTTCTGCTGACAGTTGAACTGGGCATTCTTTGTTCATCTCTTAGCTAAGAACTGATAAATATCTGAAAATAACTAAGTGGCATTTAATTGACAGTTTGGGTTACTGATTAAATTGGGCATTTAGTATAAAATGAATGAATTACAATAGCTGAGAACTCTGATGCTTGCCAGATATTTAACTGCTATACCTAATGAAACATGAGTAAACAAATGAAAAAATATTTGTATATTGCATATGAGTATTTTGTTAAATGAAGTAGTGATGTCAGACCTTCCTGCTTTTTAGGGATAAGGAAGAGTTAATGCTGAAATTGCAAAACTGATGCGTTCCCATCTGGAGTTCAGAGAACTGGTTTGATTACTGCTTGTGATGAGTTCAGACCGAGACAGACTGCAGAGAAGGGTTCTGGTCAGGGAAAAGGAGGTCCCGGTTTGTGGTGTTTTTTATGGGGTTACTTCCTTAGTCTTGAAAAATAAAGGCTAAGGGAAAGGGGAGGTTGTGGGAACACGGGGAAGAGGAAACACCTGCCTCCTCATGTGCTTACGGATTGCACACACGAGGGAAAGAGAATCATTAAACCAACAGCCAAGTGTTGGCCCAGAACAAGTGGCTGGAGATCACCCCAGAAAATCTTGTCTGGCCAAATACAGGTCTGATTGTAGGAGCTTTGTTGGAGCTTCAGCCAGGGCTGAAGGGCAGGACTTGAAGGTTTTTGTTTTAGGTCTTGTGTTTCTTATAAAACACAGCAGCAGTACTGGACTTGATCAAGTGCATGGCTGAGAGAACATCAGTGTTCCTACCTAGCTGCCAGAAATATTGTCAACTCTGAATATTAAAAAGGCTTGTCAGGTCCTAGGAGAAAATTGAAATCAGTTTCTTTTCAATTCCCTTCTAGGTTTTGAGCCTTTAGGATTCATGTTTTCAGTCATCTCTGTAAGGATTAGAAGGATATTTAAAAAGCTAGAATTCCTAGGGATTTTTATGACTGCATGAGCCAGGCTGAAGAAAAATCCCTAATAATGCAGTATATAATTCTGAGAGCTATCAGTCCTGAATTGATGAGTGAAATGTTGGGAGTGAAAGAGACATCAGATGGATAAATTACTTTTTCTTAAGTGAACCTTTCCAAATGTTTCATGTTTCAAAATGTCATGTTTGTGGTGTCCGCACAGGAGGCATAATCAATCCACTGGGGTTTTTAAGGCAGTAAGTGTGTTTGAAATCGGGTTCAGTTATCAGATATTCAGCAAAGTATCACTTGAGAACAATGAGAGTATAAAAATTATAACTTGAGAACACACTAGGTGAGCTAGTGTGAGAGAGCAAGGTCTTCATTAATCAGCAGATCTGTTAGAGGAATTATCACAAGGATATTTCACGTTATGAAGCCAGCTGCCTACACATTGCAAAAAAATATTTTTTTTTTTTTTTTTTAATAAAATGTTTAGGAAGTTGAAGCCCCACCAAATGTCTCCAAGGAATGTGACAGCTCAGGCATGGGAGAGAGATCTACTGAAATAAGGTATAAAAGTCAGCTTTACTGCAATCTTAAAGTTGTAAAGGGCTTTGAAAAGTGAATGACTGGAGAGAAATATCTCCTGAGAGTAAAATGGGCTTCTGAAGGATCACTTTAGCTGTAAATGCTAAAGTAAAAGCTTCTTGTTGTGCACCTCAGCATTTTCAAGTGCAAAAAATACATTCTGCTCACACTCCCATCTTTCTGGAGGTTATATTTATTCAGAGGAGATTAACGACACATTTTCAGTGTGACTGCTTTCATCAGGAGTTTATGCCTTTGCAAAATGATGTTTTTACTTCTTACGGGAGTGATATGCATGAATTTCTGTGAAGACTTCAGAGTCATAGTTGTGAAGTAAAAGGTGAAAAAAACTTTCTATCTCTAAGGGGATGCCAGAATTGTATTCTGGATGGCAGAATAAGACTGTGACTTGTATAATTTTATTTGTCAGATTTTTTTGTGTTAAATAACTTTCTTATGGTATTGAGTTTTAATTAAATTTATGATTACATGGATATTTGTTAAAGCCATGTGTTCTGCAGATAGCTGCAATAGATTGGTATTTGTGGTTGCTGCAGTACAGGAAACAGTCTGGGGTGTTTTAAAGTAACTGACAATTGTACTAACAGTCATTTAAAGAAGAGAAAGTAAGCTTTTTGTTGAGGAGCATGGAGAAATATTACCTTGTGCTTCTCATTGCTTCTGGTTGCTTATGTGGGGGAGAGGAATGACAAATCCTTTTCTTTCCATATACTTTTTTTTTCAGATTTTCTTTCTTTAGATGACCCCTACTCTTCCTTAGGGGAGCTAAGCTGTAGTTTGGAAGTGAGTAGTGTGCTCTGTTCATCTGCCCTGCCCCACATGGTGAGAATGCTGGAGGAGGTGATGTGCTCATGCTGGCTGAAGGCATCTTCTTTCAGCACCTGCTGCCAAGCTTCCAGGAGGATCTCTGCTGATTCAGCTGTATTGGTGTGGGCTGTAGAACCTGGGGGTCTTACAGTGTTGGGCCCCTGCAGAGACCTTTGCAATGCCCGTCTCTCATTATTGTGCAGTACAGACCTTTGTGATCTCTCTCCTTTGTGTTCTGTTTTTCTGATGTTAATGATTTAAAGGAAATTTTGCCATGTTTTGAAATTCCACTTCTTAAGGGGTGAGCTTAAGGTCATCTGTGCAGACAGTGATGTAACTGATACACTTGTGCCTCAGTGAAAGATTTTCATGTACCCGGTGATTTAGAAATGTTTGGAAAAATGCACCGGTGGATGTATCTATTTTCCCTGCTTGCTTTAGATCTTCATAATGTACCAAAAGAGATTTAATTGGATGGTTTAAGAAGAATGTGTAGAATTATTTTATGTAGCTTGTGTGCTTAATGGCCCCAGTCTGGGTAAATTGCTGTATTCTCTGTTAACCATCTATAAATGGATATGACAGATGAAGTGAGTAAGAGTTTATGCTGTTTGTGCAGCAGGCAGATGTCATGCTAATGCTGTTTTTTAATTGCCTTTTAATTCCTGTATATGTATGATGGCACATGAGCAAAGGGTAGAAAAAGAGCTGGGGCTGGGCAAGAAATCGTAAGATGGAGAACAGCTGTCACAATGATAGCAGTAGAGAGATGCAAAGGAAGGAGGCAGAAAAAAAGTCCTGTCAGCAAGAAAGACAATTTCTAAAATTTCTCTAGGCCAAAGAAATCTGAGTTCTGCAGAATTTCATCTTGCTTCTTGGTGGGCTGTTATGTGCCTTTTGCCACTGATGACAGTGAGAATCTTTTGCTGCTCTCAGGGTGTTAGAGGTGAGCCCAGTAACACAGTGTAACTTGCTCTTGATTGACTGCATGTCTGTTACAGTGCAACTGACCCTTCTTTTATTGGGCATTTAGAGAGCTATAGCCTCCTGACCTGTTTGATCTAAAATCAACTTAACCTAGTAAGTCTCAAAAAGTCTTATAAACTTGACAGCAGATGGGACATGCTTTTTGTTTAGCCCTGCATATACTATCTTGGTGGGTGGTAACTGCCTTAGGACAAAATCAGCATCCCACCAGTCACCATCTGGGATGGCAGATGATATGTGGGACTGTCATGAATAAGCATTCTGATGTTTGTAAATGTCCGAAGGAAGACACTGCTTGTTAGCACGGCAGTTGGTATGCAGTCAACACTGTGAGAAACTCACTTTATGCACTAATCAGCGAAAGCTGAAGCCTTGGGCCCATCGCTGTAATATGGGTGGGTGTAAGGTGATTCTTCCACAGTTTGTTCAGTTTGATGGTGAAATTGAATGGCCCTTATTTTGGCAGACCTTTAATCTTCACTGATTTTTGGCACAAAAGCACCATTCTTTTGTTTCTTAGGTACTGTGGCAGAGATAAATTTAGAAGCCTCAGATCATACCTGATGCTGATAATGAGCACAAATGCATGCTAGAAAATATGCCCTTGCTTTGACAGTGTGGACTGATTTGACGGGTGAAGGGAGATTTCCATTCCAGATGCAAGAGTGGAAATGCACATGTTTTGGCCCACCTTTACACCCATTTTACCTTCTTCCAGGTGGGGGATACACAGACAGAGGTGTGAACTGTGAGAATACCCACAGGCCACTTCCTTTCAACCTCTCTGTTCCTGGCTCAATGCACTAAGCCTGTCTTCCAGACATAAATGCCTTGAGAAATACTATTTAGACCAGTTTTGTTTGGAGATGTCATTTGTCATTGTTATAGAAGTATGATATACAAATAGTGTACTGATTTTATACAAATGAAAGTGAAGAAAACCAAATGTTACCCCACACAAATTCTTAAGTACTGCCTTTCAGTTTACGGTTAAAATGTAAAGGTTAGAGTTATGTCCAAAAATTCAAACCCAAGTTGGATTAATGCAATAGTATCGTTGCACTGGCTGGAATGAAATGAGGAGCGTTTGTCTGTCAATTTCTATAACCAAATGCACTCATTCTAGCAGGCTCATAATTCAGGGAAGAGCAGTGTGGGTTCTCTTCAGCATGGAAGCACATGTGTGTGCTATTTCTGTATCAGGGTGTGAAATAACAGCAAAAGGCTGCCTCATTTTTTATGAATGGAATTGTGTAATTTAATGTGGAACATAGGTATTCAGATTTTGAAGGCAGCAGTTGCTTAAAGCCTGAGGTGACTGGCAACTCAAGTTTAGGAGAGGTCTGTACAAGCTTGGTGTATGGGCAGGAGGAATTAGGGAGTGGTAGTACCTTTGGCTCTGCCAGAGGCCTCTCCGAGTTCAGTGTCAGCCCAAAATATGCTGAGCCATGGTTACCTTTAACAAGGAAAATGATGAGTGAAGGATTATGTTCAAGGCAATGCTAACTTTAACCTGGTCTTTTCCTCCAGGCAACTTCAAACTAGGTGATCCATTTGCCTGTTCTCATGGTCTGTCACTACAAGCTGGGTAATTCTCTTGTAACATAAGTCTTAAGGAGTTAATACTACAAAACATGTGCTATGTCCCCTTACCTTTGTACTATGAGGGACTCTTGTTTTCAATATTTTTCAGATCCAAAAGGGAATTAATTGTTTACATGGACATTGACAGTTTCTTACAGATAACTGATCTGGGACCATCTTTTTAGGCGCACCGCTAGGATTAGGATTTACAATTGATGTTCACTGCTGCTGATCATGCTTGCAGTTTTGAGCAGGATTTTCTTTTCTTTGTATCTTAGTGCTATAAAGCAAGCTGATGTGTCTCAGTCTTGCACTGTTTCTGAGTGTAGGTTGCTCTTTGTTCATGCCCAGCTATTATTTGTGCAGTCCTCAAAGTTCTTGCTCTTGTGTCCAGGGGCTCTTTTGCAGCATTACCAGGCTTTATCCTGAATTAATGATTTC
Organism: Pezoporus occidentalis; assembly: GCF_034315485.1. Lineage (NCBI taxonomy): Eukaryota > Metazoa > Chordata > Aves > Psittaciformes > Psittacidae > Pezoporus > Pezoporus occidentalis. Next base: position 3,029,091 of record NW_026916009.1, read on the forward strand.
CAGCATATCTTATATTCAGCTCCTAACGTTGTCAGACTTAGGCTATATGAACAAGACAGCTGTTTAATATACCTTTCTGCTGTGTCTTCCTCTTATGCTCAGGTGAGCTTTCTATTTTGAAGAAAGGTAGAAAAGGATTTTTGCTTCCTGAGATCAAAGCTTTATTTACCCTTCAAATGTGATTACGTTTGAGCAAGATAAAGCAGCAGCCAGGTACAAATACCCTGTGGGAATCTCCCATTATGTCAGTGGGTTTTGATCTTTATTCATGCAAATTCATGCCTAAAACTTTTTTTTATAATTAAAACAGACGATTCACTAGAAATACTTTACATCCTGTATCAGTTCTCTAACTAGTTAAAACCCATTTGCTTTGCAGTGGTTATTGCTAGCTTATGTTTTTAGAGATGATTCTAAAACGTATAGAAATATATTTTTCTTAAAAACAGCTGATTTTTCTTTTTTTTGGCTGTCCTTTTATTGTTGAAGGCAGGTTCAAACTATGTCCTCTACATCATTTTCCTTTTATAAGTTTGTTGTCAGCTCTTCCAAGTTGTAAAATCTGGCTGAGATGCATCTAATTCATGTTTTGTTTTATTCAATGTACCTCTCTTTTTTTTTTTTCTGTGGAGGGATACAAGAGGAGTCCTTTGATTTCAAAGAATACTTGGATGCAGTATTTGAAAGATGCAAGTAAAAAACCTGATCTAGCAACTTTGCAGAAGTCTGGAGATTTAGGAAATAGTCTTAGAAAATTATCTTAGAGACAATATAATTCAATTTATTTATTAATTTAGTAACCGATAAGACAGTTCCCTAGTCTCAAGGGAGCAGATTGTGAAAATGGGCAAAATTTGGAATACGCTTAAGAAAACTTGCTTTGTTCATTACTACTAGTAATACTAAAGCTTTATTAATTAATTAATTCAATTAGGTACCGAATTGAATAAAGCTTTTGAAAATTTTGATCTAATTTGTTAGGGCTTGCTATTAAAATGACTTGTGCTTTTCACATGTTCAACCTTTTAAAAGCATCCCACCTATTTTTTTTTTTTAATTACTGGTTGTTTTTGTTGGCTGCTTGTCATTTTGACACATGACGTATTTTAGTCCTGGCTTTGACCAACAAAGAACTCACTTAAGTCTGTCTATATTTTTGGGCGTTTTCCTGCTTCCTAGATGTTGCTTTAGAAATACAGAATACCTGGTGTTTAGGTCTTTGAAGAAAGCTAGAGTTCCTGGGTGAAATAAGATGTAAATATAACCCAATACTGACAATCAGTGATGTCTGGGATATTATGGGCCCTTTTTTGTTTCAGTCCAGCCTCTGTGGTTTAGTGTCCTATGTGTTACCTAATAGAATAAAACCTCAGTGTGGTTATTGGACATGTATGGATTTATTCAACAGACTTGATGGAGAAAACTACGGAAGCCGAGTATCAATTTTCCTGCTAGGTCTGTTCTCTCTGATAGATTTAGGCATATGGTAGGAGAGGACAAAAGCCCAAGATGACATATAGAGTCATGTGATGGACACTTTGGGTATCTAGATTTTCATCTGCAATGAGGTAAGAGTACTTAAAGTAGAGTGTAAATTAACTGAAGGTAAGTGATGGCTTCAGGACAGGCTCCCAGATAGAAAACCCCAACTTGTCCAAAGGTTTATGAAGTAAAATCATGTTACAATAATGCTGGAAAACTATCTGTTCTTCTTGAAGCATAATCCAAAGTAGCTCTCTGGTCTCCAAACTTGATTAATGTTCTTGGCAGCAGTCAGATATGTTCTGCCAGGTGAGGTTATATCTCTTTGGCAAATAAATTGATATGTAAATCTATTCTTGTTAATGTAAAAAATGTCAGAAGTCTGTAAGTATGGGGACTAAAGAGGAAAGGATCAACCTTATAATTAGAGCTAGCTACAGACAGAGGCATATGCAACTGCAGTCTGTGATAATCTAAATTGAGAGTGATATTATTTACTGCAGTTTAACTGAGCTCACAAAATAGTACAGTAGGCCTAATTTTAGGTTTCCTTAGTATGGACATTTTCAAGGCTGGTAGAACAAAGCAAAACACTAGCTGCTTGAATGTTTTGAGTTTTCTGAATTACCTTGTACTGAACAGCTAATGTTTGTGGTGTGAAACAGCCATCTGTTTTTGTAGTTTAAAGGGAATCTCGTTCAAACGTTAAATACTCTAAAATGTGTTAGTGAAGAGGCTGTCATACTACACCATTCAAAACTTCTCAAGGAAACTGACTTCCTCTTCTTTGCATTGATAAACTGGTATCAAAATACAGGCAAAAAAATTACTTAACCCAGTTTGGTCAGTGTACCATGATTGTTCTTTATCTGTCACAAGGAATAAAAATGTATTTTTCAGAACCATCCAGTTTTTACTGTAACTTTTAATTAAAACATTCTATGTGCTTTGTGAGCAGAGATGAAAGAAATAACAAAGAGTTGATCAGATGTGTATGGATGGGTAATGAAAAGTTTGACAGGTGGAAACACTGCAGGATACAATGCCTTCTTGAGGAATTTCAGAATAAGGTGAAGATGAAACATGGCAGTTCTCTGTTTTGATTTGTACTGAAAGAAGGAGGAACACATCTTCTGAAAGAGAACTGGTTCCTTAAGTGTATGGGGGATTTTTCAAGGCTGGCTTCAAAATAGTCTCTAGTGCTTTTTTAACACTGTAGGATACTGCGCACAAGGCACTATGCATATGCTGTTCACCACAGTATCCCAATAGTACTTGTTGCCCAGATGGTGCAAACCATATGCCTCTTGATAGTTTATCTATGTTTAGGAAATACTATTTAAAAATATAAGAAAGGTCATAAGACTTCTCAAAAGCAGCTCTAGTGAGTTTCTTTCAAATGATGCTCCAGACATATTCAGGATAGTTCCACATCTCTGCCATAAAACATTCACACACAAAAAGAAAGAAGGAAAAGGGAAAAAAAAAAGGGGGGGTGTGGGGGGAACAATGGAATCATACTTGCCGCAGTGCAAGACCACAGCTCCAAATGCGTGCATGCAGACGTCGCTGGTCCATCTGCATAGATAGTTTTTCTCCATAGGAGGTCCTTAAGAAGTGTACAGCACAAGGCTGAGTCTTTGGTCTGTCTTTCTCTTCTCCCTCCTACCCCCTCCCCACCCCTGTCTGAATGAACCTTTTTGGAAATCTAACTATATAGAAAGCCAGTTAAAATTTATATTTGTTCCTGTGTCTTCCATAATTCATTTGACGATTTCCAAAGGCTAAAGGAGAACATTCTCTTTGCCCATATGTCTGTTAAAAGTACATTTTCTGTTTTGCTTACCTGGCACACATCCACAGAGGAATGGCAGTCTAATTGCATTTCCAGCATAGTGATTCTTTGAAGTATCAACTAATTAGGAATGGACATTGCAAAAGTTTAGACCAGCACTTAGGAAAAGAATGCTTCATGTAACCATCACTAATTTGTTAGGATAACGAAAGCTTATTTCCTTTGAGTAAAGATTTGCACATTCTCACCTACAGCATTGTAATATATAATGCTTCTTTGTAGCTCCTCTGAAAGCACAACTCTCTTTAAACATAAATTAGCTAAACTGAAAGGCTAATTGCCTTGAGCTTTAAGTACAAAGGATGTCCATGCTCAGATTTTTTTTGCCAGCTGCAAGAGGCTGGGAAGATGTGGTTTCAGAAATCCTAAGAGGGTATCTCATGACACCCAAGAATTTTAATGTTGTGTCATAAATCACTAATTTATTCTCACTCTAGTATTGCTTGCAGAATCTATGCAGATAGATCAGTTCTGTGTACTTGGGAAGAAATGTGATGGGGGGACAACTTGTTTAGTCAGGTAACAGCCTATGTCAAATACCTGAAAATACCTGTTATACTTGCATTGCTTCCTCTCTTTTATCAAAGTAAAGATGAGTATATCTGGTTTGAATCAGAACTTCCTTTTGCAAGAGAAAGTGGCAGACTTTGAAGTACCTGTGCAAGATGAATATGGTTTGTAATCCCTTTACAGACTCAGATTTCTTTTTTTTATGGCTCCTTCAGCTGGATGTTGTCTAACATACTCAGATGCTTCTCTTTGTTTCCCATTTTTTGGTCTCGTTTTCATGTTCTCCCCTTTCAGTTTTTAATTGGTTCTAGTCCTCTAAGTCATTGAGTAAATACAACTGCAGTGATATAGCAGTACCTTTGTAATAATGTGTGTGTCACTCCAGTGTGATTCACAGAATCGTGTTCTTTTTGTATGGGACGTTTTAATTAGTGGATATTGTTACATATCAGCTGCTGCTGAGACTCGGCTTATACTGTGCTGTATCCAGGTTACACAAACGTGGGAGCTCACAGGATTGATCCACTGTATTTTGCTTATATAATTTCCATCCTTTCTCCCTTTGAAAGAACTCATGTTCTTGGTTTTATTCTTGTCTACTTTTGAATAGTTCACAGTCCTGTCTGCTATAACTATTACTCTAAATGATTTTTTTGATTATGCAGAATATAATGATCATGCAACTTCTCTTTATTCTCAGTTCACTGACTGCAGGCTCAAGTAGCTGCTTCTGTTACATGATAATGCTATTGAGCTATGTGTAAACCTGAGGAATGAAATGGCCCCATTTCATATCTGACTCCTGGTGAGTGAGAATAAGTACCATCCAGAACTCTTCAAAATCTGTCTGCAGTGAAAAGCTCTTTTTAAAGGATAAAGAAAGACACTTGCCAGATTTTTGCTTGCGTAAATTTGGGTGACTAGGAAATGTATAGAATAGGAAGATTAAGTTTTTTGGTCAGTGAGCTTTCTTGTTTTTGTTTTTGTTTTTCTTTTTTAATTAGAATTTAATGTGTATGTACAAGTGTCTTTCATAAAAGTAGAAGGCTTTACAAAGAAAGGTTACCTCTTACAAAATAAATTGCATTCGTGGTGAGATTCTTAACATTGCCTCAGTGAAGAACTGTACTCGTTCTGTATATCCTAGAGCCAAGACATTTCAGCATAGACTTTTAAAAGTGTGTTTTTCCAACCCTAACTTTAAAACTGTGTCTCCTTCTTGTCTTTAAAGACAAATAGGACCTTTGATGTACTAATCTATTTTTTGAACAGATACATACACCACAAGAACTGATGATAAAAGCTGTATTGCTGTGTGAAAGATGTGCATACTGTAAAATCTCAGTGGGTGTTTGCCACCACCATTTTCTTCTTAAACACTTCAGAAGGGACTGGACAAGACTGTTGGAACAAATGATTTTCTACACCAAATGTTCAGGTGTCTCAGATCCTGGGAAGTTGAGGGCTGGGATTTCTGTGTAGGCACAGGCAGACTTCTGAGGAGTAGTGGGGTTTGATCTCTGGCTACATGTACATGTCCCCTCCAGGATGGACTGGTTAGAACATGCTGCAGGAAACCCTCCTAAAGCTGAAGTTTAGTGTGCTCAATGTAGGTATTTTTTCAGGTGCGCTTTGCATCTGCTGCTCCCATCAGTTGTTGGGAGGTCACTGCTGCTTATAATCAGGTCACCTTTTAATTTAGATGCGGAGCTTTAGGCAATAAGGGTTATTTTGAAATTGCGGCTTGTGGGTTTTTTCGCTTGTAAATTAGTAGCAAGAGATTGATTTGAAGACTCCTTTGTCCTGTGTTATGCAAAGGAAGAAGGTACTTTGTAGTCAGAGTGGGTTTAGAACTATTTTGTTTTTAAAAACAAAAGTGAAACTTGGATGGAGGTTTCTTTTTGTTTGTCTGAAGGTTGTTAATTCTAGACTGGCAGCTGGGATGCCTTAGGGTGTAGGTGCAGAATTTGAGTCCTTGCTGTGATTGGTTGTTCTTTCAAGGTGTGTCCATACTGAAAACATTTTTGGCTGTGTCAGGAGTATACTTTTGAGGCAAGTGGTCTGATTTTCCCCACTTGATTCATGTTTCAGTAGTCTCAGACTTTACCAGCTGAAAGGTTTCGTTCCCTTGCATGAAAGCAAACCAAAGTGTGCAGTTCAGGAGAGTATGTATCTCGTGGTGCAGTGATAACGGGCTAATGCAGTATCAGGCTGGTGGTTTCCAAACCAACCCTCGTTTGAAAAGTTCTGGTGCTGTTACAGGTACTCAGCAGGCGCTGTTGGCTCCATCAGTATGCCTTCTGGTCCATGCAGCTTTCTAATGCAGCTGTTTGCCATATTTAAATTACCCAAACCAACTGAGTTTAACTAAGTTCTTATAGATTATTGAAATACTGAAATATATTAAGAATTATTTGCTTTCTGCAGTCAAATTTATGAGATTTCTTGTGAGCCAGGATTTTTAAGCTGCTACCTATTATTAAATAAGTATAGCATCTAAACCAATGTAATATAAAAATAAATACTTTTGTTTCAAAACGTTTACTTTAGGGAGGAAAAGCTACAACAGTGCTGTTGCAATACAAATACAAAGAAAACAAAGGGGTAGGGGACATTATTTATGGTTTAAAAAATACACTGAAAAGTAACAAATACCGAAGCTCTAAGCAGATTAAATTTTCAGATGAAAATGTCATCTAAGCTCAGCTGAGTCAAGGATATTGGTTGCTTGCCTTGAAATATGATACTTAGGCTTAAATGATTTAGTGTGACAATGTCTAGCCTAGGTTTTCAGGATCCACTAGTATTTTGTTTTTAAAAGCAAATAGGTTCCTGTAGCCTACAATTACTTTTAATAATGATTTTTTGTTTTAATATTTCATGTGATGTATATATTAATGAATGTATTGTTTATAGCTTTTACTTGATGACAGGACTTTGTTATATGAAACATAGATGAATAAGTCTTTGTACTGTTTATCATACTTGATTGGTGAATCATGCTGGAGGAGGAATCTGTATAAAACTAAGATTTTAAGCATGGGCTAGAGTTAGGAATGTGATGAAATTCACTATCTCATCATATAAATATCATTCACATACTTGTGCCAAAGAACCAAACAGACTTTTCTGGTAATATACTTTTCTCAATAGCAAGAGGAGTATTCTAGTATTGTTTGTGAATGCTACACAGTTTTGGGAAGGATTGCTATGACTGCTTTAGTGTTTCATTTTCTGGGTGTGCGGAGGTTTGGTGCCTCACTCCTCCTGCTTAACAGGGTGGTAGGTGTGCAGAAAGATCCACGCTGGTCTGGTTCCTGGGCTGAAAGCAGGACTTTGCATTTAAAACCTCTTTGCTGGGTCAGCAAACAGACCCAGGGAATTACAGAGCAGTCAGTCTCACCTCCGTATCTGGCAAAATCTTGGAGCAGATTCTCCTGGAAGGCATGCTAAAGCACATGAAGAACAACAAGGTGCTTGGTGACAGCCAGCATGGATTCACTAAGGGGAAACCCTGCCTGAACAATTTGGTGGCCTTCTATGATGGGGCTACAGAACTGATGGACAGGGGTAGAGCAGTTGATGTCATCTACCTGGACTTGTGCAAAGCGTTCGACACTGTCCCACACAACATCCTTGTCTCTACATTGGAGAGACATCAATTTGATGGATGGACCACTCGGTGGATAAAGAACTGGCTGGATGGCCACACACAAAGAGTTGTGGTCAATGGCTCAATGTCTGGGTGGAGACCAGTAACGAGTGGCGTCCCTCAGGGGTCGGTGTTTGGACCGGTCTTGTTTAACAACTTTGTCAATGACATGGACAGTGGGATTGAGTGCACCCTCAGCAAGTTTGCTGATGACACCAAGCTGTGTGGTTCGGTTGATACGCAGGAGGGAAGGAATGCCATCCAGTGGGACCTCGACACGCTTTAGAAATTTAACCATGCCAAGTGCAAGGTCCTACACGTGGGTCGGAGCAATCCCAGGCACAGCTACAGGTTGGGCAGAGAAGAGATTCAGAGCAGCCCTGCAGAGAAGGACTTGGGGGTGTTGGTTGATGAGAAAATGAACATGAGCCGGCTTCAGTGTGTGCCTGCAGCCCAGAAAGCCAACCATATCCTGGACTGCATCAAAAGGAGTGTGACCAGCAGGTTGAAGGATGTGATCCTGCCCCTCTACTCTGCTCTCGTGAGACCTCACTTGGAGTATTGTGTGCAGTTCTGGTGTCCTCAACATAAAAAGGACATGGAACTGTTGGAACAAGTCCAGAGGAGGGCCATGAGGATGATCAGGGGCGTGGAGCACCTCCCCTATGAAGACAGGCTGAGAAAGTTGGGGCTGTTCATCCTGGAGAAGAGAAGGCTGCGTGGAGACCTCATAGCAGCCTTCCAGTATCTGAAGGGGAGCTATAGGGATGCTGGAGAGGGACTCTTCATTAGGGACTGTAGTGACAGGACAAGGGGTAACGGGTTAAAACTTAAACAGGAAAAGTTTAGATTGGATCTAAGGAGGAAGTGCCTCACCACCCTTTACTCTACACAGCCCCACTCTGGGTGGCATGGTTTAGTGTCGGGTGTCCTTGCCCATGGTGGGGGGCTTGAAACTACATGATCTTAAGGTCTTTTCCAACCCTAACTATTCTATGATTCTGTGCTTCTGAAAACTGAATATATATATATATGTAATTTCATATATACCTATAAATATATATATAGGTACACTCTTGCCTGGAAAGAGCTGCTCCTCTGCACAGCTCCCTGAGCCACCCTTTGGTAGATTAAGAGTATTTGAGTGGTGGGAGAAAGGAATAAAGTGTAAACAGGAAGTTGTTTAGCCAAGAAATCTGAAGTCTTTTCTATGTTAATTTCCCAAAACCTTTTCCCCATTACAAAGAGACCCCTTCCCCCACCTTTCTTCTTCTACTGATTTAGAAGCATACCTTAAATGAAATACATGCCTCCACATCTCCGCCCATATATATAGACAGTTCTTTGTGGAGCTTGGTTCGTTTATCATGATGAGGTTTTGATTCTGTAGGCACAAATATGTACTTCAGGTTCTTGGATTGTTTTTCAGGAACTGTCACTTACTGTGATTTGTGTAGCTCCCATAAGACTAACATCTAGCTGGCATTTTCTCTCTATAGTAGTTTAATTGTGAAGGTGTTGACAGTTTACAATACACATAAGGTTTGTATGGAGGGAGGCTGAAGGTTTGGGTGTATGTAAAAGTGGAAAGTATTCATTAGTATCACTTGAACAGTGCAGTCTTCCAGTGTTTCAGTAACATCTTTTGTTGGCATCCTTTTTGTTGAATAATTTGGGGCAGTGGCTACAACTATGGGCATTGGAAAGTAAAAAGCTCTGGAACTAGTGTTCAGCAATGCAAAGGAAATGTTTCTGAAAATAATCTTAAAATCTGCTAGAGATGCAATAATAAATCTGCTTTAAAATAGCCTACAGAAAAAAATTACTTGTTGAGAGCTGTTGTGCGCAGACCGTAATATATTGCCAACTTACTACTTCTGAGCTCTGTGATGTGTCACAAATTCATGTATTTCTCTACTAAGTGACGCCTCCACAATTTGGAACCTTATTTGTTGGAACTGGTCTTTGGTTCGTGTTGCGTAACATTTTAAAAAAGAAAATGCTGATTTAACAGTAAGCATTATTAGTCGGCTTCTGGTAACAATTCTGGCTGTTTGCTTTGTAGGTATGAAGCGTCCTTTAAGTCCTGACCACGTCTTTGAAGATGGGATTATGAATCAAGCAGCTATTCCACAGAGTTTTGAAGAAAAAGGACTGAGGAATGACAGGCAGGACTATCAATTAAGCAAAGAAAAAAAGAAGATACTGTTTTCCTTTTGTGAAGTGTGCAACATACAGCTGAACTCTGCAGCACAAGCTCAAGTTCATTACAATGGGAAGTCTCACCTGAAAAGAGTGAAGCAGCTAAATAATGGAAAACTCCCTACAAGTACAGCTCCCGGCACTTTGTTTGCAAGTACAAGCACAGGTACATTATTAGTATGAGATGCTGGATTTTGGTCAAGAAATCTGAGGAAGCTTTTAAACTCTACCTTCCCCACCTAACTTAACCAGTAAACTTAATATAGAGTAATAATACTAGTAGTTATAATACTTTGCCATGTTTGGAATTACTGGTGATTTCTCTTTCTGTGAAGTCGACTTGTATGGAGGCAATATTGTGTTAATGCATGATTAATGGCTGTGTTGAGCCTTGTGTAGTTGAGATATGGTCTATTTCAAAGTAGCTGTTGTGGCTCTAGAGAGTCATGCATTTTGTCAGCTGCTTTTGTTCCCAAAACAAAATTCTAGAAGGATGCTGTGCGCACAGGAGAAACATCTTAAAAGAAATGTGGTAGTAGGAAGAGAAGGAGTAGAGCTGGAATTCACAGGCCTGGCCCTTTCCTTGTTTCTGCTTTCAGCGATCTGGATTTTAATTACTCTTATTCAAGTAAGAAGTAATTTGAAATAATAGCTTTTACTTACTGGGCAGAACAAAGGTCCCAAATGCTTGGGTAAAACGCATTTAACATGTAAAGGTGCAAAGCACAAAATGTGCCTTTTAATTTCAGTATTAAACTCGGCTCATAGCTATTCTGAAAAAGATGTAGTCTTCCCTTACTTCTCTATGCATATAAGAAAGTAAGCACAACATATAAATGATTCAGTCTTCTATGGTTGGTAAGGGTAAGGATGTTGCAGCTCTCCTTCCCTTATTTTAAGGGGTACCAGTATGCCATAAGGTCTCTTGCTTTGTTGTTCATAGTTTAAGGATTTTGCTGAAGGATTATCCTTTTTCTGTAATGTCCCAACTGATACAGCACAATAAAGCTGCTTTTCTTACTGATAGTTGATATACTTATGTTTTTTTTTTTTTTGTTTTCTTGTTAAAGAAAATTCAGGGGGTTTTTACATTCCATAGAATCAAAAAGGGCCAAAGTTGATCTTGGGAAGTATTCTTTACGTCACAAGCATGTATAACAAGTTATTCTTTCTAGTTCTGAGATACATAAAATGCTGCAGGTTTAAGGACTTATTGCCTAGCAGAAACAAAAGTTGCTGTTTATTAACACTTGGTATTGATGAAGTAACAAATCTCAAATCTTCATGAAAAAGGTTTTTTGTTTTTTTTTTTAATTAGCTACATGAGGGGACTTGCTTTGGGGTTATTTTTGGTTTTGTATAGAAACAGTCAAACTGCATTAAAGGGTTTAGCTTTTTCTGATTCTGATTCTTAATGGATTTGGCTGTTTTTGAAGTCTGTGGTATTGTTTTGTTTTGTTTAGAACCAAGTAACATAAGATTATCACTTGGGTAAGGCCTGTGGTCCAAAAGATTAAATTCCCGTTGAATAACACCTAAAATTATTTGTGTGCATTCTTAAAATTCTTTAATATCTATGAGAAATCCTAATTTATAGACCATTTAATATACTGCTTAGGAGCCCCTATGAGAATATGACTTACTGAAATGTAATTCTCAAAGAACGCTTTCCAAAAATAAGTAGAAATTAATTTTCCTATAAATTGACATCATCCAGGTTCAGTTTTAATCCATGTCCTCTGGAGTGTCATTACCTCTCATAATGGGAGTCTGACTTTCCCATTTCTTTGGCTAATGTTGTAAACAGAATTAATTGTGCAGATGGTATGAGAACATCCACAGTGAACAGACTTTATTCCACGTGCAAAGGAAGCAAATAGCCCCTCTCATACTTCATTGTTATAATTGCATATCCTGCTATCGAGCCCAGTGGTGAACAGTTCAGCACACAACAGAAACCTTTGCAGAAAGCTTCCTGAGATCTCTGTTTGGAGTATTCCTCTGTCTTCATAAGATGAATGTGAAATTAGTAATATTCTGATTGGAAAAAAAAAAAAGTCATGGAAAATACACATGATTGTGGGTATTCATTGAAAGTACAAAACCCAGGTTTACAGACCTGCCAGAACATCCTTGATCCTGTGTGACAGAACTGATGTGTGCACCACCACTGCCTCCAGCCTCCTTGGCTCTTGGTGGATGTTCTTCCAAATGGGGATGAACATGACAAAGGAGTTATGAGACATATTTTCATATTAATCCTCTTCTGAGGTCTTCTCTGTGACAGGTGGCTTCAGGTAGTTATAAAGCATTCTTTGTAATTGTTGGCTTTCACTGTGTATTACAACTATAACCTCAATTTGTTGCTTGTAACTTTCAGTAATAGGTTCTTATTGTACCACTATTGAAGAGTTTACCAAGATCTGGTAACTGAAATTCCGTGTCTCGGCAATAATGCTCCGCAATCTATAGATGAGGTTTTATATATTTAAAGTCTAGAAATCGTTTTAGAGGTAACTTTAAAGTTATCTCTCTGTGTTTTAGAATAAGGGTACAATTGTCATGGAATTTCAAAAGGCATTTAGCAAAATGTTTTCTAAAAAGCATACTCTGTTTTTATAACTTGTTTATTTTGACTCCCCCACCCCATTACTGAAATCTAGAAGCTGTTTTGCTCTTGTAGCTCTACCTGCAAGTTTAGTTAATTTATAGCTAGTAAAATTGCAAATAAAGTTTAACAGCTACTTCATATTGAGCAAATAAAGAAAGAGATGAAATTAGAAGGCTTTGGTGATCCACTCATTGAACTAATTTTCTTTAGTGCTAAAAATTACGTGTGAAAAAAGCAGTATTCCATGGGAAAAGTATATTGCATGTGATGTTAGAGCCTTCGCTATTGCTTATGTTAGTGTTATCAGTCATGCACATTCTCTCATACTGCATCTCAGGCTGAAGTTTGTCAGTGATGCCGTTCCCAGGGGGCCATCCCTATGTGTGTCACAGGCGTATCTAATGTATGGCCAGGCTTCTGTCAGAAGGAAATAAATGAAGTCTCAGGAAAATAAGAAAGTGTATATTTGCTTCCACAGCTTGAACTGGAGATTATTCTAGTTATTTCCTATAAGCAGGAAAAGAATGGGGTAGTTCCTTGCAGCCTTAGGAGATGTATTTTGGAGTGGGCCTGCTAAATGCATTTCAGCAGCATGACTTGCTGGAGCCTGCAGCAGTGACAGCCGTGGGGCAGGTCACAGCTGCTTGGAGCACCCTAAATCCCACTTGTCACCTCGAAAACAAGGGCTAAAGTGCTTGCTCCTCAAAGGGGAGGAACCAGTTTGAACAGAACGGTAAGTGAAGACCGCCTGCCTCCTTGCCTGCTAGCAGCACACAGCTAACGTGTTAGCGGTTCAGGCTGGAGATGGGCGGGCGGTGCGGCTGCGGTGCCGCACGGTGACACCAGGTGGTGCTGCAGCCCGGGCAATGGAGCCGTCGGCCGCGGGAGGGGTAGGCGCCTGCTGCCTCTCTGTTCTCTTAGGCCTTTTGTATTAAGTGTGCTATCTGTAGGGATAACAGCGACTGCTTCATAAATATATGCTGTGGCCAGTCTTGTGGGTGGCTTCGCTATGTTCCTCCTGGCTCTCCTCTGGAGGTGACACCGATTTTTGCTCCAGAAATTCTCATTACATGTTCCCTGGGGTGGTATCTTGTGGTGAATTGACTCTCCTTTGCCCTCATGCTAATACGGGAACGGTTGGTGTAGTTTTAAATGTACTATAATTACCCATGGAAGTCCAAATTTTACAGATCCCTGGAAATGGGTAGGTTAATTTCACTTTAGTTATAGAAAATGCTCAAATTCTAGGAGCGGGCAAAGCAGAATCCTTTTTCCTGGGTTCTGGGCTGTTTAAAGAGCATATGTGCTTTAGTGTCTGGCTGGCACTCATTAGTGCCTGTTTGAAGACCTTTCTGTAGGTCTGACTGGAAATGAGATTGGGATGTCAGTCCTCTCGCGGTGTGTTCTTGATAACAGCTGTGCCTTTTTGCTCTTGAAATCTCTGACCTCGCAGGACAGTTTTCAGATGCTGTGGGATCTGTGCTGTGACTCTGTAGGGAGCAGTCCTACAAGTTAACCTGTTCCCCTGGGATACTGAGGAAGTAATCACAGTATGATTTCCTGAGAGATTACCTACACGCTGGTTCACAGCCAGGGATCTATTAAACTAGCAAAATAAACACATAAATTACTAGACTTCTGTTGTGTTCATGACATAAATCAGGTCACAAAAAGTAATGTTTGTGTGATGGAGAAGGTAAAGCAGCAATATTAGACATGGGAGGAGAAAAGAGGGAGTATAGAAAAGGCAGACTTTTCTCACTTTTGGGAATAGAGATTGGAATTGCTCTGCTTCCTTGTGTGATGCCATGTTAAGTTGTAAGTCTGAGCCTCCTTTTAAGTTAATGGAGGCAGGGAGGCTTACAATTAAAGTGCTCAGAATTATCCTTCAAAGAATCCATAGACCATATAGCTAACTTGTGTATTAGTTTTCCAAATTAAGTGTCTAGAGTTGGGAAGTGTGAATAGTGTCTCGTGTTCCCCTTTGGTCTGGTGCAACTGAGGAATTTTTTTTTTTCATTAATTAAATTACTTTACCAGGTGACTAGGTCAGTGAAGGATTAAACTACAGTCAGTTACAACAGAAAGAAACTGCACTGCATTACTCTGATTTCAGTGGAGTTCTCCCTTGGTTTTTAATTGTCAGAAGAATCTGTTCATAAATGGAGGTCTTTGTTATGTAGGTTTGAATCCTCAGCTGAGCCAAGACTAGCTTTCTGGCAGGTAGAATAGTTGCCATCTAGGTCTGCCTTGTGCCAGTTTAATGGAGAACAGAATTTTTGCTTACCTTAAGCCTCTTGATCTAGGTCCTCAAATTCCTCATCAATGTTCGTCTTTCCTTTTTCTAAAAAAAGAACAAAGATAATCTGATTTTTATTACAGGAGATCTTTATGAATTATTCTACCAAGCACTCAGAGGGATGCTAAGCAGCAATCAGAAGTATCTTGAAACAGTTTTGTGAGCTGGGTCCTACTAAATGCATGCATGCATAGCTATAGAAACGGTGTATAAGTCTACAGAGAGGATGAGGGCAGTATAAATCCTTGTGAGTTTATGCTTCTTGTGTTGCGCCAAAACCTTTTTTTGTTCTGCCCTCCATGTGTGCTGCCTACAGCCCAACCTTTTGGAAAGCAGTTGGAAAAAAGCTGCTGCTGTGGGGGCATAAGGTGGACTGATACCTCGGGCCTTCATCCTTCTTGCCCTATGTGGCAGGGGTTGCTCCCTCCTTTGCTATCCTACTCTGTGTTAAAATCTGCTTTTCTATTTGGAAAAGATTAGACTATTGCTAAAAAGCCTTTCTCCAGTGTAATAATAAAAAAAGAGTTATGTTCCCGTAATACAACTTAAATCGGGGAGCTGATTAGAAACTTAGTATTTCACTTTTTGCTGCAGGGTACGTTGACTGCTTTTTTCACTCAGTGGTCTTTTGAACAAGACTGCACTTGGTAAATGGTTCCACATTTGTTCCACTGCTTGAGTATCTTCCACAACTTAATCAAGAAGTATGTAATATTATGTAACTTAATGTTTTTCTTTCAGTATGAAATGTATGTATGATAAATGATTGCTGTTTGTCTTCACAGCAGTTGTGATTAGCTGCTCTGAAATTAAGGGGCTGTGTTTTATTGTTTTGGTACATTTGATACTCCTTACAAAATGTTGATGATGAAAGCTAATACAAAGGGACAGAGCTGACATTAAAGATGGTTTCTTGTTTATTAATAACTACAAACTATATCCATTATATTCTGCATTTGAGTAGCTGCAGCATGAAAGTATTGGTAAAATCAATAAAAAAAAGTAAGTAGTTGATACGTGCCTTCAATGGAAGCCTTAAGAAAAAAAAAATAAAAAAGGAAAATTATTGTTTCATTGAGGTTGGTTGTTTTCAAGTAATTGGAGCAAAACATTAAAAAACTCCCTTATGGCAAAACGAAAACCCAACTTTTTTTTAATTTGGTAGAGATTATCAGACCAGTTATTTGTCTGTAGCCTCCACTTCATTCTCTAGGAGGTAGGGAGCACATGAATGAGATTTGTAAGCAAACAGATGAAGTATGTGACTAGTATGGAAAAAAGCGGTTTATGGAGGGGTGGTGGTTTGCATGGAGTGGGGAAGGGTTTCAAAATAAAATTGGCTACCCCAGTAGGCAAGCTTTGCTCTCAGCTTGCACAAATATTTTCTTGTATCAAAATTCTCTTCAAAATTCCTTCTCTGAGAGTTTTACCTCTTTCAGGGGCAGCTATGCTGTTGTAAAGACCTAGCATTTAAGACAGCAGATAAACAGATGTTCTAGAATCTAGGACAAAAATACAGCTGCTCAACAGCCATGACTTCCAGCTGAGAACATCTGCAGGAGTGGTGAGGTAGCAACTTCTGCTCAGGCTGGGGGGTCTCCCTTATAATTTAAACAGCCTGGAGAGCTGCTGAAATCAGTTGAGTTCGTGTTGCTCTAAGGATTTCTTCTTCACTATCTCTTTGAAGGTTGTGATCCGTGGTTTACAGGTATAGACAGCTGAGATGAAAAGGTATCTGTCAATACAGAGCCATCACTGTTGGAAATGCAAACTGAATACAAGTGATTTCTGTTTTTAAAATGACTGAAAAAATATCAAGTCAAATTTGTTTATTATTTTTCTCTTGCAAAAGTAAAACATTAAGTGTCCTATCTGTGATCAGATCCTGCCAAAATGTCTCTCATAGTTGTTAGTTGTCTCATGACACAGTAGTATATTTGCATAATTGTACAGGTATTATAATAAAAACTCCTGCGCCTTTCTATTCCTTTGCAAACTTAACCTAGTCGTGATTACATCTGGTTCTTATTGTACTGTGTATCTCTGTGGGTGTGAGTATGCACAGAGACACATGCCCTCTTACCTTTTTTGGGCAAGAAAACGTATGGAGTACCCGAAAAAAGATTTACATAGTGGGAAGCCTGTGTGGGAGTACTACAAGCATGAATTTAATAAGCCACGGAGATTTTTCATAGTAATTAAAAATTATTGTTGTTTTAAAGGACAAATGTACTGGTCCTGTAATGTCATGGTTTTAGTTATTGTTTTTTTTTGTACAAATGCTTAATCTGCTGGACTGTACAGATCTCTACTGGGTCAGTATTCTGAAATTTTTAATCCAAATATTTATGCTTCTCTTTAATACCTATTTGTTTATGTATCACAGACTTTGTCTATTATGTGGTTAAAAAGTACTTATTTCTTCATTTGCATAATTGCAAATTAATCTTACTTAGAAAAGCTGTGAGGAATCATTAATTTTTATTGGAGGATTTTCTTCCAGTAACGAACCTCATCACAATACAGGCTACTGATTTTCCCCTGTCTCGTGTTCATTGTAGAAAAGACAGAGCTATTTTTAACATTTACACAGTCTAGATGGATGATTCTTCGTTCTGTGTGGTTTGGAGCTGAATCTGTAGAGCCTTTCATAATTGTATCTTTCTTTTTTTTTCCTGATGGTTTGTTTGAATTTGATCACTGTAGCTGATTCCATGCATTGATAATGAAAGCTTGGGTTGCCTGTTTCTCAGCATAAATTCACCTCAGACTTCTACTTTGACAGTGCTCTGTGTTTCGGTACGCATGAAGATACAGAACTGAAATTGCTTTGCTTTCTTTACAAATGACTCAGAGTGTGCTTGTCCTTCCTTAAAATGTTGCCAGCGTGTGAAGGATTTTCAATGAGCAATGCAATAAGCCGGCATCTGGGAAGGTTTGAGGCTGCACTGGTATAACAGTGTACTGTCACACAGTTGATCAGGGCTGGAGCCAAGTCTCTGTAGCAGCGTAGATCATATTGGTCACATACTGGAAGTTTTGTTTATGTAACTTGATTGCTGTTTAAGCTGCTTAAATAGTATTGCCATAATGTGGAGTGGACTTCCCAGTAGAGGTGAGCATGATTTTTATTACTAAACTTCACTGAATTTCTCTCTGATATGATATTAAGAGTGGATGTTTACATCTTTGGCATTATTTCTGTGTGCATGTTGTTTGTGTTTCAGTTATTCCAGTGGGAAGGTTAAGAAAAATGGCAAGGCATATAATGCATGTTTTTCTTCCTGTCTTATTTCAGTATTTAAAGTAACTCTAAATATGTGGTAAGCTCCCTTTCCTTGCTTGCTGTTTGCAGAGGATATCTTTCCAGTAGGTGACTTTCTATGCATTTTAAATGGTTTTGGAATGTGTCAGTGAAGCTGTATTATTGTTATGGAAAGAAGCTAATTGACAGTGTGACTAAATACCTCTTACCAGAGCTTGCTTTCTGCCGTGTTAAATCTCAAATTATAGTTATAATGATACGTAAAATGCAAGAGCTGTTGGATTCTCCAGATAAACTAAGAAAGTACAGAATGCAATAAACTGCATATGTCTTGCATATGTCTGTCATTGTTAATATTAAAAGTTATGACCTGTCATGCCAGGACAGCTTCCAGTAATTCATTTGCACTGACAACTTGCTTTGAGAAGGGTATAAAATTACTGACGCTTCTCCCTAATCAGTTAAATTTGAGATTTAGTGCAGTAAGTTTTATTTAAGGGAACAGATAGTGTGCTAAAGGTAGCCACAAAGTTCTAGTAGTAAATCTTTAAGCTCGAAAGAAGCATTATCATGAACTAAATAGACTTTGTACTGATGTATTTTTAAAAAAGTCTTTTATTGAGAATTTCACCTATAGCAGAACACACACACACAAAAAATAGTTCAGCTGAGTTACTTATTAAACACATTGGCAGAACAGGAATGCTTAGATTGTGGTGAGACCTGCTATGATTATATTTGCATTTTCTGATAGTAATTTCCTTTATAAAAGGAGGAAAGATGCTAAAAGTATTTATTAAACTGTTTTGCTTGCTTGCTATAGAAATGTCTTTGCTTACTATGTAAAGACTGCTGTGGGTTTTTTTTATGAGGAACTAGGACAGCTCATGCGTTTTCCTGCTAAATATATTTATGAGGCAGCTGTTTTATAGCTTTCAGCTCTAAAGTTATAGATAAGTGTGTATTTGTTTGACAGAAGATTCGAGAATTTCCATTTACTGCCAGTACATGTAAAGCTTGGCTAAGCAGACTGCATCAGGAGCACACACCATTTGTATTAGCCAATCTGTCTTTGCAAGTCCCAGGGCCACTATCTAGCTAGAAGCCACTGTGTGCTTTTGAAAGCATGAAATTAGTTTTATACTGAGCACATGGTTTCTCATTTAGCAGTTCTTTTTATGGTAATGGTCAATTTATGGTTCAGTGCCAGAATTTTGGTGTTCTGTCAAAGCTGATAGCTTCTGCTAAGGTGTTCTTCGGAGATAAAAACCAACCAGACAAACCCCAAAACAACACCTCCCCCACATTCACATCCCCCCCCCAACCCAAAAAACATAACCCAGCAAAAATGCAGTTTGTGGTGGGGATCCTAGGGAGACCCTAATAAAGGAAAATTCTCCCCAGTGACTTAAACTCTTAAACTACTCGTATTTCTGATAGCATTTTGGAGTTACTTTGTTGCAGTTTTTCAGATAACATTTGCAAGCATGTTTGTCATTCATGCCATAAATATTTTAAATTCATTGTCACCTTCTTACACTTCATGGAGTTTTACAACCACTTTGCAATAAGCTTTTTTCGATGACATGGAAAATTACTGTCCGTCAATGCTAATTTGCTTTGTGTGTGTACTTAATGACCAAGGACAAAATACACTCAAAACATGTACATGAAGCACCCCAAACGTTCAGGAGAGATGCTCTTTAGAGAGCAATTTTAGACCACGTTACAAACTTTGCTCTTTCTTTGGAAATCTGTAGAAGTCAAAATCAGTTGTTAGCAACTACTTTTCTAAAACCTTTAATACATATAATTCATAAATTGATGAGCCATCACTTTTTACACTTGATTCATTCTTGGAAGAGGGCATTCTAAAATATGCAAAGTTTCACCTCAACATGGGGAAGAACTTTACGTATAGGGTGACAGAGCACTGGAACAGGCTGCCCAGGGAGCTTGTGGAGTCTCTCTCTCTGGTGGTGGTCAAAACCTGCCTGGACACATTCCTGTGTAACCTGCTTTAGGTGGCCCTGGCTTGGTAGGCAGGGGTTGGACTAGACGATCTCCAGAAGTCCCTTTCAACCCAATGATTGTGTGGTTCTGACTCAGTCAGAACTGTTCCCTCACCAGCAGCTGTCCTTAGTGAAAGACGAACATTGTGCATCATTAGGCTTTGCTTGGGTTACTTTGTCCAGCATGCATCACTCCCTCTTGTACATTAGGTAATTTTAAATTGTGTTGTTTTTAATATAGGCCCCTATAATTCTGACTTGGTCCTACAATAAGGATTTTATTTTATGGTACAAAGTTTGCCTCTTTGCTCAGTTCTGTCTGCAAGGGGTAAAATTTGACTTTGCATTTTGTGTGGAAGATATTGTGAGCTCTGGAACTGGGAATGTTTCTCTCAAGTGCTGAGAAGAGGTTCTGAGAAGCTACTGATAGCGCTTTCCTGGGAAAGAAGAAGCTGCAGGCCATAGCTTCTAGAAGCTTACTTAAGACAGTGTACCAATTTCTTACTATTCCATCATCATGCAGGAGGAAGAGAAGTAGAAGCTATGGTGATTACTGCCCTTCGTCAAAGACACCTAGGTGCAGCAGAGTATCACTTCAACAAAGCTCCATTCTCAAAGCCATGTTGTTCTGGATCATCCTGTAGTCATGAAATAGATGTACACCAAGATGTTTTTTTATACAGTTGTTTTGTTGTTTTTTGTTTTTTTTTTAAAATGCTGTTATTTTAGGACCTTTGAATAATTCTTTTCTTGCTATTCTTCAGTGTGTGTTTAAAGGCTACCAGGCAGAAAATATTGTTACAAACATTTGGAAAACAATGCGTGACATGTCACTACCATGACGCATAAAACTTGTTTTATTCCTTCAAGTGCTTGAGCTAGAATACATTTCCTTGTCCTTTAATTCTTTCTGGGACTCTTTTTATCCATGCTTTTTACTGCTATGAATACAAGCTTGTCACATTTCAAGCAGGCTAGTCCTTTGTTCAAAGATGATGTTGTTTGTAAGGTGCTTTCAGCTTCAAAGATCTTGCATCCTCTTCCCAGTGTCCTTACTGCTGCATATTTCCCCTCCTGCTGTTTCATATTGGTAGGTAAAGTGAGAAGCAAGTTCTCGTGTGCTTGTTACACTGGACAAAACCGCTTCCTGGTAGGGAGCTCTACTGTTTCAAGAGCTATTTCTGAATCAGATTGCCAATTATCACCCAGCACTGCAATTTTAATTTCTTGTCCTTTAGAAAACATCAGTGTTCATGTATGGTGATCTTCTGCAGTGTGAGAGCATTTGGGGATTAGCAGCTTCACTACTGCAAGGTTACTTACAAGGTCATTTTGAATGATGCTGTAAGCTAAGAGGAAAAAATGATTGAGGAAGTGGTATGGGGCTGTGAGCAATTCCATGTTGATCACTTGACTTTGGGACCCAAGTCTAGCCAAGCTCTTTGTGGAAATCTTGAATTTGCCTTATTTAGTGAAGGTCACTGATGATTCCTGCCAGAGGAGGTGAGTAAACTGGGAACTGTAGCTTACTGTGACAGCCCTGTTGAAGCCCTACTGCTGAAGCTGGCGTTCATGTATGTTTTTCCCTGTCTATAGGCCAAAGAGCAAGCAGAGATGTTCTGGAGGTCTCATCCAGAATGCTCAGCCAAGAAATCGTGTCTTTCTTTTCATGTGTTTTCTGTTGGATTCTCAGCAGTGCTCATAACATGACCAAACGAAGGAAGGGCAAATGAACAGAGTAACTTCCTCTTTCATGTGTGCTTTTTGTTCCTTTAAGAGGATATTTTTCTTAATATTTTAATTTTTTCTTTTTGGAAGTGAGGAAAGCAGGGTGCTTTTTGATCTGCATGGGTGCAAGGAGAGTACTTTTATATTGACAACAGCAGTTAGGGCAAAAGAAAGGCTAAATTCCTTAGCCTTGGGCCTATCCTGGAAAAGCTTTTTGTCTGTGACTGAGCACTGAAGGTCTCAGGAGGGGATAAGGAAGTCTTCTTAATGCTCTGTGAACAGAGAAATACAGCTTCTATAAAGGACCAAGATTTTCTAAGTCGCATAGTGTGTCGTGTAGGAGGTACCTGAGGGAAAGGCGAAAGCTCAACGGACAAAACTTTCTGGTAGGCAACTTGTGAAAGTGTCAGATTTTTGACTGGACAAGAATTTGTGGTATGATGCATTTGGTGCATATGTGGTGGCTCTGGATCGTGTCTGATATAACCCCCATAATTATATGAAATAACCCCCATTTTCAAGAAGGGGAAAATGGATGACCCAGGGGACTAAAGGCCAGTCAGTCTCGCCTCTGTGCCTGGCAAAATCTTGTAACAGATTCTCCTGGAAGGCATGCTAAGTCATATGAAAAATCAACAAGGTGCTTGGTGACAGCCATCACTAAGGGGAAATCCTGCCTGACCAATTTGGTAGCCTTCTACGATGGGGCTGCGGAGCTGATGGAAAGGGGAGGAGCAGTTGATGTCATCTACCTGGACTTGTGCAAAGCGTTCAACACTGTCCCACATAACATCCTTGTCTCTAAATTGGAGAGACATCAATTTGATGGATGGACCACTTGGTGAATGAAGAACTGGCTGGATGGCCGCACGCAAAGAGTTGTGGTCAATGGCTCAATGTCCGGCTGGAGACCAGTAATGAGTGGTGTCCCTCAGGGATCAGTGTTGGGACCGGTCTTGTTCAACATCTTTGTTGCTGACATGGACAGTGGGATTGAGTGCGCCCTCAGCAAGTTTGCCGATGACACCAAGCTGTGTGGTTTGGTTGATACGCTGGAGGGAAGGAATGCCATCCAGAGGGACCTCAACATGCTTGTGAGGTGGGCTGATGCCAAGCTCGTGAAGTAGCACAGATAGAGGTTGGGCAGAGAAGAGATTCAGAGCAGCCCTGTGGAGAAGGACTTGGGGCTGTTGGTTGATGAGAAAATGAACATGAGCAGGCAGTGTGCGCTTGCAGCCCAGAAAGCCAACCGTACCCTGGGCTGCATCAAAAGGAGAGTGACCAGCAGGTCGAAGGAGGTGATCCTGCCCCTCTACTCTGCTCTTGTGAGACCTCACTTGGAGTATTGTGTGCAGTTCTGGTGTCCTCAACATAAAAAGGACATTGAACTGTTGGAACAAGTCCAGAGGAGGGCCACGAGGATGATCAGGGGACTGGAGCGCCTCCTGTATGAAGACAGGCTGAGGAAGTTGGGGCTGTTAAGCCTGGAGAAGAGAAGGCTGCTTGGAGACCTCATAGCAGCCTTCCAGTGCCTGAAGGGTGCTGTAGGGTTGCTGGGGAGGGACTCTTCATTAGGGACTGTAGTGATGGGACAAGGGGTAACGGGTTAAAATCTAAACAGGGAACGTTTAGATTGGATCTAAGGAGGAAATTTTTTATTGTAAGGGTGGTGAGGCCCTGGTATGGGTTGCCCAGGGAAGCTGTGAATGCTCCATCCCTGGCAGTGTTCAAGGCCAGGGTAGACAGCCTTGGGTGACATGGTTTAGTGTGGGGTGTCCCTGCCTATGGTAAGGGGGTTGGAACTAGATGATCTTAAGGTCCTTTCCAGCCCTAACTATTCTAGGATTCTATAATTCTATGATATCTGTGTTCAGGTAGTTAAAGGATGCTTCCAGGTCTAGAGACTTCTGAGGTGGTTGTGGTTATGTTCTTCTTTGATTGTTTGTTTTGTTAGCTGTTTACTTGGGTAAAGTTTAGACTTTTACAGAGCTAGAAGACCGAGAGAGCAGGTCTCTAGGGTGCTGGTTTCCCTTCTGCTTTCTTCAGACATTCTGTAATAACATAATTTGAAGTCAGAACATATCACCTGGAAGTTTGTGACTTCCACCCAGCAGTTTCCATTTTCTTTCTTTAGGATAGTTTAGAGGAAGCAGAGAGAGGATAAAGAGGGAAGAAAGCTGCCTTTCTGCTCAGACTGGATTAGAAGTTTTCACCTCTGTGTGATCTCCTCTCATTCAGCCTAGAGTGTTTGCAATGATGACATCCTGAAATGTTTTATTTCTTAATAAGTAGAATGAAAGCATAGTTCTGGAACTCAACATAGAAATGCAAACAGAAAAGGAGGCTTTTTTTTTTTTTTTTTTAATCAGCAGAACATGCTTAAGTGGAACATGGAGAAAATAAAGAGGTAAGGAAGATTTCTAGGGTTTATAGTGGCATGTCTGGATAAAGAGTCACAAATCACTTCATCAAGAAAAAGCAGACTAGTTGGAAAGAACTGAAGATTATTGTTAGGAATTGCAATTAGTGTACTCTGTCCAGATTTGTTAATGTTGCCACTGAAGCGTGATATGTCTCTAGTAAGGTTCTGAATAGTAAGTCCATCCTCTAAAAGTAATCATTTGTAGCAACCTTTTTAAGGGAACATGAGTAGCACTTGGCACCTGTGTACTCAGGTTACGTCTGAAAATAAGAATTAAGCTTTTCTGTCGCTTTGGCTGGTGAGCAGGGCACAGACTTTGAGAAAAGCCAAAACTGGAATACCAGAAGTTTATTTACTAGGGATTAAATCATAATGAAAACATCCTCAGTTTTGTTGTTTGTTTTGTTTTTTTCTAGATATAATTACAAGGAAAGCTTATATGAAAGTAGTGTAGTACCAGACTTTCTCTTAGTAACTATTGATAGAAACAAGTGAAAATCTGGCAGAAACAAGTAAAAATATTGCTGTCCCTTCTTCATTTTGTTTGTCGTTTGCCAGCGCTTGCTCATTTTAGTAATTTATCATCTCTAGCAAGTATTTCTCCCTCAAGGGATTTTTTTTTTTTTTTCCTCTTTCCTCCTCATCAAAACTAACAAGTCAAATGACTTTGTTTTAGAGATTACCTCAGATTACCATTGCTAGGAAAAAAATATCTGAGTTGATGTTGTTCTCTTCATTTTATAGTAGACTTGTATTGTTATTGCATGGTCTCTAAATTGTTGGTATCTTCCTGTAGGTAATGTTTCTCAGCTGGACAAGGAAGCTTAAAATTCAAATCAATAAAGTAATCTACCAGCAACTAATGGATTGTCTGTAGTCTAGTTGTTTACTTAAATACTTCATAAATTCCCCCAATTTTAGTTTTTTTGTTGAAAAGAGGCAGTGTTTGGTATCTAGTGTTTCATACTGTTCATTGACAATTAATTCAGTTAAGAGGCAGAAACAGCCTGTTGCTCATTAAGTATGTCAGGATATGCACTAGCAAAAAAGTGGTAAAAATTAGAAAAGTATAACTTACGGAAAGATTAGTTTTGAAACATGTATCCAAAGTATTAAGTTATTACAAAAGAAATTTTAATTGACATGATTTCATGTGTGATTTGCTAATTACAGTATAGAATTGTAATATTTAATTTATAAAAAGGTACTGGATTTGTAAACATTTTTCAAATAGCTTGATAAGCTTTTACCCAAAATTACCATGCTGTTCACAATGTGATATTTATTCATTGATCAAGCCCAAGTTTACTGGAGGCTTATGAGAAATGGGACAGAGCAGAATGAGCTATTGCAAAAATGGATAAAAGCTGGGGATTTCCGTGTTCTGCAACCTAAATGTGTAGCTTCTCCTCATGCTTTTTTTCATGAACATGCACACTAGTTGGAAAGATGGTAGTGGGCTTAAATGGGTGGTGACAAGGAAGAGATTTGGGTTAGAGCTGAAGTATGCTGTACAGATTAAGTCAAGAGGCAAATGAAAATAAAAGGAAGGAATTTACGAATGCAGAAGGTGTTGCAGGATCCTGATACATGAAATGAATCAGCAACGTGGCTGAAGGGTGTTCTAGACTTTCCAAGAGCCAGCTACCTTTGCATATGCATTTTATCTGAGACTTTAGGGGTGCATCTAAGGTTAAATATTCATTTAAGTGTTCACAGATTGTTTGGTACGGTTCATGATTAGGAGTCTGAATTAGAGCAGAAAGAAAATACAACTTCTGGATCTTGAAAATTCTGTCTTAAAAAGGTTTCATTAAATGAAGATGAAAAGTAACTTGTTATGGGTCTGGAGATATGCCTAAAGAAATAATACTTGAGGAGTTAAATTTTTGTTGTTGTTGTTTTGTTTGGGTTTGTTTATTTATTTATTCATTCTGTTTTTTACTTTCTGCTAGGTTGATCGAGTCCCTTATTTTCCTGCCTGCAGAAAGCGAAGCTAATGCAAAGTGTGCAGTAGTGCAGTACTCTGCCCCAGAAGGTGGGGGATGCTAAAGCATCCCAGGGTTTTGACCTATTTAACTGTGCTTGTAAACTGGAAGTGAAATTGGTCACAGCTGAAGAGACAAATGACTGGACATTAATTCTGTGCTGTACTTTGGGAGTTTGTTGTTTAATTTAAAACTTTTTTTTAAATCTAGGAAACCTTGTGGACAAAATTTGTTTAGAGGAAGTGCGCAATTAATCAGAAAACTAACTCTGAAGAAATGTGCACACATTTTAATTTCTGAAGTATTTTGTGTTGCTTTGTATTTTTATAGCAAGATGCTAGTACTTGAATAAATACGGCATACCTTGCCTTTGTCTGTTTTTAGAAACCCAAATTAATATTGCAAACTGTTTTTATGCATAATAGGCATGTTATTAATAAAACAAAATTCAAAAGGTTTAAAATATCTTTATAAATAATATTTTTTGTCAGATTATTTAGTTTTTATTATGACTGTTTCAAGTAGAACTTCCAGCCACCTTTCCAGACTTTTTTGAAGAGATACTTAGAACTCTTTAATTGCTGATATAGGTTTCTTTAGATGATGGTCTTTTACATGCAAGAAATACATTTGAAGGGCTGTTAATGTATTTAATACCGAGCATCACTGAAATTTGAAGACCTGTTTGAAATTGAAGTTACATATTTCAGTAGCATTTTATGTCAAGACTCCAGTGGCAGAAGGAAAGAGCAGGTTTTAGTAGACAGTGAACCTATCTGTTGCACTTTATTGCACTGGACATCTACTCTGGCAAAGATGGGCCATGTTTTCGATCATAATATGCTTATTTTCTGCTTAAATTCTTGGGAGGTGATGGAATGATAGGCGTATACTTCCCGTCTTAGACTAAATGCAGTTATTTTTCTATCTTTTCACAGTTTTGCTTCAGAAATATTTGTTACTATAATCCAGACTTGAAATCAGTGGATCAATTGGGCAAATAAAGCCATCTATAATTTTAAATTTCTACTTTGTACTGCTTTCCTCATTTGAAAACCTGGGGTTGGTTTGACAGATAGTGAGCACGCTGCCCTGGCTGCTTCAAGTCTTCCCTTTGCTAGGTTCATGCAGTGCATCAAAGTTACTTCAACTGCTTTAAATAACCAAGATAAGAATCTTAATCACATAAATTGTTATGCATTAATTCAATAACTATGAGTGGAGAGCTGGAGTTTGTGTTCTTTCTGCTGGCTGCTGATTAGCAGGCTGTTCAGCTGACTGCTCAGGGTCTCATCCATCCAGTATGGGGGTTCTCAGAACTGACAGCTGCCTACTACGCAGAAGGAAGCTGACCCAGCCCCTCTGGATGTTCCTTGCCACACGGTCCCTCTGTGGCAAAAACATGCTGCTGGAAAAATAAAGGTTTAGAAAGACTAAATGAGGTGCCTATGTGAAAGACAGGGAGCATGCATGGAGTCTGGGTGAAAAAATAGCAATTTTTAATCTGTCTTGAGTGGTCAAAAGCATGTAGCTCAAATGATAAATTCTAAAATGTGTCAAAATAGAAGCTTTTAGTAGGTAGTTGAGTGTGCGTAAGCTGCAAGAAACTGTGCTGCTGTAAATGTGCTACCTATCCCGAAGCTGAAATCCCTTTACTCACTATGTTATTTTCTGGGCTATCTATTTCATGAGCATGTAGTTTATTGCCTACAGCAGCAACTGTATTGCAGACTTCAACTTTCTGGTGTTGTGTAGTTGTTAGAGCAACAACCAGTAACAGCACAGACACACAGTGGGGCACTTTCTGAGGAACCACAATATTGTAGAAATGGTCTCTTTATTTTTTTCTACTTTTTCGTTCTTTGTTCCTTGATCCTGTTGCTGAACATGAGTGGAATGTGACCGGACTGCTCTGGTGTAGAGCAAGCAGCTGCCAGAGTGAAGTCGAGTCTGAAGGGACATCTACCAATTAGCTGAAAATAAATCTTGTTACACTAATCAAAGCAAACTTGTTTCAAGTAATCTCGAAGATAAATTTCTAAGGCATGTATGGTTTAACTTGACTCTTTTGGTATAAACAGAATCAGAATCAGTGCATCCACTGGGGCTCATAGACTCTGGGAACCAAAGAAATCACTGAGTCTTACCTTATCTACAATACCAGACAAAATAATCTCAAACACTAATTCCTTCAGTAGAGGATAGTAGTTTCCCTAACATGCCAGTGCTTGCTGTTAAATCCAATAAATCTGCAATTGAACTAGAACACAACATTTAGAGACACATCCAAGTTCAATTTAAGGATTTCAGGATGTGATGAATTTATTTGTTGCACTGTTGAATTGCTTAAATAACCCCTTACCTTTGCAGTTAAGAACTGCATCTTGCTGCCCGTTTTAATTTACTAATTACGAACTGGGAGGTGCGTTTTCTTCCATACTATTAAAGAACCTCTCCTACTAGATAGATTCTCCTTTTAAAGTGGCAAGGAAGTTTGATTTAAATTCCAGCACTGTTTTTATTAAGCAGGCAATTACAAACACAGATCACGTAATATCTGAAATAATGTTACACCTGAATGTGATCTGAAATTCTTTTTTCTTTTAATGACATAGTTCACATCAGTGGTCTCGGTGAATCCCTGATGAGTCAGAATGACAATTTTGCATCTACAATAGTGGACTGTTGGGCCCTGTTTTTTGAAGTCTGCAAAACATATTCTTAACAGTAACAAATACACTTTCAGCCAGAACTGAGTTCATAAAGCTCTTTCTTAGGATCAAGTTAGGAGCATAATGCCAGTACTCCTCAGGATTTTTCTGGACTTTTGCTGTGTTTTCTTCCAGTTAATTTTCAGCTGGCAGGATCAAACAAATCTAAGTGAGCATTTGTGAAAAGACAGTCGTTTTCCAGGTCAAAATACCTTTGCCACTGTAACAATTGTTTCATTGCTTTTGCAAATGCATGGAGCTTGATATCAATGAGGTGATTGGGGTGCCATAGCTTTAGTCTGATTTATTTTTTTTATGTGTGTGCTTATCATTTCACCTAATTTTCTTTGTATTGACTTTTATCTAAGGACTTTTATCTAAAACACTACTTCCAGTGAAGACATACAGTCTTCTGCCCGTTTTCCTAATCAGCTTGTAAAGACATTGCCTATGTGATTTACCTGTCAGATGTTTACTGAGTTTGACCTCAAGTTTTTGAAACTAAGAGTATCTGTAATCTAACCATGTAAATAATTTATTGAATCATTTTTGGTACACTAGTACTAGTACCTGGAAAGCATGCCCATTAGCCGTTGTCTTTCCTCCACTGGGAGTCTTTGGAGACAATATTATGCAGTAGTATATTCAGACTACTGTTCTTGGGATGTCTTCAGTTCCTATGGAGGCATGTCCCCAGCACTCACATACATCTATCCACAATGACTTCTTTCTGTAGTTTGTGGTAAGAGTGGAAGCACAGTGTAAGCATACTAATTCCTGCCTGTTTTACTTAAGGTAAAATGCATACAGTTTCTTACAGTTTTGTTGCACAAAACTATTTTGACAAGATGTTGCTGTTAACAGGCTTGCTCTTAACCCTGTGTCTCTAATACCTAATATTAATATTTATAATACCTTGCAGGCTGTTTTTCAGGATTTCTGTCTCTAACTGTGCTGCCAGAATATGTGGGTTTTTTTGTTTGTTTTTTGGGTTTGTTTTTAATTTTTTTCTCCCTGAAACGTTCCCCCACAGACTTAGGAATGAAAAAGCTCTGTGAATTTAAGTATTGCTTGCAAACTTGACCTTTAAGTTCTTCTCACTCCTTTATCAGGATGACCCCTGATCCATACACGTACCTGGATTTATGATTTTGAGAGTGCTGTCTTCCGTGAATAAACACAAAAATACATGGGAGCTCTGTATTGTAAGAACTGAAAATCACAGCATGGTTTGAATTAAAAAGGAAATTATTTTGTAGCAGTATGTAAAGCGGCAACACTCAAATGGAAGTAGAGTTCTCTGCATGTCACTGAATATCTGGGAAGGTTGGTCACTCCTGAATTGTATGCTTCTTTCGTGCTGTGTAAGTCCTCCCTCTACTTACCCCTACTGAAGTTTAGTTACCCCAGGTTGGTTAATTTTTTTCTGAAACATCATCTGGCACTTTAGACTAAATTGAA
The DNA here is from genome assembly GCF_034315485.1 of Pezoporus occidentalis. Classification (NCBI taxonomy): domain Eukaryota; kingdom Metazoa; phylum Chordata; class Aves; order Psittaciformes; family Psittacidae; genus Pezoporus; species Pezoporus occidentalis. The sequence continues at coordinate 3,059,289 of NW_026916009.1, forward strand.
ATTTTATGTAATCACATGGTAGCACTTTCTCCCCTTCTCATTTTTCTTTTAATGTCAGAGTTTATAAATGATTTATCTCTACAGCAAAGTAAAAAAACAGCAGAGTAAAAATGTGGTGTGCTTTCCTGCAACTTGTTTCCTTAGCTTTCTTTTTCCTCCAAAGACAAACCTAATGTTGCTTATTCTGTGTCATGTTTCAGCTCTGAGAGTATCTGAGTATTTTGAAATACAGTTGTGGAAGTTGCTAGTAACTGCTTGAACAAAAAGACTTCTTTTTTTTCTTGGTAAATAAAAGGTTTATAGAATGTGAGACGTAAAGAAAATATTGTCATCTAAGGTAGTGAGCTTGGCTTCATTACTCTAAATTGACAACACAGTGAAGTATTTTTCCTCTTTTGTCATCCATCAGCAACATGTAATCTGAGGCTTCTGATCTTTGGCTTAAACTACTGTTAAGTTTTCATTATAAATGTGACACCCATTGGAGCAGAAGGCCTATCAGCAAATATTTATTAACATTATCTTCTCCCAGAACCATTTGCATAGTAATTTCTTGCTTTATTCCTGTGCTTCTTGTTGTCAAATCTACAGTGCTTCTTTTCAGTCTCACCATAGGCTATGAAAATGATAATAAGGCTTGGAGAGGATGTAGAGAATGGAGTCTTAATAAAATGCCTTAACGAAAAAAATGATATAATGAAGAATTCCTGCCATCCAATGAATGTCCAGTAAGGGAATCTTACCTACATGGGTACTGTAATACATGGGTACTGTATGTCTTGATTTGAAGATGAAAAAAATAATGTAACTGTTCAATTTAGCCTTGTAGCAAAAAGAAACTTTAAACAAGATTTTAGGTTACACTGTTGTTGTTAAATGACATCTTCAGCCTTGTCTTGGCATAGGACTGCTCATTTGTAAAGATGCTCATGAAAGGAGTTTTGTTCAGAGCTTGTTGTATTTTACGTTATAGTAATTAATGGAATGATTATTTAAATTGCAGGCACGTGTTACAACTTATCCCCAAAATTTAAAAATCTGAAACATAAATGCATGCAGACAGAGTAAATTGGAAGAAGAGCATGGTATAGAAACAAGAATTATGCTAAAGTCAGATGATTTTCTTGATGTTCCTCATGAAAATGAATGTTTTGGCAATGCTTCATTATATCATACTAGAAGAATGGCTAACGTATGAACAAGAACAGGCAGAACATCCTCCTGAATATTAATCTCTTTTGCTGCATATTAAATTTGTGGGTTCCTGTAGGACAGTCTTTGGCTTGGGCAAGGTTGGGTTTTTTTGGTTGGTTGGGTTTTGTTCCATAATGGGCTACACAGACTGCAGCTGATATGTTAAGGAGGCAGCTATAAAAAAATTGGTATCTTTCCTTATACCAGTTGCCATTTTCTTTCCATGCCTTGCAAGGAAAACTCAGCCATGAGGGCATTTGATTTTGAAAAGGAAGAATGATTTAATGAACCCTTCTCAAAAAAACGAGTAATCTAACAAGCTACAAAGAGTGAGATAGAAGATGTCAGAGACCTAGCTCCGTATCTGGTGTTGTGATGCTTGTCACATATGCCCAGGTTTTCAGCAACCCAGTACCACATCCTTAATGTTAAACAAGGAGAGTCCAAATGTTATGATTGCTGAATCTGAAACTTCTGTTATACTTCAACTGAAATATAAATAATGCAGTTATGTAAACTTGGAGCTTTTTAACAAGGATTTGTTAGCTGCTCACCATAATCAGTGTCCTTGTACACTGCCTGTTCATTCTTTTGATCTGTCAAATGCTGTTAAACCAGTTTTTGATTTGGAGATGTTGGACTGGTGTAAAACATTTGGTTCCTATATCATAGATAAATGGCATGTAAGTATCTACAAGAGACTATCAAGGAAGTTAGAGTGACCGCTGATAGGGCTAAGTGGTACATCTGGGATGGCACAGTAATTGGAAGGAGCTAGTAGCAGGATGTTTTCCTCCAAGTTTGGCACCTATTTCTCCGTGCTTAGAGGGGAAATTGAATTTCTTAGTCATAGGTTTTTGCTGTATAAATTCTCTTTTCAGTTGTTTATTTGATAATTGAATGGCTAATTTTATATTGCTGGGTGAAGGAAATTTAGCTTTGTTAAGGTGTTTTCTAATGTGTGCAACTGAACCATTTCCTAAACATTCATTTTAAAAAAGTATTTTTTCTTCATTTTATGTATATCAAATTTAAGAGGAAGAGCTCACATGTTCATTTTTCAGTGCTACATGAACAAAGATGTGTTGAAAGGCTCAGTGAATTAATGACTTTAAATGACTTGGAGATCCTTAAATGGAAGGGTTTACAGAAATACACTGATTCTGATTTTTGTTTTCCCATTATGGAACTGTCTTTGTCTTAAGCCACTTCCTTGGAGAGAATAAGCTTTAGGGTTGGTGTTTTTTTTCTCCTTCTCATGACTTGCCTGGTTTTATGCTGAGTGGTCCTGCTTATGGAAAATATAAGTGACTTCTTTTTCTTTGGTAGGCGACTTGAATGTAGTCTTCTCAATTTTTGTGAAACAAGCCAAGGTATATGTCTGGCTTTGCTCAAGGTAGGGAGCACTTGGGGTAAGCTGGGAAAGTGCTTCAGGAAACATGCTTCTTGCAGGAACAGGACTCACTTGTCCATTGGGTGGAAAAGTAGCAATATCAGCTGGAGTCATTAATATCATTGTCTTCAGGGGTGCCTGTAGCTGGTCTGCCTACTTTCTCAGAATGGGACACTGAAGCCAGTAAATAAGGCAATAAAGTATTTCACAGGTAATAAATCTCATATACCAAAAGAAAATAAGATCTAAGGAGTTCTAAGAACACAGTTCTTTCAAATGTTAGGAGACTGAGGTCATATAGAAAGGGCATGGATAAAGAAAAACTGCTATTTTTATAGGAGGAGGTGAAGATTGTATGACAGGAAACTTCTGAAATGCTTTTAAATATTACAATAATGAAAGAAACAGAAAAAGGAAGTAATTTCTAAGCAATGTCTGAAAGTGAAAACACTTAAAGTATGAGAATGTAACTCAAGGAATTACCTTAGTGCAAGAACACAGAATCATAAAATAGTTAGGGTTGGAAAGGACCTTCAGATCATCTAGTTCCAACCCCCCTGCCGTGGGCAGGGACACCTTACGCTAAATCATATCACCCAAGGCCTCGTCCAACCTGGTCTTGAACACTGCCAGGGGTGGAGCATTCACAACCTCCCTGGACAACCCATTCCAGTGCCTCACTACCCTAACAGAAAAGAATTTCCTCCTTATATCCAATCTAAACTTCCCCTGTTTAAGTTTTAAACCGTTACCCCTTGTCCTATCACTGCAGTCTCTAATGAAGAGTCCCTCCCAGCATCCCTATAGGCCCCCTTCAGATACTGGAAGGCTGCTATGAGGTCTCCACACAGCCTTCTCTTCTCCAGGATGAACAGCCCCAACTTTCTTAGCCTGTCTTCATACGGGAGGTGCTCCAGTCCCCTGATCATCCTCGTGGCCCTTCTCTGGATTTGTTCCAACAGTTCCATGTCCTTTTTATGTTGAGGACACCAGAACTGCACACAATACTCCAGGTGAGGTCTCACAAGAGCAGAATAAAGGGGCAGGATCACCTCCTTCAACCTGCTGGTTACGCTGCTTTTAATGCAGCCCAGGATACGGTTGGCTTTCTGGGCTGCAAGTGCACACTGCCGGCCCATGTTCATTTCCTCATCAACCAACACCCCCAAGTTCTTCTCCACAGGGCTGCTTTGAATCTCTTCTCTGCCCAACCTGTAGCTGTGCCTGGGATTGCTCCGACCCAGGTGTAGGACCTTGCACTTGGCATGGTTAAACTTCATAAGGTTGGCATCAGCCCACCTTACAAGCGTGTCGAGGTCCCTCTGGATGGCATTCCTTCCCTCCAGCATATCAACTGAGCCACACAGCTTGGTGTCATCAGAAAACTTGCTGAGGGCACACTCAATCCCACTGTCCATGTCACCAACAAAGATGTTGAACAAGACCGGTCCAAACACCGATCCCTGAGGGACACCACTTGTTACTGGTCTCCACCCAGACATTGAGCCATTGACCACAACTCTTTGTGTGCAGCCATCCAGCCAGTTCTTTCTCCACTGAGTGGTCCATCCATCAAATTGAGTGGTCCATCCATCAAATTGATGTCTCTCCAATTTAGAGACAAGGATGTCGTGTGGGACAGTGTCAGATGCTTTACACAAGTCCAGGTAGATGACATCAGCTGCTCTACTGCTGTCCATCAGTTCTGTAGTCCCATCATAGAAGGCCACCAAATTGGTCAGGCAGGATTTCCCCTTAGTGAAGCCATGCTGGCTGTCACCAAGCACCTTGTTGATTTTCATGTGCCTTAGCATGTCTTCCAGGAGAATCTTCTCCAAGATTTTGCCAGGCAACATATCCCAAGGAGATACTCAAAATAAGCACAATACACTAATACAGAACTGAAAAAGAAAATATCAAGTTCTGCTTGCAGTTTATGGGCATATGGAACCGATTCAAGGCCTATTTCTTCATGATTAGGCTTTCAAGATAGAGAAATAACTTAATCCATTATTAAAAGCATTGTTTGTGGCATGATTTGATTTTTCAGGATTATTTGGTTATTAGTCTTTTGTCTAATGGGTTAAATCAGAGGAATTTAAATTTATGACATTTTATAGGGATATATGTACTTTTATGTAGTATATGTGCATGTAGATTTAAAAAATAACTAAAGAGAATTCCAGAGTACAAACTGATGTGAGCAGAGAAGTGCTACCGTCGTCAAAGCAGGGATAAATGATTTCAGTGAATTGCAATTAATTTAGTTGTGTGTATTCATAATGAGAGCATAAATTATTTGGTTCTCATTTCAGTTTATTTCCTGTTATGCCCAAGCAGAAGAAATATGCTTGGGAATATGTGGCATTCAAGACTACAGAATCTAGCATTAGTGGAAAAAACATGCTGGTTGAAGTCATTGAGCGATATGGGACACCTGGATGTGTTTCATAAAATGTCACTGTTATAGTGAATGCCCTTACAATTGTGTTGAGATGTTTTGAGCACTTTTATGTGTGCATTTCTTCCTGTGTACAGGAGGAAACTTCATGGAAGGTTTTATGAAGTGAATGCATAATGGTACATAATATATTTGTGTGTGTGATGTGCATCAGGGCTTTAGATATAACAAATCTCTGTGTGTCTGTATCTTGTGTTTGTGGTATTGTGACTGAGTTGGGTTTTTTTCTTTCAGACTAGTAAACTTTATGGCGCCTATTAACCATCAAAGTCACTTTCATTTTTGTCAGTTGAGAATGATGACTTGGCTGTAGTTGTCAGCATCTTGTAGGAAGTTCAAACTCATATTCCATTAGGAAAACTCTCTAGATAGTAGTCCTTGTGAGTGAAGATGGCTTCAGTTGAGGGACTGAATATTGCTAGGCATTTTTGTGATGCCTTTAAGGTGCCTAAAGGACTAAGATGATCCTTAGGTGCATATGTAAAGGCAGTGACTGACTTCCTTCTTCCATATGTAAGATCAAGGCTTTCCTGCATCTCATAAAGTGCAAGAGATTGCAGAGCTTCTCTCATTATGTAAAATGACTGTCTACATGGTAACTCTTTTTTCCTATGCTCCCAAATAAAACCTTTATCTCTACCTGGTGCTGTGAGTTGGAACTTTGTGTAGATTGTTTTGAATGGGTATTTTAACATTATGCATAGTTCATAAAAATAAACTGATTTTTTTTTGCTTTCGTCTTTCCCAAATGTAGTAGTTAAGCATCATATCACTAAAATAGAAGCTAGTTAGGCTGACTTGCATCCATGGCAGGTGTTGCTGTCTATTCCTCAAACCCTTTTTCTGCTGCGTCAGTAAGCTTAGCCCACCAGTGACTGTTTAAGAGTGTGCACATGATTAGCACGCTGTGGTGGCATGCTGGTAGTTGATCCATTTATAGGGAGTACCACCATTCTGAGTTTAGGAAAGATGAGCTGCTCTTGTTTACATAGCTTATTTGGATTTTGAATGTGTCCCATACAGTTGCCTCCAGATATCCACTGTCCCTCAATTATCTTCTCAACTCAGCAACTGATCAAAGGAGAATTACCGCTTGCAAAATTAGATCTGTGATAAAATGTTCCAGTGTAGCAGCGATCAAGTTGCCACTCCATGAAACTCAAGCTGAATCACTCCACGTTTATTATACAGAAGTGTTATGTACTGCTAAGCTTTTACACAAGAACAAATGCTAGATTATGTGGGCTGCCATCATTAATTAGTTTGTAAATTCTGTCTAAATTGGATATACAAATCCCCCTGTCCCATATTTACATTTCTGCATTTCAGCCTCTGAGATTTCTGAGAGGTTTGTAAAATTGTCTGTTGCCAAGCTGCTTTCTGCTGAGTACATCTCAAAGGTTTCTGTGGCTCGCTTGTTTTGTCCAGTAGGAGTTTTGAAACAGTTTCTACTCCAGAAATGTGTTCCTGATTTCACTGTTCAAGATGGTAGTGTACAAAGAATTGAGGTGAAGAGCTTGCTACTTCTGCTTTTAGCCAGATTGGACTGTTTTCAAACACATGTGGAAAACATTAAACTATCCTAATGTATGAATATTAAATTGGCAGAAACCTATATAATGTGAAATTATACAGATTGAATTAGGTCCTGAGTTTTGAGTCAATAGCTATATTAATTTGTGATAGAGTACAGTAATTACTAATATGATAATCTTATCAGATAAATGTGATATCACAGGACATGTTTGGTTACAATCTGTATTTTAAAATACCCTGTGGTTTTTGTGTAATAATGCAAGCCTCTATTCATCTGTGAGCATGCAGTGCACTTTTTTTTTTTTTTTCCTAAAAGCCATACTTCAAGTTACTGTTGGGGTAAAAGAAGAATTTACTGAAAACCTTCTGAAGATTCATTTCAATAATATGGATATTTGAATTATCAAGGCCAGAAAAACTCAAGGTAATTTATTTCAAAAGAAAGAAGAGGACTTCATTGCTGAAGTTTGCATTATATATTGAGATGACAGTTGTTACGTTTGCTGTATATTGATGTGAATGAAGTATGTAGCATTGCTAAGTGATTGTACCTGTGCAAGATACACCAAAATCTACATACGGCATGAGAAACTGTATTTGTATACTTTTCTAAATATTTCATGATCATCCTCTTTTCTTAATAAATAGCATTCACATATATTGAAGTATACATTTTTTACAGTTACAGCTTTTTTCCCTCTTCCTTTGAACCCAGAACATTCATAAAGCTTTGAATCCTTAAAATACTAGGTGCGCTTTTTTGAGAAGGGAAGGAGGGCAGAATTTCATTTGGTTGATGAACGTTTTCAGGCTTTTTGATTATGGTGGTGAAAATTAACTCATTATTTCCATAAAATTTATGTGATCACACAATTGTTGCTTTTATCATGATATACATTCCTATATAAAAAAAAGTAAATTTATTCATGTGAATTATGCTATGTTTTCACTTGAATTTACAAAGACTATCAGTACACTTTGCACGTTTTCTGAATTCTTTTGCAAGCACTTAGGTAAATAATGGAAAGGTGAATAATTTAAGCAGGCACTTTATTATTACAGGTTATGTGCTATTGAAAAGATGGGAGAAATCCTCAAAGTAAACAAAACAACTTTGAATTAAATAATGCAAAGTTTCTACCTTTGATTGTATTTATTAAAGTTTACTTATTTTCCTCCCAAATTCTTACTTTTGGTATCTTAGGTTTATGGCAATAACTTCAGTATCCTGGCAAAAATGTTGTATGTTCTTATTGCATTTTGGCAGTCAGGGTTCTTGGCAGGCAGGCTCCCCAGAGGCAGAAAGCACAAGACAGTACTGATTTCCCAATTTACAGGGTGTTTGAAAACCAGGCTTAGAAAGTATGGGATCACAGATACAAAGAAACATAGGCCAAAATAAAGATTATGTAGAAAATACCTGATGCTCGTTATATAGCTTGTATATGTAGCTTTCTTGTATATGTTGGGTTTTTCACAAACTATACAGTTTAAATAGGTTAAATGTTAATATCCTCACAAATCTCTTAGCTATTAGGAAGTGACAGTTTCCTTAAAATAATCCATTAAAAGGTTTATGATGGCAAACAGCATGACTATTAGGAATTTCCAGTGTCAGGTGTGGCGTAAAGCAATGACATTCATTTCTCACAGTGCTTGTGAGAAATGAATCAGTTGATGCTCACATTAGTGGTGGAAGGATTTGAGAAGGGGGTAGAAAGACTGCTTTGTAAGGGGCCATCTAAACATAAGTCGACATCTAAACATAAGCTATGCTAGTGCTAGTCATCTTTTGATGAGAGCTCTCCCACCACTAGCTCATGCACACAAGTGATGGTGGTATATGGAGTCCATCCCTCCTTCAGGCTGTGCATTAAGTTTTGTTCAGGAGAGGTCATCATTGGCTGCATTCTGAGAGTGCAGTTTCTGTACTTGTGTTTAATGAATTAACATTGCACCTAATGTAGGCTTTCATTCTGGCTAATAATGGTGGTCATAGCTATAACAGCCAGATGCTATCTTCCGTTATTTGAGCATTATTTTCCCATTCTTTTCAGCAAGCTGTGCATTACCCAGGCTTCATTGGGATTTTATATATATTAAGCAAGGCCTTTCAGCAGTGCATTCCCACCAGATGCAAGAAATGGTGCTATAGTCAAAACCAGAACACTGACACTTTACAAAGCAAACTGTAAGTTAAATTGCAACCAAGGTAAATATTTGAATAAAAAGAAACCAGTGTGGAGAAGAATGTGCTGTAGAGACTTATTAGCCATATCTCAAAAGAGCTCAGAAGGACACTCCTGTTTATTTTATTCTTACCTTGATGACCTTGTAGTTTGAGTTAATGGTTTCTAAATTCAACTGAAGAGTTTGCAGCACAGTCCCGTTTGTCTCCAGTCAAAGAGAAAGGAAAGTAATGTGGAGCTAAAAAACAGCCTTAAGATTTTGTTCATTCTCTAAGTCTTTGATATGTATTTTAATTTGTATGGGTATACAATTAATGCAAACATAGTATTTATACAGTCTAGACAAGACTGAAATGTACTTCATCTGTGTTAAATTATGTATTTCTCTTAATGATCTGGAAGACATCCGGAACTACAGTAGACGTATGTGCTCTTACCTAAAAGAAATTCTTGAAGCTGTATTTTGTGGAGGAGGGGAAAAAAGGAGTGGGATCTCATTGATCTAAAAGCCAGGCTGTTTTGCAGCTCTACTTTTGTGAAAGTAGGCTGCAGAATCATCTGAGGGAATTATTTTTTTTCTGACAGATCAGTACTCGATTTTCAATTGTCAGTTTCATTAAATCCAGTCATAAAAGTGAGCATGAATCATTTCATGTAGCTAAATGTTAAGATACATCCCAATTTTTGTTTCCTAATGGCATACTGAGCTTCACCTTCATACAGAATGTTGTTGTTAAAATTTGGATGCTGGGTGGTTTATAGATTAAGAGGTTGTTGCCCTCTCATTAATGTTAACCATCAGAGCAGTCTGCATATGATCAAGAGGCACCAAGGAATAATGTGCAATTTTATTAACAACTGTATCTAGTTCAGAAGGACAATTCATGATAAGAAAAGATAATATAAAACAGATCTCATAGTTTCAGCACAATTAAGATTTTTGCCAGTGGTTGTTATGGGAAAACTTTCTTAAATGCTTTGCCCTTACCCTTTCAAAAGATTTGATGTTAGATGAGCAGGATTTTAATTCAGCAACTACATTATTAAGCAAAACCAGCTCAGATTCCTGAACCTGTAGCTGACAAAATAGACCAGAGCTGTAGTTACCATATTTAATTACATTTTTTTGGCTTTCCTGATGGAAAGCTTCTCAAGTCAATAGAGATGAGAGGAAATTATGTTAAAGCACAAAGTGTTTTGTTCTTGCTGAAAAGTTGAGGAAAAAAACCAAAAACTACATAACATAAGAAATATTAAAATAATTAAAATTAGGTTTGAGCATTGTGCTTTATTGTTTATGGATTTGAACTGTGCAGATATGTCTGCTCTTGGGAACTCAAGACATTAGTATCCTCTTCAGCAGTGTGGTTAAGCATGCTTAAGCATGTCCTCTATTTTGTACAGGTAAAAAACAAAAATTCTAAAAACCCAACACACTTGCAGAAGGTATAAAGGGTTAAAAAAAAAAAAACCTTGTATTTTTGCAGTTATTTTTGGTTGAGCTCAAGCTAGCAGTATTAAAGCTCCTTTAACAATGTTGCCAATAAACACCTGACCTCTTGCATTTTATTATAGTAGAGGTATTTGAAAGACAGTCTTATCAAACCTGCATTTGGTTCATTTCTTGAAGATAAACAGCACTCTGTCTAGATTTTAGGATAGATTCTTGTATTAATGGATGTTATGGTTTAAACCCAACTAAGTACCACACAGCTGCTTGCTCACCACTGCCTTTTCCCCAATCCCCAGGAGGGATGGGGAGGAGAATCAAAAGAATGTAAAACCCGTAGGTTGAGATAAGAACAGTTTAATAACTAGAGTATAATATACTACAACTGCTACTAATGATAGTAATAATAAAGGGGAGAGAATATAAAACCAAAAGGGGGAAAAAAGCCCCAACCAAACCCAACAATAAGCCCAAATGATGCACAAAGCGATTGCTCACCACCCACCAACTGACACCTAGCCCAATGCAAGCAGCGATCTGCCCTTCCAGTTAACTCACCCAGTTTATATACTGGGCATGACGTGCTGTGGTATGGAATACCCCTTTGGCTAGTTTGGGTCAGTTCTCCTGTTTCTGTTTCCTCCCAGCTTCTTGTGCCTCAGACTGAAACACAGCACTGCACCCGTCACTAGGAAGAAAATTCTCACAGCCAAAACCAGGACAATGGGCTAGTTTCTCATTCTCTGAACCTAGTATAATTTAGCACAACTCATTTTATACTTATTTTATTTTATTTTATTTTATTTTATTTTATTTTATTTAAGTGCTAGTGCTAGCTCTCATATGCATAGTAAAGAGTTAAAACGAGTTATAGAGGTCTTGGAGAATCAGCTGCCATTTTGTTATGGTCTGTCTTGTTATGATGTTGCTTTATCTTAACAGTGTAACAGAAAGGAAATGATTTAAGTATAACCAATAACCGGTATTGCAATAATAAATTTCACATGGGTAAGATAGGGAAGAGGGAAGAACTTGTGGCAGGGTAATGTATTGTGTTGAAAACTGACAATAGCTTTATTTTGGAGAATTACTTTTTTTTCTGGATAGACAGCATTAAAATGGGAGGTACCAGATGAGTAAAAGATTTGCAATTTGACCCTTCTGATTGTAAACTAAGAAGTACGTTTCATAAGACACTATTCTTATGTGAAATAGTAATGAGCCCATTTCTACATTGGTTATTGACTGGCTGTTCTTATCTGCTGCAAAAAAATGCTTTCTCTAAGGCTGAGGAATGCAGTTAGGTGTTATTGCAGCTAGTAATAATGCACAAGCACTTTTCTTGTCAATATAATCGCAAGAGAGAAAATAAAACCTGGCAAGCTGTAAGAGGTTTTTTTCCCCTCATGTTTCAGCAGCTGAAGACATGAAATTGCTGTTTCATATTCAACTTTCCCAACCTAATATTATGTATAAAATTTTTTTTTATTTGAATGTAAAAGTGGATTTCCTATGTCACTTTCACACTGGAGCTTCTGAGACTACACAGAGCAATAGAGGTCTTTAAAAATCCTCTTAACCAGATCATTCTTGGAATTTTTATATCTTGAAAATTTTGAGTCATGATCATTTTGTCATAAGAACAATAGTTTTTCCATCTCTAGGGGTTCTGTACAAAGAATGGACTCTTAATCATTTCACGTGTCTACAGAGATTTTGACAGGTGGCTGTTAGCAATATAGATGGCTACTTTTTCTTTCAGGTTGATTTCATGAGTATAGATATAATGAGATTTCTGGATGTTATTTTCATGCTCTAGAATGGTATGTTTAGATCTCCTTTTCATTACTAGATAAAACCGTTAATCTTTGATGGACTGGTATATATAGTAGCTGTGCCTTGGAAGTTGCTTAGGCAAGAAATACTGCACAAGCAGAATCGTGGAAATCACAAGGTTTCAATGGCTATTTTGAAAAGGCTGAACATAGAAGCTCTTTGTTAACATTGTTATTTTAATCTAACATTTTTATGACATTTTTTCACTGCATCTATTTATTTTTTTAATAAGTCTTGGCATCATCATCATATATATATATGCTTACAACCTTTACCACAACATATTCTTGCAAAACTGGTTAATCATTGTATTGGAGTACAGCCCAGTTTGCAAGGGACCTTGAAAGACCATCTGGTCAAACCTTTCATGGGAAAGGGGAGTCTAACTGAGATTATCTAGCTCCCTGTCCAATCACATCTTGAAAACCTCCACCAATGTAGACTCCACCATGTCCCTAGGGAGGTTGTTCCAGTGAATGATTGATCTCACTAAATATATTTTTCTCATCTTTAGATGAAACCTCTCCCAGTATAATTTGCATTCATTGCCCCTTGTCTTCTCCATGTAGTTCCTTGTGAGAGCCTCCATCCTATCCATATCTGCCATTTAAGTACTGAAATACTGTGATGAGGTCCCCTCTAAGCTTTGTCTTCCAGAGAAGAAAGACCCACGTCCTTCAGTCTTTCCTTATAGGGCAGGTTCTTCAGGCTTTTTGATCATCTTCAAGGCCCTTCTTTGGACCTCTCCAGTCTGTCCACATCTTTCTTGATTTGTGTAGACCAGAACTGTGTACAATACTGCAGGTGCAGCCTGAGAAGCACTGAGTGGATGATCACTCTCTGCTTATAAAGCCCCTGTGGATCCAGGATTAAAGATTAATCTTAACTAAGAATAAACGTGTTTTTGTTTCATTCTGAGATTTCAAAAGTCTTTGAAGTAAGCAGTGCTTGTTATGCTGTCCTGCAATGTCTCTGTGTTTGGATTCACAGCCACTAATATCAGACATGGTTTCTGTCTTACTCTGTTCTTCATCTGTGGGTTCTTATTAATAGATGATGTCCATTTCTGTGTTAGGAAAAAACAGGTTATTGGTCTTCCCAAAAAAGTAGATGTGAGGTTGCAAGAACGTGTATTTTGGTGCTAATCTTTATGTAACTGTGTTCCTGGTCAGCCTTCCCATATTAAAATAAAAGGTTATATGAGGGATTGAGACAAAGCTGCTCTGGCTTTTCTTTGCATCTCAAGTTTCAGTCTAGATCCAAATCTGGCTCTGGTATGAAGCAACATGTGTCTCATTAGTCAGTTTTTCTCTTCTCAGAGGTCAGCAATGCTGACTGGTACAAATGAACATGACCTGTTTGTGAGGGATAGACAGAAGACTGCTTGTGTGACTGTTTAGAGATGTCCAAGAATTAAATACTAAATTGTTGTTTTGCTGATTTCTTAATGTGAAAATATTCATATTTCACAGTTCTGTTGCTGCTAATCTTTCATGTTTATTTACACTGATGGGACACAATTGCTTGGCCACAGGTCCAGTTTATTTCCAAGGGGACAAAATTTTCTGTAAGGATCCTTTTCGATGTTAAGGAGGTACCAGCATCTTTCTCATGATGTATTAGAAAATAGCTGATTTGTGCAGGTTAGCTTACTGAAGACAGAACATACTCTGGGACAAGCATGATTCTGGTCTGTATCCTTCCCACTGGTTTTGAAGGACTTAAAGTTCTTGGCTTGTAGCATCTGAGGACATAGAGTTAATTGCACGAGCCTTTCCTTTTTCTGAGTTACCTTTTATACATTTCTTTTCCCTTTGTATTGAAACATCTTGAAACCTATACTTCTTTTCTCGTATACAAATATTTTTAATGGTTTGAGATGCCAAATTAAACACTCGGTTACCTGTATGTGTGGTGTTCTTTGTTTTCAGTACCAGCACAGTTTTTAAAATAGGAAACCAAAGTCTGTTTTACTATTTCTCAAGTCTCTAAGGAGTAAATTTTTGAAGAAAATTCTTCAAGATGTTATTTTTATCTAAAGAATATGAAACTGAGGAAAGGAAACCTAAGGCTAAGTTATCCTAAGATCAGTCATTTCTGCTCATCTTCTAAATCTGCTTAAATATTGTGTACCCATTAAATTTTCCTTTGAAATAAGTGAAAGAAGTCACACGACATGCTAAGTAGAATGGACATGGAGACCTAGAAATATGTGCAAAATACAGAAATAGTAAAGTAATAACCTTCTTCTTAAATAATTGCACATAGGTTAGGAGGAGGCAAGCTTCTTCCTTACACTGCCCCTTCATTAAGTGAAGGTACTTGCTAAGGTTCTTATTTTAATTGGCAATTTTACAGTGCAGGTGGCAAGCCCAAACTACCCAGTTAATCCATTCCCAGACAATACAGATATTTCTGTATATTATAGGAGGAAGTGAAAATAAGATTAAAAATACAGTCCACCATTATTCCTCAGCCTTTAAAATGAGATAATGTAACCTAGCATTGCAAGCTGCTTTGTGCAGCCATAGTTATAGATGCTTACCGTGTCTGCCTAGTGCCTGAGGAGAACATCCCAGTTAAGTAGAAACCCACCAAAGCGGTAAACAAGGCTGAGTTACAGGTAGAATGTTTGGGGAAACAAGAAGCAGGTGACACTTTTATCCCAAATTCATCCACTAAAGCATGTTAACTCCTTGACTAGCCTGACTTGAAGAAAAATTAGAAGACAAGTGAACAAAGGACTTCGATGCTACTGGCTTGGTTTTGTAGGTAGCTGCTGGCTCCATCTGTAGGTAGGTCTTGCCCATCTGGCTCCAGCAGCTACTCCTGGTGTTGCGTGATAGGGCTTTTAACAGGTCTATAGTCTCTTTTTCACTATCATCTTGATCTTGGTGCAGTAATTGATTTGTATTTGGAGGACTGGGAATGGGTGTAAAAGTGTTTGTCTCCTCTGTGATCTTATCAAATGCTTGGTGTTGGCCTGAGGATTTTTGGAGTGGTTAATAAAGACAGTATGGGAATTTGTCCATATTAAACAAACAAACAAAAAAATAGGGAAAGGAATTATATAATCTATATAATTTTTAATTTATATGGTCAATTTATGGTAACATTTGTTGCTAGGGGAGACAGAAGTTAGGTTATTGCTATTTTAATTATATTGATAATCATTATGATGTAACTTATCTTTTCCAGGAGTTTGGTATAGTTCCTCATCTGTCAAAAGGAGCAGACTTCAAAAACTGACTCATTTACAGAAGGTGGTCCTCTGCTCAAATCAATTAATACTTCTCTAAGCTTCCTATTTAGAAACACAACTATTATGATTTTATTAAACTGGAAAATACTCAGTGATCTCCATCACTTATTTTTCCTGAACCCAAGAGGCCAGACATAACTGAGAGTGAGGGATTTAGGAATAACCTAGTACATTAGAAGAGCGAGCTGATGCCAAGATTTTATCTGAACCTTTGGTTTAGCCAGAGTACTTTTTCAAGGGAAGAGTCAAAAAACCCTGTATATGTTTAAAATACCATGTAAATTGTTTTTAATTTTCATTAAGTGCTGTTAGGTGCCTCAGTGCTCTCTGGCTAAAGGCAATACTGGCTATACTGAAGAGCCCATCTCGTTGAGCTGGTTTTAGTTTTCTGTCCCTGAATGTTTGTTATTTGTGTTTCGTTGTGTGACAACACATAAAGCTTCCTTACCAAACTGGCTTGCTCACCAAAATCCATCTTGTAGCATCATTTACAAGTAGGTCAGATGTAAACCTCATCCACATCAAGTAGGTCTCGCGCATATTTTTATTAGATAACTGACCTATCATGGTAGCTTGAATTAGCACTGTATAAGCAGGTGTAATTGCTTGGTTTGTGATTTTATTTTTTTTTTAAGGGTACCTCAAACTTAAGCTGAGGTGAAGCTGAAGGATTTCAACTCCCAGAGAGAGAGCTGGCCCAGTTTTCCAAGGACTGTCAAGTACCATCTGCAGCTTCTGTGTAGTTTCAGGGGCTCAGTGCTTTTGGAAACTGGGTTGAGTGGCAGATAACAGTGAAATAAGTAGCCCTCAGGAATGATCACCAGATTAGGGAAAGATTAGTCAAATTGCTTTATGCTTCTGATATTTTTATTTAGATAATAATGCTATTGAAATAACCTAATTTGAATGAGAATTTAACTGGAAAATATGCATATGCATGTTTGTAGTATGAAGAAAATGTTGGATGTGTATTTGTTTTCTGTATGACAATTAAAAACTCATTTATGGTTTTATGGGTATAGATCTGCATCTTGTCATGCAGTGCAGTACGTTGGTACTTTGCCGAATAGGTGGCAGACTGCAGTGCTCTGAATCTGTTGAACATACAAATTTGTTTCAAGAAAATTGATGAATATATATCTCATTGTGATTGAGGAAATCCAAATTATTCCAATCTGTGATTAATTAAATTGAGTTACTTCAAAATCCTAACAAACAGGTGTCTGGAGTGACCTTACTTAATTCTGTCAGTGCTTTAAATGTCTCTGGAGGACTTGGATTAGTTTACTGAGTATCCTGTTAAAAAAAGCATGTGCTATGTGAGCAATTTTTCCCAAAGGGATAAATCTAGTACATCTCAGATGCCCTAGAGCCTAACTGTGTGTGTTAAAAGCAGCTAAGGTATCAAATAAGAAGCTTAGATGTTAAAATTGCAAGATTAGTATTTTATCCAGTTTGGAAAGAGAGGAAGTCATGTATACATTACAAATAACCTTGTATGAGGGAAGTTTATAGAGTATAGCATTTTTCAAAGATAATATTTCAAGATGAAGTAATCGCTCTGAAATGTCGCTTTGATTTTTGAGCTGTATCAGCGTACCCTACACATTTCGTGTGACATTTTTAGAAGTGTTAGCTTTGGAAGCTGTAGAGCAAATGAATAGAATTTTCCATCAAAATGGTATAGGTGGAGGTTTGACAGTGAAGCCACTGCTGCAGTGCTGTTCCTGGAGTTGGGGGTGGTGGGGGGGGAGGGTTGTTTTTCTTCCATCCAATGCCTGGAAATTTTCAGCCAACCTTGCACTTGTTCATACACAGCTTTGGGAGCATATGCTTGTATTCATAGTAGATATAAATACTTATGGAGTCTCAGAAACATTCAAACAACTGTGTGCATCTGTGAACCTGCAAACCTTTTGGGATGGATTTTAACAGGTGTAAATCTGCCTCTAGTTCTGGTGTGTGTACAGATGCTATCTCTGTAAAACCCATCATGCAATTTGATGACTTCGTAGAAAGAGAAGGCTGGCTGCCAAGAAAAATTAACTCCGTGTCTTGTGTCAGTTAAGTTTAATTGGCTTTCACACCTAAGGCTGAAATAAAAACAAGCTACTACTTGTCACCATGCTTTGAGAGACTGGTCTCTTTGTAGAGTAACACACATCCATCTGCTTCAGAGGGAATTTATTACAACAGACTGTGTCCTACTACACTGGAATTCAGCTGCCTGACCCCAGAAATGATCCCTCCACGCAGTGTAGAGCCCTTGGTCATCTTCTCACACTCATCTTCTATGTCCAAAATAAACCTGAGGTAGGTTCTCATGTGCTTTCTTCCTTCCCATGATCTGCAGTGTAGCTATGCTGATGGAAAATTGTGCTTTCTTTCCAACTGGCTTTGAAGTGGCCATTGATCTGATGTATTGCAGAAATACAGAAATACTGGAACAGAGGCTCCAGAATTAAATATTGTCCAAAACCAGTAAAAAAAACAGCTGCTAACTCAAGCAGCACCAAAAAGGAAAGGGACTTGGTGTGCAACAAGAAAAAACAAAGGCAGAGAGGCCAGTATCATCACATCAAAGCTATGCACAGTGGAGTGTGAAATAAGTAGAGAAAGGATAGATGGAAGACCAAGAAAAGGAAAACAGAAAGTAAAAAACAAAGCAGGAAGACTGAAGGGAGTCTGGGGAATGTGCAGTTCCCCTCCAGCTTGAAGAGGCTGTGTGGGAGAAGAATGGAGCCAGTACACAGTCCAAAGAACAGACATCTCACTTCACTTTTACAGAGTGTGGGTAGAAATTGTGTTTCTCATATGGTGCCAGTTAAGCAACTCAGCCCCTGAAGGCAGGAGACATTCTTCAGCATCTGTTTTACAACTCTGGATTAACACAAATGCTAAGAGAGTTGTACTGTGTCATACTCAAGTTCTGTTGAAGCACCTGGGTTAGGACTAGCCTTCCAGGACTGCATTTTATCAGAAGTGTTTTCATCTGTAGAAACTTGTAGTTGCACACTGCCATTAAATGAGAATGTCCTTGCAAGGGAGAAAAAATCATACCAAAAAAGCAACTCCCGCTCCGAAAGCAAACAACCAAACAACTCCCCCTCCGAAACCAACCAACCAAAATGCCAAAGCAGAAGTAACAGAAGCTAAAATCTGAACAGAAAGAGATATTGATGTCTTGAATAAGTCTGCCAGTAAGATCCCTTAATGAGTGAGCCTGTGAGTCAGGGATGGTGTTTCTTGACATGGTTTAATTTCTTTTTCTGTTTCTTCTTGCGTCAGGATGTTACCCTTTTCATTCCCAGTACTTGAACATCACAAGGTAATCTGGGGCCATGACTAGCACAAATTTGAACAAGTCAGTGACTCAGTGCTGTCATCAGCTCTGAGTATTATTTACAAAAAAGGCCTGTCCTGCCAAAAATATGAACTTTAAATTGATCAATGTGTCATTATCTCCTTAAAAATGTAAATTAAACAAATCAGTTCATCAGATAGTTTTTGTCTTTGCTATGCTGCTGCTTCTAATTTAAAATGTTGGTTTTGTTTTGAAACACTCCAGGGAGAGGGAAAAGCCGTATTATAATATATCTGGATATGTCATTCGTTTCTTATGTCTTCATTCTCTCAGTAAAACTCTCTTGATTCTTCCTGCCTATGTTCAAACTTTTTGGCATCATAGTCCTTGCAAACAGTATCCATGCTTTCTTCTTCTTGTTCCTTTTTTTTTTTTCCTTAATAATTCCTAAGGCTCTTAGAGTCATTGGAAGGATTTGAATGTGTTTTCAGACCAAGTGGCTCAGAAAGCTGTATTAAAATTACTTTTTCATGTCAGCGCAAATGCCTTTCTCATTTTTTATCATGAATCTAACATTTCTGTGACTGTGACCTACTCTACTTCCATTTATGTCTATGAATTGATGATTGGTTTGCTAACGTCTATTATTCCTTAACAACAGAGAGAAACATGCTGATTTAAAAAAAAATAACAAAAAACTGTATGGAACTTTTTATTTCTTCTCTCCCACAGCCCTTCTGGTATTTTCATACTTCTGGTGTCACAGGGGTGGCATTCAAGATAAAGAGTTTTTTTCAAGGTATTCATGATAGTGAAATCAAGTAGTTTACTTAGAAATCAGACAGTAGCTTTTACTGGTATCAACATATGCCTGCCCAAGCTGTAGAGAGTTATTTCAGCAACCTAAATCCCTGTCCCCTTCTCCCTTTTCCTCTTTCCTTTCTCCCTGAAAGTGCTTATGCTTTTGTTCAAGCACAAAGACTTCCCCAGTCTGACCATGCAATTCTTTGCACCACAGTTAAATTTTGGATACAAAAGCTGGGGAAAAGATACTTATCATAGAATCATAGAATGGTTTGGGTTGGAAAAGACCTTACAGATCATCCAGTTCCAACCCCCCTGCCATGGGCAGGAACACCTTCCACTAGACCAGGCTGATCCAAGCTCTGTCCAGCCTGGGCCTGAACACTGCCAGGACTGGGGCAGCCACAGCTTCTCTGGGCAAACTGTTCCAGTGTCTCACCACCTTCATAGTGAATTTTTGTCTATTATCTAACCTAAGCCTACCCCTTGCCAGCTTAAAGCCACTGCCCCTTGTCCTATCACTACATGCCCTTGTAAAAAGTCCCTCTCCCGATTTCTTGTAGGCCCCCTTTAGGTATTGGAAGACTGTTATAAGGTCTCCCCTGAGCCTTCTCTCCTACAGGCTGAACAACCCCAACTCTCTCAGCCTGCAATTTCCAAATATACCATTTTCTGAATTCTGTATTTTTCTGAAGGCTATATAGACATGTTATGCAAACAGAGTTTGAGAACTGAAAGGTGATGAATCTTTCAGAATCTGTGTGCTCATGATGAAGGGGCATGGGGGTCTGATATACTGCATGGGAAACATCCTCTTCTCCAGTGCTATGGGACATGAGATCCAAAGCAGAAATAAGTTTGTCATTCTTTTCTTTTTTTTTTTTTCCGAACTGCAGTGAAGTAATTACTTACTGGGATGGCTCCTAAGACATTTACTGTCATCTAGACCTTTATAATGAAAAATTCTTGGGTCAAAGTACCAAGCGAATGGGGCAATGGTGATTAATGACTTAAACCAAAATAGGTTTTACTGGGCATTTATAGTGGAGTGGTATGCCTTTGATATTCTCATCTGTATTTGTTAAAGCCTTGAGGGCTGCGTACCTGTTGGAGCTGTTTCAGTCCTTAAGGCTGGAGAAATATTTAAGAATTTGGCTATGAAGATCCCATTTCAGAAGCAAGAGTTAGATTGACACTAAGTGTTTATGGCTGCCTCATCCCTTGTCTTGACAAAGGTGCATATCTTCAGCAGTGTGACACCTTCTTACTAAGTATGGTAAGACTTCTGTGCTCCCTAAAAGGGTAATATAGAGGGAGGAATATATTTGTCGTCTCGCCTGGGAGATAAAATGTCATCTTTGAGGGTGCACTGCAGGTCACCTCATGATCATGTCATACCAAAAGGAAAAATTAAGATCCTAGGATCTGAAATGTAATGAGGTAATTACTGCATCCCAACCAGAAGGAAGTGCAGCAGGAGGGCCAGGATACCTCCTTGGATGGATAAGGAGCTCCTGAGGAAAATTCAATTGAAAAAAAAAGGCTTATAATAAGTGGAAGCAAGGACAGGTGGCATGGGAAGAGTACAGGGATGTTGTCCGGGAAGCTAGGGACCAAATTAGGAAAGCTAAGGCTCAGTTAGAATTAAACTTAGCTAGAGGTTTTAAAAATGACAGGAAGGGATTCTACAGGTACATAGCAAATAAAAAACAGACTGGGGAGAATGTAGGCCCCCTCAGGAAGCTCTCAGGAAAACTGGCTACACAGGATTTGGAGAAAGCTGAGGTTCTGAATGACTTCTTTGCCTCAGTCTTCACTGCCAAAGGCTCTGAGCAAACCACCCAAGTCTTGGAAGGCAGATGCGGGGACTGTGAGAATGAAGACCTTGCACCCACCGTAGGAGAGGAACTGGTTCGAGACCATCTTAAAAATCTGAACGTGCACAAGTCCATGGGACCTGATGAGATCCATCCGCGGGTCCTGAAGGAGCTGGAGAATGAAGTTGCGAAGCCGCTGGCCATCATATTTGAGAAATCATGGCAGTCAGGTGAAGTTCCCAACAACTGGAAAAAGGGAAATATAACCCCCATTTTCAAGAAGGGGAAAATGGATGACCCAGGGAATTACAGACCAGTCAGTCTCACCTCTGTGCCTGGCAAAATCTTGGAGCAGATTCTCCTGGAAGGCATGCTAAGTCATATGAAAAACAACAAGGTGCTTGGTGACAGCCAGCATGGCTTCACTAAAGGGAAATCCTGCCTGACCAATTTGGTGGCCTTCTATGATGGGGCTACAGAACTGATGGACAGCGGTAGAGCAGTTGATGTCATCTACCTGGACTTGTGCAAAGCGTTCGACACTGTCCCACACGACATCCTTGTCTCTAAATTGGAGAGACATCAATTTGATGGATGGACAGCTCGGTGGATAAAGAACTGGCTGGATGGCTGCACACAAAGAGTTGGGGTCAATGGCTCAATGTCTGGGTGGAGACCAGTAACGAGTGGCGTCCCTCAGGGATCGGTGTTTGGACCGGTCTTGTTTAACATCTTCGTTGCTGACATGGACAGTGGGATTGAGTGCGCCCTCAGCAAGTTTGCTGATAATACCAAGCTGTGTGGTTGGGTTGATACCCTGGAGGGAAGGAATGCCATCCAGAGGGACCTTGACACACTTGTGAGGTGGGCTGGTGCCAACCTCATGAGGTTTAACCATGGCAAGTGCAAGGTCCTACACGTGGGTCGGAGCAATCCCAGGCACAGCTACAGGTTGGGCAGAGAAGAGATTCAGAGCAGCCCTGTGGAGAAGGACTTGGGGGTGTTGGTTGATGAGAAAATGAACATGAGCAGGCAGTGTGCGCTTGCAGCCCAGAAAGCCAACCATATCCTGGGCTGCATCAAAAGGAGCGTGACCAGCAGATTGAAGGAGGTGATCCTGCCCCTCTGTTCTGCTCTTGTGAGACCTCACCTGGAGTATTGTGTGCAGTTCTGGTGTCCTCAACATAAAAAGGACATGGAACTGTTGGAACAAGTCCAGAGGAGGGCCACGAGGATGATCAGGGGACTGGAGCACCTCCTGTATGAAAACAGGCTGAGAAAGTTGAGGCTGTTCAGTCTGGAGAAGAGAAGGCTGTGTAGAGACCTCATAGCAGCCTTCCAGTATCTGAAGGGGGCCTATAGGGATGCTGGGGAGGGACTCTTCATTAGAGACTGTAGTGATAGGACAAGGGGTAATGGGTTAAAACCTAAATAGGGGAAGCTTAGATTGGATATAAGGAGGAAATTCTTTCCTGTTAGGGTGGTGAGGCACTGGAATGGGTTGTGCAGCGAGGTTGTGAATGCTCCATCCCTGGCAGTGTTCAAGACCAGCTTGGACGAGGCCTTGGGTGATATGATTTAGCGTAAGGTGTCCCTGCCCATGGCAGGGGGGTTGGAACTAGATGATCTTAAGGTCCTTTCCAACCCTAACGATTCTATGATTCTATGATCTATGATTCTATATTTTTTTTCTGAATACTGTAAACTGGAACAGGAATACTGTTTTATTATTTCATTTAGCATGCAACAGAATAGAGTGCTGTGTCTTAATAGGATGTATAGGCACATGCGAATATACATGCATAAGTTTGATGCATCTGTGTGAAGTGCATATACAGACAGGTAGCAATAAACAGAATTTATTTCATGTATGCACAAGTAGCAAGATACACAGCATGAGCTGGTAGTTTTTAATAGTCCTTTAATACGCATAGCAAGTATGTGTTTACTTTGAGAGATATTATATCCACATACTTGGGCAAACTTAAATGCTCCTTTTCTTAATACACCTAGAGCAAAACTTCTAGTGAGGGCTGGATCCAGTGATCTGTATAACAGAAAAGGAGGGGCTGTAATTAATATACGACTGGATGTGCATATGTCTTGGAGGAGGAGGGCTATGATTTGAGGGTTTATGAGAATACAGTTGCTTGCCTCTGCTTTGAATCTGCATTTGCATCTACTGCAACTCACTGTAATTAATCTGATGTGGGGGAAAGACTGAGAGAATAATTGAACTCCTTTGATTCAGCACTTTTCTGTTGTAAGAAATTTGTGAGAGGCTTTGGGAGTTTGTCACGTCCTGAGAAATTTATCTAGTGAGATCTAGTGAACTATCCTGTTCCAGTGTGTTTGTACAGTCTGTACAGTAGGGTCAGGTTATTATACCTCACTTTTAACTTATGTTTTCTGCCTTCAAACTGAGACGATTCTTAGGGATTGTATTAAATGCATTGGATTAAAATATTCCTCAAGTGTAGCCAGTAGATTCCCCAGCACGTTTGGTAGGGCTTCAGTATTCTCCTGACAAAGTTACCTTGGCTTTGTTTTGATTCCTGCCATGAATTTTTGAAGCAAAGTATGGGTGACTTGGTGTTGCCTGTGCTTAGCAGAATTTGAATAACTGGTCAAATTCTTTATGTGAAGAGATAGGATAGTTATGTTTTTTTATTGAACAAAAATCCTTTCTTTCACATACTAATCATGGGTTTAAGTCACTGTCTCTGAAGAGTTCTTATGGTTTATCAGTGTGATATTCCCTGTATCATTAAATTTATAGAGATATTAATGGCACTGGTTTTAGCTGAGAAATTAACAGTAATGTTCTTATGCTCAAAATATATATGTGAAAATATTTGGTGAACTAAGTTAAGAATTAAGAGTCGTGATGGCTAGTACAGCAGCATAGCTGTTGAGCTGTATGTCAGCTCTTCATTTGTTGACTACAGGAGCTGCTTGTGAATGAGACCTGAGTTCACTTGCCCTCAGATAACCTCCTCAAAAGGCATTTATTTTCTTGTTGCTCTACAGTCCTAGTGTGCGTGCTCTCTCTCTTACCCTAGATCTGTGGTAGTAGTATAGTTACAGTGGGTATTGTACCACCTTGTCTTCTGGAAGTTAAGCACCTGATAGGTAACTGGGAAAAAAGCATTTGCTTTCGTCATACTTATTTATCATTATTGTTTTGTTTTCATTTCTCCTTAATGTTTTTGCTTTCTCTTAATCTCTCCTCTGCCTTCTGCTATCTTCTAATAACGTTTTGCCCTTTCATTCTGTTCTTCTTCCACATACTGTTTTTAAGCACTTGTAAAAATTTTTCCTCTGTATTCCATTGTTTCTTTTCTTTCTCTTTCAGCACCTATCCTTTCCCTTGTTGCTTCTTTAGCACCATGTATAATGCAGTAGCTGCATGATCACCTCAGACTGGTGCTCCAAAGATACCGCTATCCTCCTACTTTCCTTCTCATCCACATCGTCTCTGTTATGCTTGCATGTGCTTGTGCTTTGGCATGCCCTCATAGCCAAAGAGGCCACCATGCTGTCATTGTAGAGGGGCTATCCATGTGTTCCAGAGTTCGAGCATTCCAGGTGAGGGAAAATGAGAGACAAATAGAGAGCTCCCCCCTAGTTTATTAACATAGGAAAATATAGAGATATTAACAGATACGGTAAAGGATACTTCTGATGTTTGGTTATCTTGCCACCCCCAAGGACCCTGTGAAGATGATCAGGAAATCAGCTCTGAGAATAATCACCGCAGTGCAAACTGGCAGGCTCAACCTTAGCAGGTGTCTCTGCAGAGGCAACGTTGACCCAAGTGGTATGAGGTTCTGCCTCCCCTGCATTGCATGAGGCTCGGGCTTTTGTACTGGAAAAAATGCGCACTCATTCTGATGCAGGAGGCCAGCCTACATTGGAAGAAGTGGCCAGCAATATCTAGAATGGTCTCCGAGGGTTGAGACTTTTCTGGGGAGTTCTAAAGTGGAATTTTCCAGGTAGGAACCAAAGCTGTGGATTTTCCAGGGAGCAGCCAAAGCAGGACTCTCTGGGGAGGAGCCAAAGCAGACAAACAGTACTTTTCTATCTTTGTGTGTTTCACCACGGACCATTATCTATTGTACCTGACACACCATGCTGTAAGATTATGGATCCCTGAAGAGGCCTTCTCAGACAAAAGAAAAATCAAAGGATCTCCAAAATTTTGGGACAGTGGGCGTTAGTAGAGTAGATGGGAGTTAATAGCTGTTTTAAAGGGAGGGGGAGATACGTAGTTAAAATTATGAGTGTTTGCGTCCTGGAGATCACATTTTAGGTGTGAGCTAGAGGGCAGGCTAAAACGTTAGAACTGTGAATAGTGAGTCTGAAGGCCTTCCTTTGCAACCAAAGACTGGTTTCCTGTGAGATGAGCCATTACATGCTGTTGAGAGGGAGAGAGGAACAGAAGAGAGCTGCAGTGCATCGAACCAGCTACACAGTTAAACATGAGCTTGCTAGTGCATTGTAATGGCTCTAGCAAGGAACTATCAAACATTGCCAAAAAAGAAGCAGTCACTGAGCAGGGGACGGAGTGGGAGAAGCATGCCTGCTACTTCATGGGGACATAGTCCTTGCTGCTTTTGTCTTGTTGTAATGCATAAGCATACTATGTAGTTACGGAATGTGTGAGACACTTCTGCAGTTAACAGCAGGCTTTTTAAAAAATTAAATGAATAAAATCCCTCAAACAGCTCAACATACAGGTATTAGTATTATTGTCAGTGGGAGAGAACATGGTATTTACTTGGGAGTACTGGTCATCTTGCTAAGACATCAGAGTCTATATAAAACCCACATACAGTTTCAAAGAGGTTTGGTGTTGCCAGTCCCAAGTGTGCAATGAGAATGAGTCACATCTTCCGAGATCACAAGATTTGCTTAAAAATCAGAAAGGTTTATTTTTAATTGGGTTTCATTTTTATTTGCCTTTTTATGTCAGAGCTGATTCATTTTTTCCACTGTATTTCTGTCATTGTTACTGCTAGCAGTTCCCACCCTCCTTTTTTTTTTGGGGGGGGGGGGGGTTCTCCTCCTGCTTTTTAATAAGAAAAATTAAGGGACTTTTAACAAGAATACCAAATATTTTGGGACATATCAAAATCATGTAATTGCTGCCAAGTCATGTTGGCAGGTAAGTATCAGAGTAATCCATCCCCCTTTTAGGAGAAAGAAGGAAGAGTTTAAAGTTTCATATGTGCTGCTTTGGGTAACCAATAGTCACACCGTAGAGGAGTGTCATCACTGGAACAATGTGTTTTATTAAGGACTGAGCACAAAATTAATCTAGTCCAAAGTTTTGTCTAATATTTCTAGGTATGTGGAAGTTTGTTCCATGTAGTTTGCTTTTCGAAGTGCTCTTCTACCCCTCCTTTTGTAAAGAAAAAGCAGAGGAAATCAATAAATCTTAATTCTGTGCATTTAAGGCAAAGCACTGAAGTGGGAGGGTCACATACAGTGGTTCTTCCATAATGTTCAGCTTCTCCGTGAGGAATCATCTGACATTACTGCAATTACAAAGTGCGTTAGATAAAAATCTGCCGCTAATGCCTTGGATTTTCATTTTTTTGTTTGGTTGAATTTTTTTGTTTTGGTTTGTTTTTTGTTTTTTTTTTTTAATAAAACTCTTCATATCAGGTATCCTTACTAGGATGCTCAGGGAAAAATTGTTTTGGAGAGTCAGAAGTTCTGTACAGGCCTCAGTTGTGGTGTGCTGACTGCCCATCCCAAAGTAAGGGGATGCAGGGCATGGGCATCACTTTTGGTTAGAAATTTACAATTCAAGTCCCATCTTTTTGGATGACGTGCCTTTTGCTTTTATAATAGGAAGAGATGGAGTTTTTTTCTTCATAGCAGAGGGTAATTTCAGTTGTGCAAAACCATTCTGTGGTGGATTTCAGTAGACGGTAGGTACTTGCCATGGCAGCAGCAGCATTCCAAATGTTTTTATTCCATGTCTAAATGAGTTGTATGGGTAACTTCTGAGCTAAACAAAAAATACCAAACCAGCTCCCTGCTGGTGTTTCTTTAGAAGTCTTTTTGTATTGGAGGGGACAAATTCAGCTGTATTATTTTTTTTTAAGTATTAATTAATTTTAATTAAGTATTATGGAAAGATGGAGCACTTGCTCTGGAAAACTTAAATTTAGCCTACCATTAAGATTTTCCACGATATACTGTATTATTGTGTTACTCTAATACAGTAGTTCTGTAAGGAGATTTTCCCTAGCAAAGATAACAACTAGTTTAGAAACAATTGCAGGACAGATATGTTAAAATATATAACTTTGAAACTTCAGTGAAGTGATGACTTTCTGTTACCTCAAATTAAGGTTGGCACCAGCTACTGCCTGTCATTGCATTGCTTCTGCATAGTCTGAAGGGGTATCATTCACCAATGAGAGTCAAGTAAATGAGTCCCAGAAGCTTTATGGAGCAAGGCATATTTTTCAGCAGCTTGAGTTCAAGCTCTACTCAGATTTTGCACCAAGTCAAAAAGGAGCTCGTGAGAACATTTCCTTTGCTAGATCTATTGTGCAGAACTTTCTATTCTGCTGAACTAACTGTAGAAGAGAAACATGCTTCTGGGTAAGTAATTCCATGTGGAGGTTGAAAGCTGTCTTTCAGCTAGCTGCATAATAGAACACTCTATGCTAGCTTCAGCTGTGTGGAAGGAGAAATACATGCACTGTTTTGCGATTTATTTTTAATAGCAATCCATTAGTGAAAGCTGTACTCATTTGCTGTAGTTTAGGAACTGAGTAGTCGAATTGGGAAGTATTAGCACTGTGGGTGCCTGTGATCTGTTTTTTAGATACTTTTTATCTTTGGATAAACTACATCAGAGAAATACAAATGCCAAAATCAGCATTTGAACTTTATCTTCTTTTTTTATTCTCCCCTGTTCAGATGGTAATCATGACATTTTCTGAAGGAAGGCTATAAATGAAAATTCTTGCTAGTAAGGCCACTGGAATATTTATGTCTTGAATATTAAATTTGTTTCTTATTTGTGAGCATACTGACAGTTCACTGTATAAATTTAATGCTTGATTTTTCTATGTCTTTAATTTCCTTTTAGCATTATGCTAAATCCTGTTGACTGATATTATATTATATAATAGTTTCAATAACCATAAATAGAAATAGCATTTGAAATAGGGAATGTCTTTATGTGTATTTTAAAGAACAACTTCAAATTATTGAGCTCATGAAATGTTACTATGTTGCAGATTACACTGTACTGCTTAGCTGCAATGTTAAAAACGTGCATGATGCATTCATAAAGTTCCTCTTAGGATGCCTTGTTAGGTGGAAAACATAAATGCTCTCCTTCTATCCTCCAAGTCCTGTTTATAGTTACATGATTAGCTTGTAGGAAACATTCCTCCATTTTTGGGGGGGTTTGGTTTTGTTTTTTTTTTTCATACAAGGCAGCCTTGTCTGGAGGAATGTCATTGGTAGTTTTTTCAGATGTTGAAATAAATACTAATAGAATACGCGTATGCTGTGAACTGAATGTTATAAAATACCTTCTGCTCCTTGTAAGTATGATCATCTTTAGGCTACGGCAAATTCTGCTTCATAGGATTCTTTTATCTTTCTCTTATTTCATTACAAATGATGTGTATCAGTTGATTATACATTTTGTCACCTTTTTTTGACTTTCTGAGGGCATGAAAATGGCCAGAGGAGATGTTTTTGTGAGACAGTATTTAGGATTTAGTTTAGTCTAGTGAAGTTGCTCAGATTTCAGCAAATTAGGTTGCCTGTTTGTAGGTGCTTCAGGACTGCATATACAGCTATTTTGTAAGCATGTATCCCTTGTTTTTTCTTCTCTCCATATATGTGTCTGTGATGCTATGTTTTGTTTGATGATTATTGTTTTACAGCTTTGATGCTGTACTCTTTGTGATAAGAAGATGCTCTCTGATTTTTCAAACCTGTGTCATTTTGTGTATTCAAATGTAGTAATCATAATAATTTGCTGTGTTGCTCAGAAATTCATGTTGTGGAAGATTTAAGCAGAGATGTCAAATCTCTGGTGATTTGGTTGTTCCTGTTGCTCACTTACATGATTTCAGTCTTCTGTATTCAGAAATGTATTAATCCTCTCTGAACTTGGAGCAGTCCATACCTTCCATGCTGTTTTCAGGATAGTTAGTTAAACATCACTAGTCATAATTTCCCAGTGCTGCCATTGTCATGGTAATGTCTAGATTCAAATTTACCTTTGGTTTTCCAGTGTGGCTTATCTGAGAGCTCACAGAATGGGCCAGGCTGCAAATGGAGATTGGGCAATGCAGACAGCGCAAACATCTTGGGCTCTTCCTGACTCCTGGGACAGGCAACGGGCAGTCTGTGCAGGCCTCATCTGTTGGCTGCTCTTGGCAAGTATGAGCTTGGCAAGCTTAGGCTGACACTATCCTGGCAAAATGGCTTGCAAGCTGAGAGAGAGAAGTTAAGAGTCAAAAAGCTGGTGTCAAGCCCTTAGGGACAGTTGCAACGTGATGAATATGGTAGAGAAAATTCTGTCTATCCAGAAAGTGTAAAAAAAGAAAACCAACCAACCCAAACAAAACAAACAAACCTGAAACAAAATCAAACCAACCAAGAAACCCCATTTTTTGCATTCTGCTTTATGCAGAACATGTAGCTCTGTAAAGCTGAGAGTGATATTCTGGTGAGAGGAGAAGCTTGTGCACAAAAAACCAATGTGAATTTTGACAAAAGCTGAGCAACACAAATGCTGCCAGATGAGGAAAAATGTCTTAACTAATGCTTGCTGATGGCAGTGACTAGCACTGACCCAGCTTTCAGGGAAGCAGGGAGCAAGAGGCAGCATGGGGATCAGAAAGGGTCCTGGAAATGGGGTGTTTGAACTTGTGGGGTTTGTCTGGGTAAAGAATTTCCTGGTTTTGCAAACAGGTATTTGGGATTGCTTGGTACTTGAAAATTTGGCTTTTGGGGAAAAGATACTTTAGTGTGCTTTAATGCTAAAATGCTTTGAGCAAACTTTAGAATTATTATATTCTATAGCTGTAGAGAACATTGAGATCTTTTGGAATGACTTTTTCAAATGTCCTTATAGTTGATGGTGTATTTGTATGTGAATAAATTCAGGAAAGATTCATCCTAAGCTGTTCCTAGCCAGTAGTGCTATAAAAAAAGAGGAAAACATAATAATTTCATCACTTAAAGCTGCTTAAACCTTCAGGGGAAAAAGGCTTACTACTTAAATTTCAGATGAAAGGAGTGTTTTGTGAATTCATCTGTGTCATGTATTCATACCTGAATCAAAATGAGCCATGATGTACTGCACTTTCTTGGGAATGTTACATAAACTTGCTTGTTCTAAACCACGCACAAGTTTGAGATGTGCAAACAGAACTGAAAGAAACTTTGCAGTAGTTTCTCCACAAGCAGGAAGCCTAATATTTACACAACAATCAATAGGGTAATGGGCACAGAGACAAGCAGTACTCTCTCCTACAAAACTTTAACTGATAAAAGAAGGTCAGATCTATCTGAACAACAACTTTCTTTTTAGTTACATGTGCACTGTTGGGGATGGGTTTGGCTTGAATTCTGTGGAACTTTGTTGGCTGATATTGAGTTGTGCAATTAAAACACAGGATTGTTTAAGAAGTATCTTTATTTGGAACAGTTTTCTCCTGCTTTAATTTCTGAGATTTTGTTCAGGTCTTTCATTAACATTGTCTAAAAAAAGTTTAAAAAAAGTTTAGTTGAAGAAAAAAGCGATCCTGATACATCTTGTTTTGGCATAGATGTATGATGTATGTATGTTTTTCTTATATCTTCCTGTAACTCTTAACTTCCTGTATTTCTGTTTGTCCTATGTGCCTTTAGGGAGAAGTTCTGCTTCACTGTGGGCAGGTAGGCAGAGGGAAGCAAGAACACAATTGACCTTAGTGTGAAAAGAAGAGACAGAAGACAGTATATTTATTATTTCCTGTTATTGTCTGATCTGCAGGGCTAATGATATTATCTGACAATAAAAGTTGGCAATTTTCAATTCAGGAAGAAAGTTTCTGAATCTAGGAACTTGTAAGAGGAAGCTAAACCTGTCATGGTTCCTGTTGTTTCTGACATCCTTCTTTATTCCACATGTTCTGTGGGTAGGAATGACTGCTAATCGTGTGCGCTGCAGGGAAAGAATGCTTGAGAGAAAGACCTGCCTGTCCTTATGCCTCTGGTGGAGACCTGTCCATTGGAAGGAGAGGTGGTAGGTGGGGTGCTGAGACACTGTGCTAAATTTCAGTTTTTAGAGTGGATGTTTTGCTCTATTACACTGGTGGTCTTTTTTGCTGCTCCTGTGGTTGTAGGGGACCAAGCGTGTGAAGGTTGTGGGTATGGCATGACCTTTAAAAGTAGCATGGTCTTTTCTGAGATTTGTCAGGTTTTGGTATGTTGTTGAAATCTCTCTGGGGCAGAGGTGAGCATAGGAACTGGTGATTTTAACACTTCAGAAAGTACATCAATAAATCAAAGTTTATGTGGACAGTCTTAGGAGATTCTTCCAAATATCAATGATCAACAGAAATGTGAGGAGCTCCCTGAAAATTTTAAGAATCCTTTGCAAAGTATAGCATCAAGTGATCCTAATTGGATGATGTCTTGTTCAACTTTTTCTTTGTCCAATTGTGTAAGCTTTCCAGTTATTTATAACAGCTGTACTCAGAAGTGACTTGAAATTTAAAACAATAATACAAATTTAAACTGGGTAAGGAAACTTCATTTGATAATAATAATAGCTGACAATTTGTAAGCTACTGGAAAACATGGTCTTACAATAAAAACTAGTCTGCAATCCTCCTCGTTATTCTAAATGTGTTGCCTATTGTAGTAATACAGCCAGACAGTGAAATTCAGCTTAAACTATGAAGCTAAATTTAATTTTGTAGTCTTTGTAACTGAAGTCACTTTTATTAGGTAATTTCATTAACAGTTATTACCAAAGAGAAATTATATCGGACTTGCACGTTTCAAAGGGAAGTGCTCCCCAAAGAACTTCTGTATAGACCCTTTGGGCATAGATCCAAGCCAATGACCAGTGTTGCCTGATAAAGCAGATTCCTTTGTTTGAAGAGGTAATAATTGATATAATGGTGATAAGTGCTGTTAGCCACAAGGGATGAGGCATCTCACCAGCATTTCCTGTATGCATAAGGCACTTCCTGTGTGCTGTTTTCAAAACCCACCTGTTAACTGAATTGGGTATTCATATCTATGCAGAGCTGCATTTGGCACTGCTTTCTTATTTATCATCCTGCTTTTATGGGTGTGCTTTTGTGGTATTAGAATAAAACAGAGGACTTTTATATCTAGCTAAATTATATTCTGAGGTAATTTTTTAAATTTTCTCTCTTTTTAACATATTTTTAGACAGAAACCAAGTATGTCCTTGCTGATGCTGCTCTTTTTACTAGACTGAAGTAGACTGGAGAATCAGATTCTCTCTGGATTTTATGGGGAATCTGAAGGGAGAGGGAGCCTTCAGAATAGAAGACTGTCAGTTTCTTTTTGAACTGTTCCTCTTTGTCATTCTGCAACATACATACATTCTTAAATGTGAAGACTTTTGCTCGATGCAGAAGAATGCTTAAGTCCATATCACCATGTCTTGCTCCTGTATTTATTGTCCTTGCTCAGGAAAGGACACAATCATGCCCTTTACCATATTACTCAAAAAAACATAGTATCGCTTAACAGGTGTCTGTCCTAAGCCCATAGAATAGCCTGTTTTGATTGATTGAGAAAAGGCTAAGAATAAAAGTAAAACCCCAGAACCAAACACTACCCCTCAAAAAAACCCTAAAGTTGTCATACGCTTCTATAGTTGTTAAATTTAGAATACTTTGCTTATTGTTGTAAAAAACCAAAAATGTATCCTTGTATGTAGTGCATGATTATTAAAATAGACTTATAACTATTGCAGACACTTAAGACTTAAATTATGGTTATGTTACTTAGGATTACATATGGATACAGTTCTACAGCATTCTGAGGAATGTAGTTCTTGCTGACATATGTATCTGGAGGCCTTCAAGGAATTAGATTTAAAGGACAGAACAAAGTAGTAACAGCAAGAGTCTAATGAGTCAGCCCAGCTTTTCCTTTAGAAGGTGTGGTATATTTAAAAAAAACAGTATCCAATGATTCATTTAAAATGAAGATGTGAAAATTAAAGTGTTGTTCTACATTCCTTAATTCTTTATTATTAATATTTATTTATTTTGGTAGCCCATTTCTTAACGGTAGATACCAAATCAGAAGAATTCTGAAAAGACAGCTAGTTCTTAATCTCAGAAAAGTAGCTAAAGCATCTAAAGCATTTTTGACAGAATTTCACCTTTAAAGAATTTGAAATATTTTGTAGGCTCCATGCTACGAGACCCGGATTTTATTCTCTTTCTCTCTCTTTTCTTTTTTTTTTTAAGATTGAATTTAAGAGGATTATGTTGATTTGTGTTTTGCAATAACTTCCAGTGCTATTCTTAGGTTGATTCATGTGCTTTGTCTTCTGTGTAGAAATTAATCAGTGATATTAACAGCTGCTGTTTAGTGACTTGATATACTAATGTCTGTCACCGTGTAGTGATGGCACAGCTGAAACTTAGGTGGAAATGTTAATACTAGGTCTAAAATAGTTCTGAAAAAGTCTTTGAAAAGCTACTGCCAACTTCCTGGTATGACAGGTAGTAGCACAGCAGAGCAAGAAAGGAAGGTCTTCCTTGTGGGTGGGTGAGGTTATCTCTGACAGAGAACTGAAGTACTGCATGTATGAGTAAATCACAGAAAAGTCATGGCAGACTAGAAAGCAGGGTTTTTTTTGTCCCTTTTGAGGGCTGAATATTAAGCTATCTATAGGATATTCACTTACAAACTTTTAAAAGTTATTCACTTATAAAAAGGCAGCTGCAAGTCCTGAAGAAATAGTGTAGTTTAAAGATGTTAATTTGGACATCAGTACATGTATTGCATAGCTATTCAGATGTTTGCCAAGTATAGAAAACCTCATAGGAATTAATGAATTCTGTCCTGAACAGTAACGTCTATAGCTAAAAGCTCTCCCTAAATCCCTGCTCTCTTCTTTTCCCATGTTCTTGAAAATGCAAGAAGCTTCATTTCATTTAATCCAAAAGCCTGTCTATTTTATCTTGGCTAGTCCCAAATCTCTAAATGACAGATAACTTCATAAAGTGCTTCTTTGTAAACAGAGGATTTGTTAGTTATGGTGCCTGGAAGAGAGGCCACTTTAGATATGTACATTTTAAAACTTCAAGTTATGGATGTGTGAACCAATGGCTGAGGTGTAGAAGGACAATTGTATGGGTGAAGTATTTGCAACTTTTTTATTTTTGCTGTACAGTCTGAAACTGAAGGGAGGAGGAACCAACTGAATAGGTAGGGAGAGCATTGTGATGGAGAAGGGAAATAGTGGGGTTTCTGGGGGGGAAAACAAACGAATCCATACAACCACCAGCAACAAAAAAACAACCAACCAAACAAAAAACCAACCAACCAAACTATCAAAAGCCCCCAACTTAAACAAAACAAAACACAGATGTTAAGAGTCAAGATCAGAGTTGGGATATCACTCATGATGGCAAGAGAGATTTCACTCCAGGTTTACTTAGAACTATAGGAAGCAAATGGCACTATAGACATGGAAAAAAAGTAATTCAAAGGGTTTAAAGCTTTTGAAAAGATTGAGGAGTACAGATAGATTCAATCTTACAGTTTAACTGAAAAAGTAATTTCTTCTCTGCTTGTGTGATTTTAATGGTACTGAAAGGGTAGCTCTTCAGCCAGTGAAAGATGCAGGGAATACTTGGAGGTAAGGGCATAGGGTGTCCATCAATCTTTCCCAGTGTTTTTATAGCTTACAGTATGTGCTGAGCTATAAAGCGGAGTGACCAGGTTTTACAAGATTACCTGTGAATGTTGTTCTTTACCCTTAAATTGTTAGCTTGTAATTCTGGTTTTGCTGGAAGTTTTGCAGTGGAATTAAGAATTGGCCTCTAAAGTGGTGTATTGTGTTTCTGAACTGCTTTAACACAAAAGGCTGATCAGCATCTCCACCACCTACCAGTTGCCTAACGTACTGCTGGTCAGTCTGCCACAGCTCAAAGTGTCTTGTGGCTACCTTGTTCAGTATTTTTTACCTGTGTGAATCCTCTGAGGTTAATGAAATTATCTAATGGACAAAAGCATGTGCAAGAATAGAAATAGTCTCATCAATCCTCAAAATCTGGTCTTTGTCCTATTTAAATTAAAGTAAATCCTAGAAGGCAGGGGTTGTTTTCAGTTTGGTTGTGCATCTTGAGTGCAAAGGAGTCTATGTGGAATGATGTGTGTTTCTGACTGAGTAGAACTCGAGAATCAATCAGCTTTTCATTGAGCGTACTCAAGATAAAGGATATACTTTGAGATCAGCAATGTTAGAGACTACATGATTAATCTGTGCTCTTTAAATGTAAAAATTATAGTAATTATCGCATTTAATAGACATTTAGTAAGTTTTCATATTAAAAATACAACTGAAACATGACTGAAACTGATACTGAAACATGAAAATAAGACACACTCACTGTTTCATTATTTCATTATTTTCTGATCTCTCTTTAGAAGTCCTAAGCTATTAGCTTTTCTGCCTTTCCCATGGGATACTCTTTTTGCTGTATTGGATAGGTTGGTTTGGATATTGGTTTTCCCAGTATTAACTCTTAGGAATACCATTAGTTTCTTCTATCCTGTCATTCCTAATTATGTCCCAACGTATTAACTACGGGACATTCTTCGCTCACAGTATTTATGCCTCAAACATTTGTGGTGCAGTGAGGAGACAAGGACTAATTTCCTTTTAAATTAGTCCTTGTAATAGCAGTAGCAAGAGTGTTTTGTGGTTGCATTTAAAGGTCTTAATAACCTCATTAAAATATTTCTTTCAAAACTGTCTATATCTAGTCAACTCATAGCTATCTTTTGAACTTTCCCTGCAGTGGAGTTTGTATTTTCTGTTCTGGTCACTGAGTTCACAGAGGTGACATTCAGTATTCTGCTGTTTGGTTTTGCAGTTCCTTTTGTGCGGTAACCTTGGAGTTAATTTTAGAGGCATGCTGTACACATATGTGGTGGTTTGAAACATTTGTTAGATTACACTAAAGGTCTTTAAGCCAAACGCTTACTTCTAGCAGCTGTAAATGGCATCAATGTACTGCTCTTGGGACATTAAGAACAGTATCATTTTACTTTTTGAGTCCCTGTTCAAGTTTGGCCATGGGAAGTAGTATCAGATAATGAAAGGGATAGGATCCTATTACAGTTTAGGAATAGTAAAACCATCAAAAACAGCTAAATAACCCATTTTCTTCCTCTTCAAGAATCCAATTAAATTGGAAGTAAAGACTAACTATACTGTACCTGTACTTAAGAAGCTAGTAATGATCTTAATGTTTCAAAGATACATTATTGGGATCTTAGTAGCTTTTTGAGTTAAAAGAAATGAGCAGCTTTTGTGGCCTGGGCAGGTGAGCTGTTTACATAAAAGCTAACCACAGACCAAACAATAAAACTTTCCAATATTTGGTCTAAATAGGGAAGATTCATCCAGATACATTTAACATGCTGACTTCTTAAACCTAGGGATTTATTTTGCTCATGGTTGGAGGGCTAGTTACAAGATTTGGGAAATCCTCCTGTGAGAAGTACTTTGAGATATACTTACGCAAGTCTAAGAAAAATGAGGGAGTGTGCACCATCTTTGCTTTTCAAAATTAAACAAAGGAAATAATTCTACTTGAGGGGAATTGTTTCTTGTAAATCCAAACATCAGTGATTGAAATCCTAACCCTTAGATCAAGGAAGGTGTAAGAAATATTAAGACACATAAGGAATTTTCCTCAAAGTCAGTATTTTATTTTATATCCACTTGTGAGTCATTCAGTACCTAAAAATTATATAATACTGTCAATTACGAATATAAATCCAGGGAGAATTTTATTAGACCTTTTATCAGAATCTTAATCCCCTGATACCCTGAGAATTAATTCCCTAAGGAAACATGAACATAAATAATGAAATAACTCATGCTGACCTCCAAGAAAATACACAAACTCCTGTTAAATTGCATCTGGAATGATTGTTCACAAGAGACAAGAGGATGAAAGATGAACAGACTGGAAGGGCAGAAGGGCTTCTTAATTTGAGCTGTTGCAAGGACGTTGCGTGGTGTTCGTAACAGTTTTGCCATGCTGTGCCCAGAAACCGTTGCCCTGAGCAGCAGTGCAGCTTTTCTTCCAAACTATTTGAGTGAAAGTCTTTCTGCATCTGTACCTTCACACCTAGGAATCCCTCATCTCACTGACTAAGGTGCATCAAGGAAGCACTAAGCTAATGTAAGAAGATAAGTCTGGGCTTTTTGTGTTTATTGCTGGAAGTTCCTAGATGATCTGTGGGTGTGTTTGCCAGTTTCTGCATCATTCTTCGTTTTCGTAATTTGATTGGATCCCTTCTAAAACTTTGATTGACCTTTTCCAGTAGCTCCTTAAAGGATGATCAGGGGTCTGGAGCGTCTCTCATGAGGAGAGATTGTGGGAGCTGGGCCTGTTTAGTCTAGAGAAAAGGAGGCTGAGAGGGGATCTCATTAATGTGTATAAACATCTCAAAGGTGGGTGCCAGGAGGATGGTGTCTCAGGTATTCTTAAATGAATTAAGCTAAACTTTGTATAGATGCTAGTGGAGTGTCTCTCACAAGGAATTTATGTGAACAGCTGTTAAGCTTTAAATGCATGACCTTTCATATTCCTTGTAATTTCTGGATATATGTTAATCTTCGAATACAACTTGACCTTAAGTTACCTGTTTCTTGCTTTATTTCTTTGATTTCCATCTGGAATTTTTTCATTGAACAATCTATTTCAATAGTCTTCCCCCTATAAAATGGTCTTTCTGTGTAACCTTTAAAATTGAAGCCTTTTATTTCCTGCCCCATCATGCATTTCTTTAAATTGTGTTTCAGAGAAGATTTTTCTGTCGCAAGGTGGGAGCAATTTCACCAAACATTTGATAACAATACCACTGGGACTGAGCTGAGGCTGCCACTCAGCTGTTGTCCTTTTCCCGTTGAGTTTCACATTGTGTGGACTTCTTTCCCTTACATTCAGGCTTGACTGTGGAGCCACACAAATCAGAAGCTTCATCATTTTATTAGCAGATTTATCTTCTCCCTGCACCCCTCGCTTTTACAGAGATGTGGAATGGGGCTTGGCAACCTCTCATAAGTGATGTGCCAGACTGCATTTTTCTGCCTCTAGCTGGAGACCAGTGTGCTGGCTCAGACCCATCAGAAACTAGCAGCTGCTGTAGTATTGGCGGGGAGATGCCCAAGTCCCAGCCCTCTGCTGGCCTTCCAAAGGAGGGGTTGTGTGCTCTTGTCGGGCATCCCTGTCATGGGCTGTTGATGCCTCTGAATAAGATACTGTAAGAGGGGAGCACTCTGTCTTTTGGAATGAGTTGCTGTCTTTGCTGAGCAATATCCCTGTGGCTGGACATGCCTAGAGCAAGACCTGCTGCGGCAAAACTGAGGTTGGAATAATGAAACTCCTGAGAGTGGGCAAGAACCTTACTTTGGCTTGCCCTTTTTCAATGAAGTTGCTCTTATGTTTTCACTCCTCTTTGTTTTTGTGGTCATTTTCATCACATCCCTTGTACCTTAGGATTGCAGGTGAGTGCTGAGATGCTGAATTAAATAACTATTATAAAAGTTTCTTTCATCGTCGTTTCTCCTCTTCTGCCTCAAGTAGTACAAAAGTATTTGCTCAAAAGTAGTGCACTTTTGGAATTTTATATCCACTTTAAGCAACTTCACTATAGATGTGAGAATTTGTAAAATTAGAATCAATCCATTTGTTTAATTTCAGTTTATTGATAGGCTGTTTTCACTCGGCTGGAAACTTCCAAGCTAGAGAAACAGACCTCAGCTGTCACAGCTTGCCTGTTCTTTCATATATTAACTTTTAATATTTTTGCTTCTGTGAGCTCCAACATCAAGGCTTCTTAGCAAAAACAGGTTTTGTCCAATGTGAGTAAAAGATCATAATCTTCAGTGTGAAGTGTTCTTTCTGAAGTATCAATAAAATGTATTTTGGCACAGGGGCCAGGTTGCTGAAAGCTGTGAGTTCACAAGAGGCTTCTGTGGAGGTAGAAGGAGCTGCAAGTGGGGTTTCAAGGCTGTGGGCAGCAAAGGCAAGGAGGGCAGAGACAATTTGGTGACTGGGAAAGGGTGCCCAGGAGTATTTCAGCAGGGAGGTCTGATGAGGAAGTGGAGGCATCATACTTATCTCAGTCTTCCTCCTTCTCTTGTGCGTTATCCCTTACCACTTCCTGTTTTGCTAGAATATTTCCTCTGTACTTTATTATCCCGCACCTCATGGGAGCAGGCTAGTCAGCATCATGGGGCAGGAGATTGTGAGGCTAAAGCTGCACCTACTGCTGGGGAAGGATCAGGCCACACTCCCTGGGAATAGGTTTTCTGTTCTTGCTGCCACTGAGGTGTTGAGAGAAGGGCAGCAGTGTCAAATGGAGGGTGAAGAGAAGGCTCTTGTATAGGAAACTATTCCTTCAGCTGTCTGTAACAGCTGTTTGCTTTGTCTACTGGTTTGCTTTGTGGGACAAGGCTCTGCTTTATTGCATTTTGTCTCTGATTCACTGTATTAAAGCAGGGATAATCTGCTATTTATAATGATCTTTAGAAATTCTCTGACTCACCGACAGGATTTAAGATACAAAAGTCTGTAGGTGATACTCATTTTGATCCTATGTGTTCTGTCCACTCAGGAGCTGTGGTAAGATGGAAGGAATGAAACATCTAGGACTGGAATCTGAAAGCTGCCAAGTATCCCAGGGCTGAATGCCCTCAATTCCCATCAGTTGCAAGTTATACTGTAATGTGAGTTAATGGATTATGAACAGAGAGCAGTGAGATTCAGCTGTTAGTCTGAGCTTCTACATATACTCTGGGTAGGAAGGTTGGAGTTGCAGAAAAGGCACATCTGTATGGCTAGAGGGAAAAATTCAAGGAGAGGTTCCTTGATTTTTTTCCTACTTTGTTTCTGAGGAGCACTTTACCTGAGTTTGTGAGAAGATGAAGCATGGAACTTGCTTATTCCTTCCCATTTAAGGTTATTTATAACCTAGATGCACGCGGAGAGAAAATAAGGTAAGCAACTTGATGTAGTGACTGTTGTATCCTTCAGGATATTGGGGCTGGAGGCAACTTCTGTTATACTGATCTCTGGTACCACAGCAGGGAGACAGTCTTCTCTGCCACTGTTCACTACCAGTAGAACTAGGGTGGGCAAAAGGAAACATAAGTCTTTTTCTTCTGTCTTTTTCTTGAGCAAGGCTTTCATTCAGAAGTTGCTATTTATAATAACTTCTATTAAACCCTGAGACACCATAGCAGCAAGTAGCATCCTGTTACTAAAGAATAAGCATTTCTCAAGCATTAAAATTGCTATTCAGCTGTTCTTTTCTCTCCATGGCAACTTTAAACGTAACAACAAAGCAGTAGGTGATGTTGTCAGCCAAAAAATATGTAATGCTGAATGGATTGTTGATAGCAACAAAATGGATGCCAACGCAGGGTCACTTACAGCCAGTAATAGATACTGCACCTATGGCTGAAGTATTGCATGTGACATTTCAAAGCAGAAAACATAGCAGAAAAAGTAAGGTTGGAGCAATTGCTAGTTTCTATAAAGGATACATTAGGTACTGATTTAAAATTTAACAGGCAACCATGGTTTACCTTCTCTAATGGAATGAGTTGCATGAAAAGCGAAAAGCTCCTTGTATATAGAATATGTGCCACCTGGAGAGGGGCTCAAGCTTTCTCTTCAGTTTGTTGATGGAACAGAGAACAAATGCCACTTTGGAAAACTGGGGTCAGTTCCTGAAGGGGACTAAAAGTTAAAGGTCAAGGTTCTCATCTAGCTTCAGTTTTGATCTGGAAAAGGAAACACATTGAAAAATAAAAGGTAATGCTTTTCTTACAAATAATAAAAGGGGGTTGGGAGAAATTACCATCAGTTTTTTATCTTAACCACATGGTGCCAGGGCCTTGGGTATTTTACTGACATGTAAAATTGAAAATCGATCATGGAGAAAAAGCCTTGAGAAAATCAGATGGAACACTGCTAAGACTAGTGCTAGAAACCAGCTATGAGGAAATCAATTTCATATAAGCATGCTTGATATTAAAGTGGGAAGAATAGGAATTGAAAGAGTTTTTATGTGGTTGAGAGAAACTAAATAAGAAAATCTACTCAAAGGAAAAAAAAGTAATGACAGATAAGTTAATGAAAATAAAATTATTTTAAGTAATTTGTGTGCCACATTAGACAAATCTCTGTCAAATATGAACTGTTGGTTCTGCATGTACCTTGGGAATTCTGCCTCTTAATATGTGTGTAGGCATGCATGCTGTTAATGCAGCATGTACCAAAACACCTTTTGGAATCTTAAAATTAGCTGAATTTGAGTGCTACTTTCACCAGTTAATTTATCACATTAGTGCTCTGTATTTTGTAAAGGTTTCTTGAATTCAGGATTTCTGATTATTTGAACTGTCTGTTATCAAAGAAGGTTTTTCACCTCTAAGAAAGATGGAGGATGGAGATTGCAACCAGTCATTCAGAGTCTGACTTTACAGCGTCCCACAGACCCTTTTTTAATGCAAACAAATAGAACTGCTTCATTCCCTGACAACAGCATGAGATACCATCTGATGTCTGTTTTACATTTCAGAAGATTGGACAGACACTCATGTGGTCCTTGTTACTGATCCAGTTACACCTGTTTGTGTCCTTATAGATGAAGACAACACTAGTATAGTTTCTTTGTTTTGTTCAAATAGTTTAGCCTGCTTTCGCTATGAAACCACATCCAGTTCTCACTGAAAGCTTGATTTACATACTTGTTTTCATTTGTCTTGGATTGAAAAGCTTTCTGAGAAGTCTTGTTTCCGAGAGTCCATAGGTAAACCTGAAGCAGACATATAATTCAAATAAAATAACAATTTTTGAAGATCCCGGTTATATTATGCTTTCTGAAAACTTAATAAACTTCTGCTGTACGGTTTGAGACCAGATCTACTCAAAGAAGTGATGCTACCACTACTCTGATTAACACTGGAACTGCAGGTTTCAAAGGAGGGCACTGTTAAAGCTATTTTTTGCTTGGCGTTAATAGTTCCATAACTTTCTCTTGAAAAAGTCAGGATTTGTTTGAATGAAGGTCTCTCTACAAGGATGTATTCCAGATCAGTGTTTGAACTTATTTTGTGTGAAGCTGCAATTATCGAAAGTGGAATGGTCTACAGGAGTAGGCTTTTGGGATACCAAGCCAAACTGGATGGGATGGAGATAGCATGCTTGAGGCAGGGGTTTCTGTTTTCTGTGAGAGTGGTTATAAGACAAGTAGCAAAAACTTTGCTGTACCTCTTTGCTTTCCTGAGACAGTTAGGTATGTAACAATGCCAAATGTGACTGTATGTCTGTCATAGAAGGAACTGAAGAGCACCAGGTAACAGCCTGGAGGCTGGACTCAAGCTGCATAGTGCCTGCTTAAGTCAATTTCCCTTCAGGCTCAATTCTGTACCTTGTCTTACAGTGAAATTGTTATCCCATTTCAGCCCTCTTTCTTTTGCTTGACTCTTTTAGGGAACATTTCCTTTTTGAACTGTTGTGTGTGTTAAGACTCACCGATTCCCTAAGTTTCTCAACCTAGAAGCAAAGCTATTATTGCCCCTAAGTCCAGCCCTGTAAGCTTTTCTGAAAACTGACACTTGCATACAATTCTACTTTGCTGAGATTTATCACCAATTACTATTCATTTTGCAAGCCAAATCTGTATTTATACTTTTGTAACTGTAACTTCTCCAGTATAAGCAAAACTTTGATCAGTGGAATTCCAGACCTTCAAGGAAATATGGACCATATGTCTACATTGTTCTCACTGGTGTTAGACAGAACAGATCTGTCAATATCTAATTTCTATTGAAGGATGAACTTTGAAACCCCTAAGTAGTTGTTATAACTCCATCAACTATTCTGCATAGTTAACAACTATACTGTAATTCTTTTCCTCTATATTTTCTCTCAAGCAATTAAAATTCCAGGCTATGAACAGAATCTTGATGCTTGCTATTTACTCTGCAAATGCCACAAAATCTTGCTGACCCTTCCATTAAATGTGAGACGCATTAGGAATTTTTGTAATTTCTAGTGAATACCTCTTTACAGGTCACCAAGATCTGTTTCAAAGATGTGAATTTTTGAAGCTACACAT
This sequence comes from Pezoporus occidentalis, assembly GCF_034315485.1. Classification (NCBI taxonomy): domain Eukaryota; kingdom Metazoa; phylum Chordata; class Aves; order Psittaciformes; family Psittacidae; genus Pezoporus; species Pezoporus occidentalis. Next base: position 3,102,942 of record NW_026916009.1, read on the forward strand.
GCAGAAAATGCACCAAATTCCATGAAACCAGGAGGAGCCATCTTTTTTTTGTTTTCTTCTCCTCCTGCCAGCTCTTTACTTACCTTTACTACTTTCCCCTCTGTTTTAAGTTCTACTCATAGTAAAGCGATTTTCAAATCATATGGAGTTTGACTGACACCAGTCAGTTTTATTTTATGAATGTGGATTGGATGGCTTGAGATTGTCTAGCACTAATTTTCATGGTTCAGTGATCAGCTTTTAATCAAGATGCTTTGATGTCTGTAGTAACAATGGCTGAAAGTTGCCGTCACTAGAAAAAGTAAGTATAAGTTCTTTGATAGAGAACTTCCTTTGCTGCAACTTGCACAAATCCTAATATTCTAAATTAAAGCTGGTTTTACTTTTTATTGATTCAGCTCATAATGCTTTGCATGCAAGCAAGGTAGGTAGGTGTAAGGGATTTGGCAATTATTAGCCTACTCAGGGTATTTTATCTTGAACTTTGCTAGAAATGCATTATGTAAACCTGACATTTAAAATCAGATACAAATTATATTTAAGAAGGTAAAATTGTAAATCTGCAAAGATAAACAACTACTCTTGACTGTGATGCATGTTTGTCCTTAATATGAAAATAAAAGTGTTCCATAAACAAAAAAGTCCCAGTTTTACTGCAGCTGTGGAACTTTCCATTTCATGTGCAGTGGTAGTGTGTCTCTGTACAATTTACTTTGACAAAAATAGTATTTATATAAAGTGGAAAATTCCACTTGCAGAGTGAGAGGGAATCTTGACAACCTTCTTTTCTCAGAATTTGCAATTGCTACTGTATTGAAAACTACTAAAATGTTCAATTGTCAACAACTAGAATTGACAGAAGCGTAAATGTGAAGTTTTTCCACTGTACTTGTCTGCAGGAATAGGTACATAATTCCTATCAGAGTGATTCTGTTAATGTTTATATTGTTCTCTGCATTTCAAATGCAAAAAAAAATGCAAGTACCATGGGAAAACAAAAATGTGAATTTCAAAGAGAAATAAGTGCTCTTGTCTCTTACTAAGCTAAAGCTTTTTATTTCTCTACACAAAGAAGTATAGAGATATTTCTATGTATTTCTATCTTACATTAAGCTTTTGACAATCCTGCTTATAGATGGAGGACCCTATTTTAGTGCTGTACAGTGAATGTAATAAAATAAATGGCACTGAGGCCATCATTGATGTTAGCTTGTAGCATATGTTTCTGCTTTTGTTTGCTTCTGTTAAATTTTAAGTTACTGATCACTTGACCAAAACTTGTGATAAAACTATTTCTGAAAAACATAGCTTCCTTGAAATCAAGCAAGGCCATATTTGTATTTCATAAAAGCTTGACACTGGCTATGAATATCTTGTTGTAATTTGTCTTTAATAACTGCAATCATATCACCCATTGCTGATCATCTAATCTTCTCCTTGTCAATGTGGAATTGCTTCTCTTGAACATATAACACTTTTATTTGGTCTTGATACAAATGCATGTGCAATTGAGATGCCCAGATTCTCTGGGGAGATTATCTCCACAGTCTGATCACAATGGCTGATGCTGTGAACATTAAATATCACTCAGAATAATCTTGGTGTCAAGAAACTGTTCCTGATGATCAGACCTTTTTTTCTCAGTTATATCTCTTTTTTTTTCTACTTCTCTCTATTCTACAAACCTTTCAGAAGTCTTTCATAATGCCCAGTTCTTCCTCTTGCCTCTGTGTCTGTTGTGTATTGCTTCTAGGGTGTCCCTATTTAACTTTTTGTATTTTCTAGACTTCCCAGAGCTTTCTTCTTATATTGCTTTGCCTCAGCCTCTTTTCAATTTGTAAATCCTTTCCAAGTTAAAAGGTACCTGCTTCTTCAACATAATAAGCTTTAATCAGGCAGGGACTGATAACTCCTTGCTTTTTGTAAGGGATACATTGGTCCTTTGAGCTTTGTCCGCTTATGCTATGGCCAGGTTATTGTGCTTCATATGTGATGGTCTTACACAGAAGAGGGAGCTAGGGTTTTTCCTCCTTCATCTTAATTGCTACTCTGGCAGGTCAATCCCTTGCTCTTTCAACTGTTACTTGGAAACACATAAAACGTTTTTACTATTTGCACCTTTTTTTTTGTATTTGCCACAGCATGACCAAGGTCATCTTTAAAAACCTTATCAGCCAGAATGTTCAGATACTTTTATTTTCTTTGATTTTTGTCTATGTCGTATTTTAACTCTGCACTGCTGCCTGATGGTTTGATTTATCAATCTATACCTAACCCAACATATGAAGATCCGGTGGTCCTAGAGCAATTAAATATTTTCTCAACTGCTTTGTTTGAATATCCACATGCAGAAATACAAGTACTTGTCTAGACCTCTGTACTTGTAGGCGTATATGTTTACTAGTTGAAGTTTTCTAGTTCATATCCCACTGGAATCCAGCTGCTCTTATGGTTTCTTCTTATTCCTATTTTAAGTTAATTTTTCCTATTGTTCATGATGGTTACCAAGATTTAAATGCTGTGCTGCAGGTGAAATCTCGTGCTATACTACCTCTCAATTTGTGTTGGTGACTTATCTCTACTTTTCTTTTTTTCCATGTCAAATGCTGACTCTTCTGCAGATAATTGTTGCAGTGTTGTTATATCTGGGAAAAATAAAATGTTTATGAGTATCTTCTATTCTGGATCCAGTGTTGTCTAAAGATGTACCTATCTTTTTTTTATTTGAGGTATCAGACATCGGCCTCTATCCAAATATGCATTCCATAAAGCATTTGAAATATGTGACATACATTTTTGTTTTTCTAGAAAAGACATTGAGGATTAAAGTGTGCTTTGCATGACCCATTATTTTTGTGTATCTGTCGGAAATGATGAGTCACGAAACTGACAAAAAGCAAATCCCGTAAAACTTAATACATGTCACATCTTTAAGGGGTAGGTTTAGAATGCTTTACATATATTTTTCTCTCTAGTGTAAACATTCTGATGCTGGCAGTTGAACTTATTCTTCTCTTTCCTGGTCTATCCTCCAGTCTGACTACACTTTTAAAAATACCTAAGGATTTTTTTCCTTTCGAAGCAATTAATGCCATCATGCATCTTCCTGATGAAAGTGCATAAAAGCAAGTTAATGTTAAGTTCAGTTACTTGATTTTTTTCTTGTGCTGGTAAACATATGCTATAGCTACAAAAAAGTTTCATCCAGACTCTAACATCACATACTTCCAGGGAATGGTTTTGAAAAGTCACAACACAAATTCCAAGAGTATAAGTTCTGCCCGTGGAGATAGAAGGAGAACACTTTGGCTGTCTGTTGTAGGTGACTGTGTTAAAAACGTGGGTTCCTTCTGTAGGTGGTTTGACCTTCAACTGAAAAATGCAAATTCAGAGCTACCTGCTTAAGGAATTTCAGCTCCTGAATTAGGGACTTTGGTTAGAGTCCTTAGATTATACAGCAGTGAGTGTATTCTGGAGTATGGTCTCACTTTGAAAGGCTGTATGTATTGCAGAAAAATGGCATATTTTACACTTATTCTGGAATGCATGCTTAACTGTGAAACCATGACTGGTGTATGTGCAGGAATTCATAAGCCGTGACTTTAACTAAGGAACCAGTCTTTCATCTTTTTCTTTGCAAGTTTCTCTTGCCAAATTTAGCATGGTGCCATAGAAGGAGCTATTTATGCAAGGAGATGTTATGATTTAGGACATTTGCACACAAATGAATGGAGAGCTACAATGTGTAGTGCAGTATATGTGGTAATAGATAGAAGAGTGGGTAAGCTGTGATCCTCTCTGTGGACTGCAAGTCATTCTACATGACTTGCTGCAGTCGTACTACAAATGCTGCTTTCTGTGTAGTGTTGCAGCTGTTTGCCTCTTTCCATTCTGTGTCATATATTTCATGTCTCCACTGGGTTTCCCTGTGCAGCAATTAAAGAGCTATTAGTCAACAAAGAACATGTAGCAGTTTCTGATCATGCAGTGTGGAAGTGAAGACACAAAACTATGTTAACGAATACCATGGTACCCCCTCTTACTATTGCTTTGCGTTGAGAAATGCTAGCTATAGCATATGACCCGGCAGCTGTTGTTTCTACACAGAGCTCCTCCAGTGGAAGTTAATCGACCAGGTTTCACACTTGTACTGCTGCTAATCCTAGTGACTCTGCAGACTTAAAAGGAATGATGATAGATTTGCACGAGGGTAACAGATCCAAGTCTGGACCATTTGCTGGAGCTTTGTACATCACATATTGTACCTCCAGGCCTTAAGTTTATAGAATCACAGATCATAGAATAGTTAGGGTTGGAAAGGACCCTAAAATCATCTAGTTCCAACCCCCTTACCATGGGCAGGGACACCCCACACTAAACCATATCACCCAAGGCTCTGTCCAACCTGGTCTTGAACACTGCCAAGGATGGAGCATTCACAGCTTCCTGGGCAACCCGTTCCAGTGTCTTATGACCCTTACAATAAAGAACTTCCTCCTTATATCCAATCTAAACTTCCCCTGTTTAAGTTTTAACCCATTACCCCTTGTCCTGTCACTACATTCCCTAATGAAGAGTCCCTCCCCAGCATCCCTATAGCCCCCCCTTAAGATACCGGAAGGCTGCTATGATGTCTCCACGCAGCCTTCTCTTCTCCAGGCTAACAGCCCCAACTTCCTCAGCCTGTCTTCATACGGGAGGTGCTCCAGTCCCCTGATCATCCTCTTGGCCCTCCTCTGGACTTGTTCCAACAGTTCCATGTCCTTTTTACGTTGAGGACAGCAGAACTGCACACAATACTCGGCAAGTAAGGTCTCACGGGAGCAGAGTAGAAGGAAGCAGACTTGCTTCCCTCAGTTTTGCAAATATATGCACAGGGAAAAGCAGTATAGTATGGATAGACTTTCTAAGATTTTGTGACTAAAAGTATACACTTCTAAAAAGCCTTCAACTGTGACTTCAAAATCCTACATGAATAATTTTCTCCCTGATAATCTGGGTTGGATTTCAGGGTTTTTGCTTTCCCTGTTGCAGGGTGGCATTATAGCTACTAGAAACATCACAAATGCCTTTGTAATAGCAGTGTTTTCCTTCTTTGGTGCCTTTTGCCAATTCTTCCTATCTAAAAAAAACAAAATACCCTTTCTTTGAATTACATAGTTTCATCTCTTATTGTTAAGTTTTGAAAAGTTTAGGGATATAAAGCCACATTTTAAAACATACATTTTCTGTAAAATATGTATTGCCTTTCAGAAAAGCCTTTCTTATTTCTGTCTTGCCAATCCCTAAGTATGAAGTGATGTTAAATGTGTGTGGTACTCTTGAGAGACTTAAGAAAAATGTTTAAACATGAATTTAAAGCCCAGTGATTGGGAACTTAAGGTTATTCTTAAAACAGGAATCAGGACAGAGGAAAAATAATTGTGAAGTGTTTGTTGTTCGTTCTTACCTCTCAGAATGATAGGTTCAATTATTTACCATAGTATTTAACCACGGATTTAGAAACTGAAGGGGTGAGGGATATATATCTGCCTGTTCCAGGAGGCAGGCTGGAGCCTGTATGATGCTTAGATATGTCTTTAAATTAGTATTTGGGATACTAAGTATTAAGTATTGGTTATTGTCTTTAAAATCAGGGTGAAATATTACACTTATTTTTAAGCTAATGCAAAGGATATTTATTAGAAGTGAGAAATAATGAGAGAATGTTGCATGATTTTTAAGTTATGCAGCAAAATGCTACTACATTGTAGTACGCCAAACAACCAGTAGTGAAAGTAATTTTGAAAAGAGGATTGGCTGGATTTTTTTCTTATCTGCATATTTCTTTTATCAAGCATGCTGTAGGGGTTTTGAAGTTCTTTTACAAAGACCTTAATAAAAGCATAACTGTAAACTATTCCATGGCAGAGGAAAGACAGGAATTATGGCAGGGATAATTTAACTAAACTATAAACTCTTTATGGACTCAAGCACACTGTGTATGTAGGTAGGAAATTGAAAGTAGTTTAAATTACTGAGGATGATGCAGAAAGAGTAACATGACTGTATAGTACAAAATTAGTAAATAAAATGAGACTGAAATAAGCATCTAAGTAAGTAATCATTCTTCAAGTGCACTTAGAATACTTGCAGAATACCAAAGAAAAAGGTGGATTGTTATTTTGCCAATGGTAGAGGAAGCCAAGATTTTTGGGTTGCATAGTGCATTATTTTTTGTTTGAAAGATCAGTTGTGTTAACATGACAGTCATCAGTATAAATAACAAAACTCTGTAAGGACAGGTCAGAGTGTCTCAGTGAACTAGAATCTTCCAAACGTTGTCCTGACAAATCTGATACCTGCATGGGTGGAAATATCAGAGCTGTTACCACTTCTGAGGAGAAGATGAAGTCCCAGAGCAGTAGGAGAGGTGATGGGGTCACAGTATTTTTAAAAGAGAAGAATGAGCAAACTGAGTTTAAGAGCTATTTGATTATCATCCCTTTGAAGAAAGGGACAAATGAATTATGCCAAAATATACAAAGGAAAACAGGAGCTGAGTAATAACCCGTGCAGCACATAAGGAGGAATCAGTATTTCATGAACACGGGAAAGAATTGCTGTATATCACAAGCTGAATGCAAGTTAATACTGCCATGTTACTAACCAAGACAGAAACCATCCTGAGAAATGTAACCAGAAGCATGCTGTAGCAGGCATGAAATTTGTCTGCTACACTGCAAGAAAGATGACTAGTTCAGGCGAGTCTGGATGAGAATAAGAAGCATTGGTGCTCACACTTTTTGTTTTCAGCCACCCCCATCTCAGTAGTCTCCATTTCATGACTGTGAGTTCTGCTCAACCCACTCACTGGAATGGTTGAAAGCGAACTTGTCTTTTGTTGGTTTGATGCCAGTTTGTTTCCAACTGGTCTGACTCCCTGCACTGGCACAAGGGGCATGTTGGAAGCGGAGGGGTGGTAGGGCAGCTCAGCCTGCTTCCTGTGCAGTCATGTAAAGTAGATGCAGGCTGCATGACATGTTTCATAAAAATGCTTTTGTGCTTTCTTTTATATTGACCTATAAGTCAGTTTTCAGTACACTGATGAATTGGATTTAATTGATTAAATAAATCATAATGAAGTGATATTAATTAGTCTTTGGGGAATTAGATGTCACTTCTTTTGAAAGGCTTGTACTAGCTGAAGTCCTGTTAAAAAATATTTTGAATATTTTGTTAAAAAAATTTCTTCTTTGGTCCAGTCTCAGTTTAATTTAACAGAAACATTCTGTTATAGACAGCTTTTTGGGGGGTCTCTCTTTCTGAATGTTGCTGAGGGTAGGGTTACCCAAGTTCATGTTGTTCAGTCTCTTAAAATATAACAGCATCAAAACTCTTTATGGTCCAGCCTTTGCAGGGCTGGTGCACTGCTGCACCCAAAACCAGAACAGGGTTTCTAATCAGATACCAGTGTTTAATTAATGTCACAAGTGCGGTGATCTGTGCTAACAGATCTGTTAATTTGAAATCTGTTGCCTTCATTCCTCCCTGTATAATAGAGGGAAGGTAGATAGTATGTGTTCTAGTTTTATAAATTCTCAATTTTGTATTTATTCTTCAGTCCTCACCTTGAGAATAAGAAAAGTGCACCTCAATTCAGGAGAGCCAGGATTTGTGGACTTTGATCTTATGAATATCATGACTCCACACTGGTTTTAGCCCTGTGCTCTGAGGTGCCCTTTTATGAACTTTTTAAAAAATTCAAGCAGGCACCATTAGTTTGTTTTCCCCCTCTTGCCCTCTTTTATTTTTCAGGAGTTATTTAAAGTGCAAGTCTGTAGCAGCCAGCTAGCTAGTAACCACTCTAATAGCAGGGAAAATGCCACTGAAGCACAGTTTATCAATGTTTTAGGTTATATTTGATCTGGTGATGTCAATAGTAGGTTGCCTTCCCTCTGGAATCAAGTTGCAAACACTGTCCTCAAGGGTAATTAAAGTTAAGCACACATTACAACAGCCTGGATTTGTTGCTTGCTGGTTGCCCACTGTCTCATGGCACCCAACATGACAAAAATACAGTGTCAAAATCAAGGGATTATTTATCTGTGAGTAGTATGCTGTATGTATGTTTAAATAATACAGAGGAGGTGAATTGTAACCTTAGGCACTAAGGTAAGCATCGTGGCACTGATTAATAGTGGGAAGCCTTTATGGGACTACATACTCCATGTTTAATTATGTTTTTGCTTTGCTAAAATGGTTTATAGTAGAGTGCAGCTTCTGAGTATTGTAAGGCATTGGTGAACTTGTAGTATCTGTCTTCCTTTTGTAAATGGCCTAAAGATCTTTGGTTGGAAATGCAGCTTTTGTGCTCTTTTCATAGCCAGGTTGAGGTACCTTTAGCTGTGTTTGCAGGTGAGAGAAGTGCTGAGTCTGGCTCCTACTTTAAGTGGGGCAAGGTCTCTGGGATTTTTGTGTTTTCAGGTACAGTATCACAGGGTGCACTGGGAAGTGGTAAAGTTTGAGAAGTGGAGCTCTGACTTATCCCTTGCTGTGACTTCTATGAGTGTGGGCTCTGAAAAGAAGGAGATGTAGTATGATTAGGAGAAAGTTGAAATCCTCCAGGAAATCCTATGAAGACATTATTACTGCTTCAGTTAGGGTCAGCAGATAGAGCACGAGGAAGAATTAAGAGACATTTGGGAAGGAGAAGCTTTTTTCGTCTGTACTATTAAGTAGGGAATTACAAAATAGTGCTTTTTTTATCCTTAAACTGCTAACCCATCTAGGAATTTTTTCAGTAAACTAGTCTTAGAAAAAGGATTATATCACTTGGACTTAAACTGCATGTGTAGGAAATCAACCCACTACCTTTACACATTTGACCTCTTTTGGACAGGTGCTTGTATGCTGTGTGCCCTATGCCGTGGCAGAACACCTGAATTCAGTGTGGAATGTAGGCTACCTGGAGAATGTTATGAAGGTTTTTAAATCTGCCTTTCTTCCCTGTCTCATTGTTTCTTAAACAAAAAGATAGTGCTTCTAAAAGCACATACCTGTATGTGGAAATGATAGCAACTAAGGGAAAGGTTGTGACTGAAATTGTGACCTTTGAATAGAAAGAGGGTGGACTGGATGTTCAGCCATTTTTTGAAATTTCTAAAAAAAAAAATTCATTGGAGGGAAAACTAGATTTCATTCAGTAGAGATCATGGTTTCCATTGTAGATAGTTTCTACAGATCATTTTCAACAACCTAAATTAGCTGTTGTGGCTTTTATCTGAAGGATATTTGGAGAGCAATACCAATAGAAGAACTTGCAAGAATAAAACAAGAAGCAGTTTGGGTAACTGTATTTTGTAGACATGATTGTGTAAGAAAAGCAAATGAGGCATGAAATTGTCTAAGCTATGATGACTTTTAAGACAGTCAGAAATTGTCTAATGTGTTTAAGTGGTTAGATGTGTATGTGAGGATGCACATAGGCCTAGACCTGTTATTAACTTTTGTGCACAGCATTGCTGAGCTGGTATGTTGGAGTACTGAAGTGGAATAAGGACCAAGAAGCTAACTGCAGGCGTAAATCACCTTAAATGTTAAGGCATAGTGGTTTTGTCCAACTAATAACAAAACGGTCATCCAGCAGCACTGCCAGTGATAAACTTGTTTGTTTTACTGGATGGCAACTCAGTACATCCTGAAAGAAAGTCCATGCTGAAGCTCATTGTGGGTTAGATGATGAGCTCAGTGGTGACAGAATCCAGAAGAGTTGGGTTTTGAGAAACATCAAGTTATATGAGAAGTGAAGTGATAACAGGCTCTCTAAAAGCTAATAGCGACCAAGTTGCATCCTCCTATCCCCCACATTCTGAACTTTTAAGATGATGTAAATTAGTCCCTTTTTTTGATTGTTACTTACTAGAGAAACTTCCATTTGTAATGAAACGTGTTAAATCAGAATTCTGAACTGAGAGAGAAGGGAGTACAGTGCTTCGTCATGGAACACTCATCGGCTTGGTGCCCAGCACCTAAGAATGTGCCCTGAGGAAGACACAGGGACTGGCACTGAAGTTAAACCATGCTCTGGACAAGATTATGAATTCGTTAGGCATGTGGTGGTGGTGTGTTTTTAGTTAAAAATGACAGCAGAAGAGCAAACAAACACTCTCACTGCGTGTTTGTGTTGGGAGAGTGGAAAAAGCAAGGGGAGCCTGGTTTAAATACATCAGGAATAAAGATCCTAAGGATTTCAGAAAGACCTCCATTTTAGTGCAGGTGGCAAGAGAACAGAGAGTGAAAGAGACAGCTGTTTTTTATGTCATAATTGTAAAACTTCACAGTGAAACCAGCTCCAAAGCAGCAGATAAGAACAGAGACGGCAGAGCTGCTCACTCAGGCTGTGGATACCAGAGGGAAAGGCTTGAGCAAGCCAAGAGTTTCTGATAAAAAGAAACTGGGATAGACTGCAGAGCTCCACCTGACTTTAATGCAGGCAGGACTGTTGCATTTATTAATGTTGTCACTATTTGATTAGAATAAAATCCAACTTACTGTGCTTAATGGTGTTGAGCTATAACGTGCCACTCTGCTTTCCAATCAAATTGTCATGGTTGCTTTAGAAGTCTAGAGAATTAGCTCTTTTAAGAAGCTAATGACAAATATTTCCATACTACCTATAGATAATAGCAAATTGCAGTTGTACTGCAGCCAGCATGTTTCTTCTAAATATAGTGAAGGATGTTCCATAATTCATTTAATTGCTTAGTCTTGACAAGGAGGCAGTGCTAACAAATGCAGTTCCATACTAGTAGAGTACTTCTGGAGTACACTTGACTTGGGAATATAAATACTGAAAAAAAATATGTGGAACAGCGTAGCACAATCGCTGTGACATTTGAGCTGTACGTTGTGCAGGTGTGCAAGACCTTTCTCAGCTGCAAGAACACAACTAAAGGAGAAAGAGGACATGAGTGTGAGTTGCAAGTTCTGCAAATCCAGGGGAGGACAGTGCTCTTCCACATGTTATGGTCAGACAATTGTAACGCAGTTATTTAAGGAAAGTGCAAGATAATCTGTTCCACTTCTGATTGTTGGACTTCTTTTTCCTCTCCATCTGTTCTGGTATCTTGTATACAAAACCTATGGGGATTCCTGTTGTTATTGCAAGCTATTAGAAATGCAGTACAGCTGCAAGGAGAAAAAGATTTTTTTTTGATTGATGTTTTGAAATATTCGTCTCTAAAATACTGAAATTCCAGTTTCCTATTGCTGTGCCTCTACCCTCCCCCTTCCCTCCCCCCCTGCAAGGTATTTGTTTTCCATGATTTTGATGTACTAAATGTAGAGATAAGGAAATAAATATTGACAAAGTTCTTTTGAATATTAATATTATTATAATAGAGGTTTTCAATATCAGTTTTTCCATTAGTGTCTTCATATCAAGTATATGTCTAGTATTTATGATCTGCAGTCTACATTTTTTTCAAACGAACATCTTCAAGCGTAAGATTTTGGAGATGGAAAAGAATTAGACAGGCAGAGGAATATCAACAAATCATGGAAGTTAAGTAATTCCAAGTCAGCCCCTAATATTTCAATGAGGAAGGATCTGACACAGTAAAGATTTCATTACTTGTAAGTACAAGTGGGTTTATGTTTTTATTTTTAGAATTCTTAGGTGAAATACATGCAATATATAGCTATACTTCTGATTGTAAATTAGCTATATATAATTATTAACATTAGGTAAGTAAGTGGTGGTTGACTTTATGGATTGATTAAATACCAAAGCTTCCATTCATTTCAGCAGCACCACATTTCAATTAACTTTTTGTGTTGACCTAGTTGGTGGAATCCTACATGTATTTGAAATGTAGAAATACCTCATTTCACGGTATCTGATTTTATACAAAAGAAGAATATGGAATTATGTCAGCACACCCTCATAGAGCATTTATTTCTAGATGGATAATAATGGAAAAACTAACTTCATGATCAGGCATACTGGGAATCATTTTTTAGTTTATAGGGGGAGAATTATTTTCATAATCTAACTTTTTTTAGATAAGTCATTCTTGAGCATGAAGAGCTTAAACTGTACAATGTAGAGATAATTTGTACATTGCAGTGAACTTGCATCAAATGCCTCTGGGTTTGCTGAAACATCTACTGAAAAAATAAACTCAGAATGGAGTCCAGAATATTTGGCTTGTTATTTTGTATCTGTATATTGCTATGGAAGGGTAGACTTGGACCAGTGCTTTCTTAGCCCTTGTCATATGTGTTACGCAGAGTGGTTCTTGTTTAGTGCTGTTGAGTAGCCATAAGCTCTACATCAGTTCTTGCTGCCTTTCCTTGTGGCTTCTGGAGAAAGAGACATCTTTTGAGGATTTACCCATTTTTATTTGCCAAACAATGATGGGCATGTGTGGTTTGTGCATTTTAAATGTTAGTCAATGGAAGGTCTGACTGCCCCATTGCTATCTGAATAATGTTTAAGAGGTATAAATTCAGTGCACTCTCCGAAGTTTTAAAAGATGCACATGTATCAATAGCTCTGATGGTAATCATATCAACTCCCAATGGAGCTGCATCCTCATTCATTAATGAGTCAGTATGGTGCCCTGGGGGCAGAGAAGTTGTTAGCATTTTTCCCATTGTCAGCTGGGGACTGTGCCATGTCTCATATATACTGGGCTTCTGCTTCAACTTATTTTAAAAAATGAATTGCCTGGATAATGAGTTATCTCCTAGGATCATGTTAATTTGCTGTTTGGGAAAATCTTTTGGAGTAATGGTCTTATCTCTCCTTGACTGCTTTACTTTTGACAGACTGGAATCCCTATGGGTGTCATAAATCTCATTTATCATAATACCATATTATAAGCAAGTAATGTTTGTTCTGCTTAGTGAATCCTGGAAAAAAAACAAATAAAAGAAACCCTATTAAAATGATGTATTTCTTCACTTGCCTTTCATTTAAGAGCGAAGAATGTCTTCGCATTCACTTCCGTGACTATTAATGGAATACTTCTAGAATAACTTTTTCCTTAACAATTTTGATATCAACACCTGCTGTTCAGAAAATTATTTTACTTACACTGAGCTTGTTTTTAGCAGTTTATCCTAGGCATAAACAGAAATGCATGACATTCTGTAATACCCATGTATATCTGTAACTGGAAAACAAAATTAGAAAATTTCTGAATACTCTAAGCTGATCATACGGAGAAGGAAAAAAGACTGGTATTTATATTAAGTATTGGGAAAGATCTTAGGAGTAATGTCATATAAATACCTAAACTACAAAATGCAGTGACCTGGAAGTGATTGATTTTGACCTGTCATTTATGGTTAGAAAAAGAATTGTAGTGAAAGCCAATAGATCTGGGGCATGATGCAATGGAGACATCAGATGTAAGGGAAGAAATCTATTAATATTTTTATGCCATGCGTTTCTGTAGTTAGATGGGGGTGTTTATAAAAATCTAATTTCATTGCGCTCACCTTCCCGTAAACCTGCATATAAGCAAGTTTAGGAGTCTTACACAGGTTGTTTTTTTTTTGTGGTGGGGTTTTGTTTTGTTGTTTTTTTCTTTATTTTTATTTTTTACAAGCATAGTCAATAATGCTAAAAAGATATTTTTCTTTTTTATTCAGTATGAAAGCCTAGGTACTACTTTTGGCTCTAACTTGTTTATAAAGCTGTTTTTTGAGTCACATGCTGAAATAAACATTTCTGACAGTGTTCAGGACTTCCACTGACAAATTAATATACTGTACTGAAACTATTGGGTTGTCCTGCCTGGCTTCCCTCTTCTGGAGCTCTGGAGGAAAATGCTGTAAATGGAAATAGGATGTGAGGTTTGAAGGCAGGGTGGCTATGCATATTGTACTTGCAGTCCATAATGAATTCAGCAAACATGGGCAAAAGGAAAGAACTTGTCATCCACCCTTGAAGGGGTACTGTTGGCTCACATAGTGTCTGAAAAATGCTGTATCAAAAAAGTCAAGGAAGGAAAAACGTCAAGGAAGGAAAAAGCCCAGAACTGACCCATCCCATCAGTTACATTGCTATGGTTCCCTGGCCAGATGGGACTAGTTAACATTGGTGTAGAAAGAAAAGTTCCTTATAGATAGCGGAAAATGATCAGACAATTCAGGGACGAAGAAGCCAGCACAGCCTGTCCATGAACTGGAAACTCTCAGTGTAATGCACTTAAATAGTGGTAGGTGTGAACAGCTTGAACTTCCCTTTGAAGTTTTCCCAAATACTGTCCATGACAGAAGTTAAAACAAAGGCAACCATGTGCAGTCTGAGGTGGATGTAGATTGTACAATTCACAGAAATTTGTTAACCAAGTACTTTTATTCAGACTTGTTAGCACTTCAGTTACTCTTCCACTGCTCTTGGTCTGAGTGTGGACTGCTTCCTTGGATTGGTGGATGGAAACATTGTAGTAATATCTTTAGGTAATAGGAAAAGGGGAAAGTGTTGAGTATAGCATTAGATTTCTCTATAGATGCCTTTAATGAAGACTTTGAAAGAGTATGCTTTCAAGTCTGGAAGGTAATTAATTTCTTTAAGTATGCTGAAATTGTTTACAAAGTGTCTTTTAGATGAGTAAGCTTTGTAATAGAGTTGGGCTTTTCATGCAATCTAATACTGACTCAAATCAGAGGTATTAATGTGCAGACATTGCATCCTTTTTTATTTGTCAGTGATAAAGAAAAGCAGTTAGGGAGAAAATCATAGAGGTAATACCTTCACAGATAGTTTTTAGGAGGTATAAAGGGAGAAATTGTATGTTTAGATTTGAATGAACTTGACATCTCTCTTACCTGAAAAAGACGAGTAGTGACTGTTAACTGCGGCCAAAGCTAACTGTGATTGACTCTCCCTAAACTGCAGTCTTGCTAGTCTTGGCTTCCACAGTTTTTCTTGAAGCTGCAATGGAGCTATAAGGGGTTGTTGGTTGATACTTCTTGAGCCTCCATGTCATCCAGCCCCTTTCTTGGGCCTGGGTAAAGCATGCCTCACTGGCCCCTGGGATTTGTCTTACTGTGGGAGTGACCAATACAAGACTTTTTATTTGCTCCCAAAATGCCACTTTCGCTGCTTAATCTATTAGTTATGTGCCTTTTTTGCTAGAGACAGCTAAAATTTGGGTAAAGATGACCACCTTCCATAACTTCTGCAAGGACATCAGTGTCGCACTGCATTGCGGTGTGCATGAAGCAACATTTATGTGGCTAAAGAGGAGCAACACCTGTTACATGGAGTCTTGTTTTTCAGATAAATACATATAGAAGGAAGAAAACCTTTTAATAAAATGAGACATTTTGGATCATCTGTTCAGAATAAAACCTATTTTCCTCCTCTTAGACAAGCATAAAAGGGACCAGTGAGGATCACTGCCCTTTGACAAAGTTCGTCTGCTGCTGGCATCTTCGGTACATAGGTAACTTCTGCTGTGGGAGTCAAAATTGAAATTTCAAAGGTGAAACACTGTTTGAAAATTATAAAGCTGAACAAATGAATTTACAAGAAAGATCAGTTATATTTATGCCAAAGATTTACAAGTAGTTTTAAACACTGTGTTTGACATGGTAAGTTGTCTTTATAATTTAAATGCTAATGAAATGGTAAACATATGTTAAATTTATGAAGATAATGAAGTTTGTCAGCTACATCTTTCTTGTGCCAGCATTCCTGCTTAGCTCAGGTCTGCATACAGATTTGGTGGAGTGGTGGTAAGAATCTATTTGACATTTGGGAGCAATGCCAGTGTAAAACTGTGCCCTGTTCTGTTTAATTTGATAATTTGTCCTGAACTGTTTTGAAATGTAGTTTAGGTCACCTTTATCTGATCATTCTTCCAAAAGCTTTGAAAGGTGGGTCTGCAAATCAGACTTCAGTCAAACAGAGTCACTGGTATTCAATTTGCAATAGCTGAAGTAGTAAACTGGCAAACAGAAGTGAATAAATTTCTGTTATTAATGCCTCCATTAATCATCAGGAGGTAGGTGTGTATGCTTTCTATTTTACACAGATTCTGAATCTATCCTAGGCTATTGGTCGTATATTACTCTGGCAGCAGAAACACCATAAGCTGCAAAACTGCAGGCAGATTTCAAATACTTTGTCATGTGAAATGATCTGTACTCAGCCTAGGAGTACAAAGAAGATTGCATTGTTTGCAGGAGAATGCTAATTGTTTTCTAATTTTTAAAACTTTTATGCCAAATGCTCTCTATACCTTGCTTAAAGACAGCATCAGAACCCTAGCTTAACTCTGATTTTAAATGTCAGTCACACTTCAACTCTATTCTTCTATATTTTTTCTGTAAAATTTAGTTAAAATATGTAACACAGCTTCACTGAGCTGTGTATATATAAAGAGAGGACAGGTCTTTTTTAACTTCATGGATCTTTAATTGCTTATGAACTTCAAAGAGAAACTTGTAGAAGTTAGATTGATGGCACTTTATAGGGTTTAGTTAATTGAATGCAACAGAGCTGCTCTTTGAATGCAACTCTGAAATCCAAATTATGTAAATCTATTGTTTCAAAACCAGCTAGTAGAAATAATCATCACTTTTGCAGCTGAAGATATTTTCTTCAGAATCCTCTGACACACTGCTTTCCAATTGATGCGTTTTTTTTCATTATGAAGAAGAAACTATAGGAATGTTAGCTTTTAGATTTTTGATGTTTGTGACTTCACTTGAATAAGCTTTGACTTACAGTTAATTAAGCGCAACTGTCAATGACTTTCTTGGGCTTATGCAGAAACAAACTTTATACTTATGAAATTACTGGGCTAGGAGAAGGTAGAAAATATGCTGGGAAAGTGTCTCAAGCGTATTTTTCCTTTCAAGTTGTGCAGCTCAGTTCAGGTGGTATTATAGTTCCCTTCCCATAGTTGTCAATGACCCATCTTTCTGCAATCATCACACTTTTCCTATAGAAAAAACAGGAATTGATTATAGCCTGCTTGTTCATCTGCTAGACCATAATACAGTGTTTACTGTGCTACAGCTGTGATCAAAATGACTGTGTCTCCAGCATCTACAAAATTTGAGCTCAGGGCTAGTTGTAAGTGTTTGGTCATCCAAAAAATCCATGCAGCCCCATCTGGCTTCTGAACTCAGCTTTCCTCCTGGATACTGTAACATGAGGTTTATTGTGTCTATGGAAGCAGGATGATGAGACAGAAAGGAGGAAAATATCTACTCTGCCTTCAGGTTTACATGTCCTTAACAGGGAGAAAGGGAGATAGATCCCTTAGTGGAAGACTGGTACTCAGGCAGCCCATATGGATTCCCTGGCATCTTGCAAGTAGATGCAAATGCTTTGATTTTATGGGAGAAGAGAGGAAAATTGCTTGTTTACTCTTTTTCCCACAGCCCCCTTCCTACTCCCCCCCCCCACCCCCACCCCCCCGCTTTTTTGTCAGGTATTGTGTCAGTTCTGCTTAAGACCAGAGAAACTCTTAAGAGGACTGTTATGCTCCTAGCTGATGTGTTGGCCACCAGTGAGTGGGAGGAGGAGGTAATTATGGAGAAATTCTGGCAGAGGTAGGAGAGGCAGAGAGTGACTCACCCTCAGAGGTGTGGGACACTTGTGTTCTAGTGCCCTCTCCAATCAGTGCTGAATTAATTATTCAACCCAGGAAGGAGAAACTAAGGGCAGATAACTAGTTAAAAATGAATATTTGGACATCTGTGCCTTCCCATTTCTTTGGGGTCTTGCTGGGGAATGATTCTCAAGTGTATAGAGAAAGAATTTCAGCACGTAGATTTCTGGGATGCTCTCTTATTTGGAGAGAAAGATCTGGACTCCAATTAAGTAAATACTATTTTGCATTGTATGTAAAGAGTTATGTTCATTTGTGCTACCTGATGTTGGCTGTTTTCTAATATTTGCCTAGCACTTTAAAATAGAAGGCATTTTTTAAAATGTTAGGTAAAATGGTGTTTTTGCAGCACCTGATAGTTACTGTCAGAAGAGGAAAAAATAACAGATCACCACTTGGAAACAAACCTCTGGATTTCAGCTTGCATGTATTGTCTCTGCTAGCTGATCTAATAGGCAACCATGAATTGCAAAAGTGTCTGACTTTCATGGGAGCCCAGCCTGGCCTTTTGGCACTGCAGATTTTTTCAGCTTTAGAGAGGATTTATTTTACCTGCCAGTGTGATTTATATACCATATGTCGCTTCTTCAGCATCTGAGTATCCATGGCCATAGGGAAGTGCTCAGCCTCATCTGTAGTGTGTGGAAATAGGTTTCTTTTAACGACAGTGTCTCCTACAGACCTGCTTTATTACATCCCTGTTTTTTTTTTTCTTGGTGGCTGTGTCAGCTATGCTGTGTGTGATGTAGAAAGAAGAATACTATGAATTCCTGGTTTTGTTTGCTCTTGGCAGGCACTACTACAATTCCTACCCTTGTGCGTACACCTACCTTGATGATGCAGCCTCCCCTGGATATCAAACCCTTTATGTCCTTCCCTGTGGACAGCAGCTCTGCTGTTGGATTCTTCCCAAATTTTAACACAGTAAGTAAAGGTGTTTCCACATTTAGTTTCAGTTTATGCTTTCCAAGCTGATTTTAATATCCAGTATTGGAGCTGCCTTAGGATGGTACATTGCTGACACAATTCTAGAGAACCTTTTTAAGCTGTGCTGTTGTGGTTGCTGTTCCCTCGTGTGAAAGACTCAGAGGGGGCCAATCCATTTTTAACTTGGTCTGTTGAAGTGCTGTTTGCATACTGAAAAAATGAACTATGGCAGAAATTTGATAAGTGATAGAATAATTTTGAGCATTTGCCTGGGCGTGTGCCTTTTCTATGCTGTAAAAAAAAAGGAAAAAGCAAAATCTAATGGAAGAACTGTTGACGCGGGAGTCACGGACAACGCAGAGACAATCGATGTGATCAAGCGATTGCCAAATTTATTACAAAGCCTTAACTCCTTATATACTATTTCTTACATGCACTTACAGTGATTTGGCATATTATAATTGGATACATGTCTTGAAGACCCTTAGTGACTAACATATAATTGGTTAAGCACGGGTGTGAGAACTTGACCTCGAAAGCTTGCCAACAGTCCACAGTTCTCATTAACTCGGTGAATTCCAGCTTCTTCTTATCTTGCTTGCTTAAGCTTCCTCGGGCCTCTCATGGCCTTGCTGTATCTTTCAGGATTATTCAGAGTTTATGTACCAATTATGCATTCTCCCATGAGAACACTGTCTCCACAAAGAAAAAGTGTGGCAGATAAGACCTAGATCCTCCACTGACATGAATAAAGTTGTCTATTACAGACAGTAAAGCACCTGGAGGATCTTGTTAATTCCGTGTTATAATAATAAAGTAAAAAATGGTACAGTCAGCCAATGTGAAAGTGTGAGCCTGCTGCTTCTATTTTACGGTAAAGCATCTTGGGTTTTTGGAAAAAAAAAAAATTATTGCAAAAATTATGCTTAATGCTTCTGTAGTTCTCTGTGGTTATCACAGTAGCAATAACAAAAATGTTCTCTTCTATAGTTCTTGGTTTAACAGCTCATAAAATGCTTCTGAATGTTATCAAAATGCTTTTTTGCTATCACGCTTTATCATTTGTTTAATTAATTATTGTCCTAAATACATTGAGTGCCCCAAAACAAACACTATTCATGTTGCCACTCAACTTTCATGTGTGGAGGTAATTCAGCATGGAACAAGCCAGCAAATATTAAGCTAATAGCAACAGGAAGGAAACTGCTCTGGGTCATTTCTGCCAAGTCAGCAAGTATGATCTGTACGTGACTGCCTGAACTGTATAGCATCGCGCATATCACTGTCATTGCAGGGGGAGGGAGAGGGAAGCAGTGTCATCACTGCCAGACAGTGATCGGCTGAACCACTGCCAAGTGTTTCCTTTGGCAAACTCACCTTCTGTCTGAAGTTAAAACAGCAACAGAATTTTTGTCTTCATGACTTGCAAATAGATCTTGCTGACAGGCCTTGTAGTACAGCACGTGGTGCTGTGGGATGGTTCTGAGGTAACATGTCAGCCAGCTTCTTTCAAATGGCAGCAGCCCAACACGTCACAAAAGTAGCATATATTACTAATTCATTGGAGAACATATATGTGAAAATTGTGCATTTATGAGGGAGATGTGCACCTATGTCGATTTGGAGGGTATGTGCATGTGTACAAAGAAGAAAAAAGAGTCAGTTATGTTTAAATTGCAGAACCAAAACTCAGTACAGTTTTAAGAAAGCAGTGTGTCATTCTCATTTTCTAGGCATAATGCAATTCATACTAATTTTCATCCCTTTTCTAATGCGCTTGAGAATTTTGTTACCAGTATTTCTGCTTGTAGTTGCACTGGTTTTATAGATGAGCTTTTTCACATATATAAAGACTCAGAGAACCTTTTCTTTAGGGATGCTGTAGTTGTAGAGTCAACCAATTTTATTTTCTTACTGGTGGTGTTATTGAGTTTCTGAGTTGCAGTAGCCTCTAGAGACAGTTAGATTTGGATATGTAGACTGGTTTTGCCTATATACTCTAGCTTACATTTATCAGAGTTGCACTGCAATTTGCCTAATTCCCAGGGTGTGTTTATCCTTCATAGCTGTCATTCCTCTCCAAACTTCTGTAGGTTTTATTAAAAAAAAAAGAGGCCTGGGGTAATCAGCAAATACTGTCAACTCAGTGTCTGTTTTCTCCCTTGGAATTCTTGATAATTATAAAATATGCTGCTATGCACCATAGATGCCGCCTGTTTAAACTGTCTGTTTTGAAGAACAGCAGTTCAGTACTACTCTATTTCTATTTCACAGACTTTGCCATTTATTTTGCAGGTATTGATTTTCAGTAGCAGTCTTTTACAATGGACTTTAAAGCTCATTGGAAAACTAAATCATTCATGGTTATCTACTGACAGGCACAGTGAGCGCCAGCTGTCATGCACTTTCTTTCTCTTTCTTTCTTTCTTAATTTTTTAACTTAGCACAACCTTTGCGAATGTAGATTTCTGCGTTTGTATACATATTGTTTTTTTCACTTTTTCACTGTAAGGTGGTAAGGGCACTTTGTAGAAGTTAGTGAAAAGTCTTTTTCCAGAAGATAATTTTGTGTGAGTAGAAGCTAAATCCAGTTGACCCATAATGCGTGTGCCATCCAAAGTGCCATAATTTTTCATCTTGTGCAGGAACAGAATATTAGAAGAGCTTTTTGTCCCTTCCTACTAAAGAAGCTATCATCTGCCTTATGGATCAATCAGGAAATCTATGCACTTCCCTCACTAGAGGACTTGTCAAGGACGGTAGACAGTAAAATCTCTGAGGTGCTGCACTTAATCTCATTGCCTTCAGTATTACCGAGAGGACCCTGCAGCCCATGCCAGAGACCACTGTTCATGCTTGCATGTGTTCATGGAAGGTGGGCAAAAAGAGTTGTAGTCTCAAGAGAAAACTTCTTTGGATCCATCTGTTCATCTGCAATGGCAGTCAGATACAGAAACATTTTCCTGAATATTGCCAGGAGGTGGTTGCTGACTTAATTTCAGTTGCCTGAAAAAGGGGAAGTTTCTGCTTAGGAGCTTAATACAGTAACTATCAGAACACGAAAAACGAGGTAAAATACGTTAACTACACACATGTTTGAAGGAACACCCCCTACAGTTTTTCAGTTTTTCCCAAAAGAGCTTCTCTTATGTATGGAAATAAATTTAAAATCTCAGCTAAACACTTTCTTATATAGTTAACTTTGACAGTTTTCAATTCTGAAAACATCTGTGATGCTCCAGATGAAACATCGGTGTTCCCATTTTGTTTGTGAAAGTGTTCTAATGACTTGTTTCTCTCCACATGTGGTACTTTCAAATGAAGCACAGATCAGACCCTGATTTTTATTGTTTTTTTTTGGTAAGGAAATGCCTACTTCAGGTATATCTTACTTTCTTGACAGAATTGCATAATTTAGTTTAAAATGCTTCCCTTCTGTTTCTCCTAGAAACATTAATAGTTCTAAAAATGCTATGGATGTATATCTAGTACTTTTCAGTTCACGCCCTAATTAAATTTGTCTTTGTTCCTTAGGACTTGCTTATTATATGGGAAAAATTAATTGGGAAATGATTGCACTAACTCCTTGGATACATGCCTTTATTTCTCAGTTAGAGTGCCTTTTTGTTTCAACAGTTTGCCAGAAAGGGACATTCTAAGGGCAGAATGAAGGGTTCCAAGCAGAACGGTATTGCAGAATAGGTGCTTTCTTCTTTCCTGGTCTTTTCACAGCACCAACAAATAGTTTTGTCAGAACAGGACAGGCATGATCAGACCGTCACAGTCTGAACCTGAGTTGCTGGATCCAAAGATGACATCATGTTTGTCCAGGCATCAAGTCCTAAAAGCTTTTGCTCAGTTATTCATACTCCTCTGTCTGAAAAGCACAGTTTGAATCAAGTTTTTGGCTGGTATTACTTAAAATATTCTTGTTTATAGCAGATGGGGAGACAGCATTATAAGAACTTCCCAAATTGGTACCTCCAATTTGAAATGGATGTATACAAAAAGATATTGTTTAAGTAGAGCTCTTTTTTAGCACTCTAAAATGTCTTTAATTAACTCCTTAGCATGTAAAATCTTGCATAATAATTGCATTTCAAGGTCTGTAAGACTTCAAAATCAAGTTCATAAAGTCAGTGAAAATGAAAGTTAACATTACTGTGGTCCCCATTGTGTGTTTATTGTAATGTAATCTTAAATTTTACATTCTTTGGCTTCTGCCACAGAACTTCACCTTCTCTATCAGTTCTTTCTCTACACTTCCCTGATTCATCATTTCATGTCATCCATTTTGCGTACTGAATTAAGAGAGGATGCCTTGTGATCACATCATGGAAGGCCGAAAGGTAGGATTTATCTTGCGAGGCAAACTTAGCAATCGTTGTCTGCATCTCCCTTTAAAGTATATATACTCCCCAGAAAAAAAAACAACTAAAAACTCCAAAGTCTTCTACCTTGTCTTGAAATGAGAGCAGCACTACATGATCCAAATTCAGTCAGAGTGGTACAGCCAGGGACCTGTCAGTCTGCACAAAAGCAGAATCAGCAGCTTCTCAGATTCTATCATCATAGAAAATAATCAGCAATTCATATGCTACCTTCTGAGTTTGTTATGGCCTCAGGGGTAATCAAAGATTATAGCATCTCTTGTAGCTTTCACATTAGTGAAATATTTTGCATTTAACTAGCCCATGATTGGTTTCTAAATGCTAGCTCTTGCCTTCATATTTTAGAGGACACATGGGTTAATGTGGCCTACTTACTGCTTCAGTGTCTATTTCTCTTCAAGTAGGTTTATGCTGATTCTTTATATTAGAGTTCCCTCCATCTCCTTGCGAAGTGGACCAGAAAAATTTTACATCTGTCATTGAAGGTGAGCCAGCTGGAATGGGCTACAGGAAGGGAAAGAGGAGCTGACTACTAACTTAGTCAGAAATCTCTGCCTCTTCTCCAGCTTTAGCCCTGCCTGGAATAAATATCCCTGGCCTACCCCCAAGACAGCTACAGGGAGGGACTAATTTGCTCTTTCCTATTCTGCGTTTTCAATTACGTCCTTCATTTTTGTTTGCTACCTATCTACATCTCATTTGAAGTGCCCAGTAATCAGCCAAGGCAGAACCGGAGGTCTGCAGATAAGAGCGCAAGGCACTCGTACCACCAGCTTTACTAGCCCCTGTGTGCCAAGTGCCTCTTCCGTGTTTGGCAAAGCACCACCACTCGGGAGCTTTCTCTTTCCTTAGCAGGGTCTGAATTCAGCCACTTAACACCCTGCTGCAGTGCCAGAGTATGCTCTGGAGCTCAGGATTGTTTACAGCAGGAGCAGATTACAGATGCAGCCAACTGGATGTTGTGAACCCATTATCTACTGTGCTCTTTATCCAAGTAGCCTGTCCATGTGCTGTGATTTCCTTTTTTCCTTTCTGTGAAATGCTGGAGGGAATTGACGTACTCTGCTCCTCTCCCTCTGAAACACTCTGCAGGTCAAGTTTTGTATGAGCTGCACTTTACATTTATTAACAGCACAGAAAAGAAAATTAAGCAGTTAAATTAGGAAAGGTGTTTTGGGGTATTTGTTGGGTATTTGTTTTGATTTTCTGGTTTGTTTTTCTTTTTTATAATCAAGAAATAGCAATATTTTTAACAGACATTTTGTACCCTTTTTTTTTATAGTCGTACAGGCATAAAAGGCACTTAAGTTGTTTCAAGAACTTGAAAACATTTGTATTTCACTTTTAGTTATTGTAAATATAATAATTTGTATTTTCCAAGTCACAGCCAGACTAATCCAATTGACAACATGAGGAATCAGCCTCTTACCTTTATTAAAGGGAATAAAAGAGAATAATAGTTGTTTTCCCAGAGGTGAGGAAAGCAGAGGTTCAGGAACAACATAATAAAGCCCAAATTCTGGCAGCGCAGACCTCTGCTTGGTGTCTAGTCTTTGCTTTCTTCTTTGACTCTCTTCTCTCTCGTACTTGGCTGCAAAGCCCCATTACCCTCCATATCTTCTTCTTTTCAGTTTTCTGTAGTCCCTTTTCTTTGTGACCTTAGACTTTTTGTACCAAGCCAGGAATTCCTCCATGTCTTTCATGGCTTTGATGCAAACCAGCAGAGACTTCTTTCAACTGTAGTAGAAGTTTTTGAAGAAGTCTTCTCAGCCCTGAAAAAAAATGCTTATTTAAGGTGGTGTATTTTTCCCATAAAATACTTGAGCCATTTCAACTGAAACTTTCAAAAGAGATTGAGTTTGAAGCAAGCACCTGATAAGATACACTGAGTTAGATATGGGGTGGGGAGTGGGTGGAATTACTGCCAAAGCAGGGAGATATCAATCAGTCTTTGACAGCTTTTATAGTTTGTGGTATTTTAACAAAGATGCAGGTTCCCCAGTTTCTGTCAGGAATCTCTTAAAAGGGCAACTATTTTTTTTTTAAATTGGAGAGTGTAAGGCAGTACTTTTCTGCCTTGTTTCTAGTCCTTCATGCATATTATTCTCAGGAAACAAAATCATGCTTAAAGTAATACAGACTGACTTTGGGAGAATATCTTCAAACATGAATTATAATTTAAAGTTTCCTCTTGCTCTGTATTTTTCTCTAACAGGAATTGGATGGATGAACGACAGCTTGGGTTTTGAAAAATAGTTCCTAAATTGCTGCAATATGTCCAATATTGTCCATACAAGTCATTACATCATCAGCCTAATTGTTTAAAGAAATACAGTTTCTGCATACAGATTTTCCCATTTTCTGAGTCTTCTAGAAAATTTGTTCCTTTGCTATGTGGGTTTTTTTTTTTCCTTTCTTTACAGAAAGCTTGGAGTTAGTCTCTTCAACACTTCATCAGTCTTTACGTCTTTTACTGGTCAGCATAGGAAAAACTAAGAATTGTTTATCTTCATTGAATTCCTTTCTTGTCAAGTTAGTAGTAGCTTATGACACAAGGAAGCTGGTTAAAGGGAGCCATAAATATTTTAGGCGTTAGACTGCTGACAGATGTTTTGCAAACAGACTGGGAGGAAAGCATCTCCCCTCAAAGCAAGCAACCGCTTGTAGTTTAAGACAAACAAGGCACATGTTTTGCATCACTGTGCTTATAAAGGTTTTGCTAGTTTCTAAGTGTATGTTTTCTCCTAAGCAAAGTTCCAGAACATGTGTAGAGAAATCTAATTCTCCATGTGTTTGTTGAATACAGAAGTGGTTGCTTTTGCAATATCTTGGCTGTACATGGCGGACTTCCCTGCCCTTCCTTAGAACATCATCCAACTGTTCCATCAAAAAATAAGAATTACTGAAATGTTATTAATTAATAAATTATAAGACCAAGTTATGAATTAATTCTTATTTGTGAAGATTTCTTGTTTGTGAATTTCTTTCTGAACGTGGCTATAGCTAGTGGTCTTTTAATCATAGAATAATAGAATCATAGAATGGTTAGAGTTGGAAGGGACCTTGAAGATCATGTGGTTCCAACCCCTCCTAGGTTCCAACCCCTCCTACCATGCACAGGGACACCTTCCACTAGACCAGGTTGCTCAAAGCCACATCCAGCCTGACCTTGAACGCTGCAGGAATGGGGCAGCCACAGCTTCTCTGGGCAGCCTGTTCCAATGTCTCACCACCCTCTTAGTGAAGAATTTTTTACTAATACCTAGTTTAATCTACCTTCTGTCTCAAACAGGTTCCCACCCCTCTTGTGTTGTGGGTCCCAGAGCAAAACACAGTACTCTGAGGGAGAGTCTCACAAGAGCAGATGGGGTGAATCACCTCCCTCGACCTGCTGATACAGATCTAATCTAGATACAGGCAATTTTATGAAAATTTAAAAGTACTGTATAACAATTTAAAGTTGTAGTGTGAAATGTATCTTTGGTTAGCATACCGGAAAAACAATGATAGACAGGTAGAAGCAATGAACAGCTCATTTCAACTACCAGAGCAAGGCTGATTTGAAGATCTGTGCTTTTCAAACTGGTCTCTGTATTTAATCTGCCAGTTTTCACAATGAGATACCACAAACTTCAGCTGATTCCCTAAATTAACACTAGGGAAAAGGATCACATTTCCTGCTTCTGTATCTATTAGAAGAGACAGGTTTCTGTGTTGCTTTGTGTCTCATCTACTTATATTTAAAGGAAAAGAAAAAACAGCAAACCCAAAAACAAACCAAAAACAACCACAAAAAACCCATCACACTAAAACTCAACAACAACAAAGAAACCCCACAACAGACTTTGATGCTGCATTAAGTTTCAGTACACGTTTAATTACAAAAACTGTTTAAAGACTGCAGTGCTTTATAATCAAAGGCTGTGTAGCGTGTGATACTGATTAAAAAAAAAAATTAACCGGAAACATCAATATTGATTTTTAGACGCAGAAAATCTATTATTCCTTACTATGAGGAGTAGATGATAGCTGTCCACTAGCATACTTATGTAATTCTCAGTTCTGATTTGCTTTTCATTTATTTTCAGACATTTACTATGTTTATATTCAAATGTAAATATATCTCGATTGTTTTCCATTATGTGAAAAAAAATGATATAAATTCATTTCAGCAGACTAGGCTGCTTGTGTCTTTTTTTCTTTCCTGTTCACAGAATTAACCAAGGCTGTTAATTTGTCCCTGACCTCTCCTTTGCACAGTTCAGAACTGTAAAGGAAAGTCAAACCTACTTAATGGGACATCATTCATCTTTGTGTTGTTGGTGTTCTGGAGTAGGTTGGGAGCAAGGAAACTCAGCAAAACTTAGAGCAGATCCTGAAGAAGAGTCATATCTAAGAATCATCTCAAAGATGAAAACAAAAATCAGTGATCTTGTTTATCTCACGTGTTACTTAAGTTGTTTTTCTGACTACAAACTCCTAGGCTTGAGTCTTTTGGCAGGATTCTACTGAAAGGTAATTTTTCAAATTATTTTACCTGTTCGTGTTATTTTACTGTCAGATGGTAACAGGTAGTGTAATGAGAATAGCTTTGCTTTCACAGTATGCTGTTGATTTGATTTTCAGCAGGTCTCAAACTGTGGTATGTTTTATTTTTTGCTTGCTCTGGAGCAAGATATTTTTGCTAGTTTTTTTCATTTAGCTGAGCACAGCCCCTTGTTCTGAATAACAGCCTTAATAACAAATAGCAGTTATACAGCGTCTTCCATCACATGATTTTTAAGTATTGTAAACATGTTATTTAGAACGTGTTCAGCCTTTCTTGAAGTTGAAAATATTTTAATATAAAATATATTTTTATATTTTTATTATTTTATAGATGAATAATGTAAGACTCAGGTGAAGTGATTCATGTGCAGTTAAACTTGTGAGCCAGCATAGCCACAAAGGGAAGGGAAGCTGTCATATTCCTTAGTTCTTGTTTAACCATTGGGGTTGCACTTTGTTCTTTTTCTCAGTTTTGGCCTGTCATGATCCTGAAAGTTTGTCTTACAGATAACAAAGTCTTGCACTATGGTAGAGGAGTAAACTGGATGGATTAAAAAAGAAGCTGATGATTATTTAAGGCAGATTCACCGTGGTATAAAAATAGCATTGAACTTCAGATACTTGCTTTTTTCTTCGTTCTCCATTTGCTTTGGGGGGGAATTCTCTTTTACCCCAAAACATTTTCAGCAGCTTTCTGATTATTTCACTTTCAAAAATCTCAATTTTCTAAACCAGAAATTATTTTTAGCATGCAATATATATATCCATGGATGAAGTGAAGGGAGGGGCAGGACTATTCCCGGTACCAAAAAAAATATAGTAAAAAAGAATTAAAAGCTGTTTTCTCAATTCTCTTTTGATCTGTGTGCTTAATCATAGCACATAACGCAGGAGAGGAAAGTGGTGGGGACAGATCACAGTCATTTACCTTATTTATTTATATTAATATCAGAGTTTCTTGATTTAAACCAGGGAAGAGCAAAAGATTAGAAAACCCCTGGTTTTATTTCAGTTGAACAGTGTAGCTTGTTTTTTCCTTTTGTTTACCTTGGTCTAAACTGCGATTTTGGACTGATTTTGAAAGAAACAAAAATTCTACTGAGAAGACTGGATTCATCCTTGTCCTCCTGAGCAAAGTCTTGCAAATTAGACTTTCGAAGTGAAATCCCTACTGACAATGGTCTTTGCTTCAACATACAATTCTCAGTTTGGTGCTGTTTCAGCCACCTCTCAGCTCCCTCTCCCAGGCTGGGTCAGAACACATCCTAAGATAGAGAAAGACATGTGATGGTGAAATTATTTGTGCTAGCACAAAAGATGGATAAATGGGCATATCAGTAAAGATTTAGGGCTGCACTTCCCAAGTCGATGCTGAGGCAGGAAGGGTAA
The DNA here is from genome assembly GCF_034315485.1 of Pezoporus occidentalis. Lineage (NCBI taxonomy): Eukaryota > Metazoa > Chordata > Aves > Psittaciformes > Psittacidae > Pezoporus > Pezoporus occidentalis. The sequence continues at coordinate 3,131,818 of NW_026916009.1, forward strand.
TGCATTTCTTGTTAAAAAAAAAAAAGATGTAATTAAGTAGGTAAAGAGAAAATATATTTGAGCATATTGTTCTACCTTTTAGTAACTACGCTTCAATGGCATATTAAAAATCGATGGCATATCTACAATCTGAAAAAGAGTCAGAGAAAATCTACCAAATGAATCAAGACTTTTATAGTGAAAAGCCAAAGGAAGTTACTTGGTTTGTTGAAGAGAAGGTGTGCTGGTTTTGGATGGGATAGAGTTAATTTTCTTCATAACAGCTAGTATGGGACTGTGTTTTGCGTTTGCACTGGAAGCAGTGTTGATAACACAGGAGTGTTTTCATTACTGCTAAGCAGTGCTTACACAGAGTCAAGGCCTTTTTTGCTTCTCACACCACCCCACAGCTAGTAGGCTGGGGGTGCACAAGAAGCTGGGAGGGGACACAGCTGGGACAGCTGACCAAAGGGATGTTCCATATCATATGGTATTGTTCTTAGCATATAAAGCTGGAGGAAGAAGAACAAAGGGAAGGTGTTCGGAGCGATGGTGTTTGTCTTCCCAAGTAATGTTTAGGCATGATGGAGCCCTGCTTTCCTGGAGATGGCTGGAAATGGCTGCCCTGGAGATGGGGAAGTAGTGAATGAATTCCTCCTGCTTTACTTGTATTTACCTATGAACCTGTCTTTATCTCAACCTATCAATTTTCTCCTGTTACTCTTTTGATTCTCTCCCCTGTGTCACTGGGAGTGGTGGGGAAATCGAGCAAGTGGCTATGTGGGGCTTAGTTGCTGGCTGGGGTTATGAGCTAATCTGATTGCAGTTGTACAAGTGGATACACACTCGGATAGTTGTGGTTAGGGTGACCTCTAATAGAGAAGCACAACTACATTGAGTGGTTTGTAATAGACACAGTAAGTATTGCTTCTCCAGTGATGTAAATTAACTTAGTTGGAACATTTCAATCAAGCTGTTGAGGGGTTTTTTTCCCCAAAAAAATGTAGGTTCTGGTTGACCACAAAACTATTGAATTTCATAATAGGAGGGAGCAAAATTCTCCAGTGAACAAAATTGTTTCATGAATTTTTGGGGAAATCAGGTATAATGGTTCCTCCTGGCCGAAAACAAATCTGTAAATTGCTGCAGGCATCACTTGTATTCTGTGTGATTGTGAATACAGGCATGCAGAGAGAAATCATCCCCTTTTTCATTTTACCATGCAAGCTGTAAAGTTCTACTTTAAAAGGGGAACATCCAAGGGGGTAGCACACCAAATGGCTCTGCATTATGCCATGGGACTGGACATAAAAAAGCAGGGAGAGAAGTCTAACTGCTAGTGGCCAGAGACGTAAAATCAGTCTCCCAAGTCCAGCACTCCAGCCCTGCAGCTGTTAACAAAAATAATATGGAATTCACAAAAATAAGATTAGCTGAGCCTAAATTTCTAAAAGGAAAATTTGAAAGTTGTATTTATTAATGTTTCATCTCTATAAAGATATAAAACTGTAAAATATATAAAAGTATAAAAGTATTAAAGATATCTGAGTGCCCTTTTAGTTGTCTTGTACTAAAAATGAATTATGAACTCCAAAACTGTCTTTCCTTTTTTGTATTTTATTTTTCAAGTACTCTCTGTTATTTCAACAGCTCTTCATGGGTAGCTGTAGCATCTGACGTGTTAGCAAGTGAATTACAGCAAGATTTTTGTTTTGTTTTAAAGGCTGATTTCACTGACTAGTAGTAGTGTGTGAAGGTCACAGGTACCACAGCTAGAACTTGCTGCCAAATTGGTCAAGAGGGGGAGAGACAAAGGCAGTGAGAAGTTGCATTCAGAGAGATTTGCCTTCAGAGTACAATGTTGTTATTATTTTTTGGGAGGCACGTGAAAGGGAAGGGAGATATTAGTCCCTGTGGTGTGAATGCTTTCTTAGTTGATGACTTGTCTTTTTGCACCTGGGGAAAGACATCTATTCAGAATTGAAAAAAAAAAACAAAATCATGGACTCCAAGTGTGGTTGGGTTTGATTTCAATGAGAACCAGATTTTATGCTCTATGCAAATGTGCTATGTGTAAATACATTAAGGGAGCCTGTTAAAAAACAAAATGTAGTTGAAGCAACCCTTGGATAGACCACAGGATTATATTAAAAAACCCTATAATGTTGTAAATCAATTATTCTTTCTGTTCTAATTAAACATTCTCACAGTTCTCTGAATCAGCTGCTGGGCATTTGGAAGAAGCCCTCTCCAGGCTCGGTTGAGCTCCAGGCCATTTATATCTTCCTGTTTATTTCAAACTCAAAAATGTTGTAAATATCATAGATAGAGGTATGGGGAAGTGGTGGTTGGATAACTGCAGGCTCACTGTAGATAAATACATCCCTGTGGGAACATGCTCTGTGCGAGTCAAGGAGGGCCGATATACAGGCAGAACTGGAGGCATTCCTACAAGGAAAGGAAGTTGCACAACATAGGATCATTTAGGTGGAAAAGACCCTTAAGATAATTAAGTCAACCAAGCCCACCACTAAAGCACGTTCCTTAGGTTTGCATCTACACATCTTTTAAATACCTCCAGGGATGCTGACTCAGCCACTTCCCTGGGCAGCCTGTTCCAATGCTTTACAACCCTTTCAGTGACTAAATTCTTCCTGATACCCAATCTAAACCTCCTCTTGCACAACTTGAGGCTATTTCCTCTTGTCCTGTCATTTGTTACCTGTGAAAAGAGACCAACCATGTACCTTGCTATGACCTCCTTTCAGGTAGAGCTCCATTGGTAGAGCTGACCCAAATGTTCCTGGTGATGCAAAATAAGCAAGGAAATGTGTAACAGTATAGCATTGATTTGAACAGTAAATTACCCTTAGCATTAGCCAATTGAGAAATATGTTCCCTGTTGAGGCAAAAGCAGCGCAGAAGTGGAGAGAACAGGTCTTGTTAGTTTGCATTGGCCAAGTGTACCAAGTGCCACATCACACTGTTAATGCTTCTGATTTTGTGCTAGGCGTTTTAAATATGTTCTTTGCTGAGTATGTGTATTCAGTTTTGTCACTCTTTTAGTCATAATGATACGTACATTTATGGTAGAAGGCTGTGTATGTATGGCAGAATTTACAGTAAGTTTCATCATATAGTCTTTCTCACAGTGGCAGTGAGCTTGGCTTTCCTGACAACCAGAGCTCCAGCACAGGGGAGTTCATGGAGACCTTGTGATCTATTAGGATGTTGAAAAGGTCTGATCTACAGGATATTTGTGCTGTTTGCCCTCTTAAATAATAATAAGAAGAAGATCAGGTTAGATATAAGGAAGAATTCTTTAATGTGAGGGTGGTGAGACACTGGAACAGGTTGCCCAAAGAAGTGTTAAATGCTCCATCCCTGGCAGTGTTCAAGGCCAGGTTGCACAGAGCCTTGGGCGACATGGTCTAGAGTGAGGTGTCCCTGCCCATGGCAGGGGGGTTGGAAATAGTTGATCTTAAGGTCCTTTCCAATCCTAACTATTCTATGATTCGGTAATAACAATAACGGCACACAAAAAAGTGGGATCCAATGGTTTAAAAAAAACACAAAACTTAATTTAGAAATTTAGATGCTGCTCCTGCACTGGTAATTTATATGTTCCACTGTTTTCTTCCTTTGATTGCTAGAGGGAAATACTGGATTCTAGTATCAGTTTGTTCCACATATAGTTTAAAATTTTATCAGAGTAAAACAACACAGTATGCTGTAGGAATACTCTTGTTTTTTTTTGGTTTTGGTTGTTGGTTTGGTGTTTTTTTTCCTAAAATCCTTAATGCCCAGTGGTTAAGTGATACTCCATTAAATCTCTTATACCCACTTACCAGTGTTCTATTTATAAATACTTGTCTAACAGACAACTCTGCCTTTAACCTAAAAGTTGCATCATGATGAGAGGTAACTGAACTGAGGGTATAAATTCCCAGTCACAATATTAAACCTCACTCAGATTTAAGGTAATTCTGTTGTTATAAGAAGACAGAGCTTTTGGGTGTAGATTTTTGTTGGAGCAGTAGGAATAGCATGTATGATACTTGCTTAGCATGCTTCAGTAGCTAAGCATACAGTAAGAGAATGAAACCTTAGAAATCAGTTCATTAGTTAAAAATGGCAAATGTAAATGAGTGCACTATCACTACATAAAATGCGTAACTAGCAATTTAGTCCTGAATGCTAGGCAAGCACATAAAGCTTCATCTCAGATAAGCATCTGGGTTTATCTCAACTTTTAAATCGGAGTTTGCAACTGAGCAAAAACTTATAAAAATATTCTGGATTCCCAACATCACAAAAAAGCAGCTTTTCTTGCGATGTAGTGTCACCTCATTTAAACAAAAAGTTTAGAAATGATACATACCTTTCTGTTTGCAGCAGCTTACCTCTTGACAGGATTAGTGCAATTTATGTCCAAGGCTTACAAATTGGTGTTTGTGCTGTCTGCTGTGGGTAAAAAGATCTTTTAAAATAACCAGAACTCCAGTTACACTGAAAGAGGATTGTTGTGGTTTTTTCTTCTTCTTCATATGCCTACTTTGATGTCTCTTATTACATTATGGAAAATGTAAGCTTTTGGGTGGCATATTTTTGCCAGGCAAAGTAATAGAAACCTCAATAAGAATAGTATAAGTGGACACCTCATACTGTAAAGTGTAAAGTGTCATCATAATTCCTTTTTAAAGATAAATCCTTTTTTACAAACCTATTTGTAGGGGTCACTAAACATGTGAATAAGGATGTTTTAATTGAAATATTTACCAAAAGGCTTTTCAGAAAACCCTTGTGAAGTAAGTGAGTTGAGGAGGGTTGCTAATGGTGAAGCTTTCCAAGGTAGTGAGGACAGAGAAAGACAAAACATTGTGAAAGATCTTAAAAAGACAGAAGCTTGGTTGGTGAAATTCCATCTAAATAAATGTAAAGTCATGCACACACAAGGAAAATTTCATGAAACTTCACGTAGAAAGTAACATGCTTTGAAATGGCCATTAACGCTTAGGAGTTTATAGTACTGATTCCATGAAAATATCAGCTCAGAGTTCAGTACTGCTCCGCCTTGAGTGTTGTATATGGTTCCTGTATATGTCTTCAAAATATTTGATTGAATTTGTTAAATTGTGGAAGGAAGAATTAGGAAGGGCAACAAGAATGCCCAAAGGAATGGAACGGTTTCTGTGCACAGAATGACTGAACAACGCAGAGATAACTTGGGATGTGGTACATGCCTTGTAAAATTGAGTTGTGTAGGACTACTTTTAAGCTGAAATAATTGTTTCTTGATGCAGCAGACTGCAGGCATTGAGTTCTAATGCAGAGTGAAAGCGATTTACATCTGTTCAAGGGGTGACTATGCAAGAGAAAGTTACAAGGATTTTCCACATACACAGAAAACTTGTAGCTTTGGAAAATTGTTGGGGAAAAAATATGTGAACCTTATGAAAATAACTGGGGGCAATGCGGTGTATGTTTGTGCTGCTTCTGTTCTCAAGAACTCCGTACAATTGTTTAAGGGGATAAAATGATCAGCTTCATTAATGTTTAGCAGTTCTACGCTTTTGGGTTGTCTGTTGCAACATTTGTGTTAAGGTGCTTTGAAACTAATTGTCGCCAGTCTCAGTGGTCGTAAAGTATTTCTCATGTTTACAAGTAGTGGTAGATTACTGCTGAAACCTGTCCGGATTCTGTTAATCCTTGCTCACTTCAGTAGTTTGGGTAGTTTTAAGGAGACTTGTTGCAAAAAGATAGTATCTTCAACTTTGTTGGAAAGGCATTTTTAAATTTAACTTTTTACTGAAGAAATCTAAATCGGAGAACAAGACTAGAGGTTGTTAAACTTAGTTATGGCTACCAGAGCATTGTGAATTGCTTTATTAATTTCTCCTGTAGCGTAAACAGTGTCGTGCAGATTTTTATTTGCATTTGTGATAGCTGTTAGGTTCTGTTATTATTTTCTTAGATAGAACTGGTTTTTAAATACTGGTGCTCCCCACTGGGCAAAGTATACTGCATCATTTCCTAATGTGTACCTCAAAAAATTGCTCTCCCTGTTTCCTACTCCTTCCCTCCCTCTCTGCAATGAAGAGGATAATTTTGTGTAGTGATCCGAGATCAGTTTACCCTGCAGCATTAACCTTCTAACAGAGAGATACTGTTTTATTTTTCCATCATGCTGTAATCCACCCCAGTCTCTGATATATTTAAAACCTATAAATTGTTAATGCTGCACTTCTTGAATTCTAATCATGGCCAGACTACATGTGGGGCTCCAGTTTGGGAAGGATCATTAACCGTTCCCCTGGGGATCCTGAGTGGTACTTTCTGGGGGCAGCATGAGCTGTATTATTTGCGTAGATTTTGCCCTTGTGCTGCTATCTGTTTGAAACTGGGACTTTATATATAGTCTGCATTGTATGGTTTTGAACTGCATTGCCTAACACAAGTGCTGTGGATTGTTATCTGGAATGCACAGAGGAATCATTGATCACTGCTTCTTTTTCCCCCTTTTTTCAAACTGGACTGCAGACCCTAGTGGGTATTTTTGCTATTTCTTTTCACCAATTTCAGATACTTCAAATGGTTGAGGTACTTTTCAGCATTACTCTTTTGTTCTAGATTATCTGATTTAACAATTAGCAATTAAATTGTAAAATGGAACATACCTTCTATTTAAGAAAAAAAACAAACCAAGCAAAGCCAAACTATTCTCTAAAGATACAGCAATATTTTCATATAGATTATAAATTTAATAATATATATTGACTGGCATATCTATTATAAAAAGGATGCTTGAGAAACTTTAATCTGCGTGTATAATTGCAGTATATTATTCAGGGTGATGCAATAAATGGTACAGGCAAGAAATGGAATTTTTTTTTGTTGTGTTTCAAGCTTTTAAATTTCGGACTATATGTTCTAGAAATAGAGAAAACTGGAAATAAGGATATTTGGTTTTTTAGGCTTTTATCACATTCATTGTAACAGCACTGTATCATTTAATAATTCAGTAGTTCATTCTAGACAAGGTGGTTTTACTTTTGTAATTGTTTTAATATGGTACCCCTATGGCAATGAAATACAATATTTTATGGCAAAAGCTGGTAAAAATAATGTCATCTGTCTGGAAAATTTATTAGCAATGACATTTACAAAACCATGTATTTGGTTTAAAAAGAACGTAGCAAGAAATCTGTAGCTGTAGTACAATAAAATTGTTAAGTAGGTGTTTAATGTTAGATAGTAGATTATTGGAGAATGTGTTCTTAGGCAAATATGAAGTGGTATGTGTTTTCTTGAATTTGTGCATTTGTGCATGTGCACATATGCAAAGAAAATCCTCTTTGATTTTCTGAAAGCTTGAATGTGTACCAAGGGAAAATGACAGTCTTTATCCTCAGGTTTAGAAAGTCTGGTTGCAGCTAAACTAAATTACTGTTACAATTCTTTAACTAAAGAATCAATAACTCCAGCTTTTCTCTCTTTCATTAGTAAGTCGGCTTAATATCAAATATGTGGTGTGTACCACCAAGATTAAACAGTGAGTTTTGGTTTCTACAGACAGTACTGTAAAGGATAAAAAAAACCCATCACCAAACCAAGCTTCAGAAAAATATAACTTTATAAAAGATTGAACTATTTTCTCCTGAGTTGGTTAAAGAACAATGTTGGGAAATGAGCACTTATCTTTCTTCGTAGACTGCCATTTTTTGCCCTGTCCCCGTCAGAATCCAAATAAGGATGGCGGAGCACATGTGCACAGATACTTATAGGATAATTTGGGTTAAAAGGTTTCTCTGAGGTCATCTCGTCTAACCTCCTCCTCAGAGCAGGATCCACTGTGAGATTAGGCCAGATATTCTATTTTATTTTAATTAGAAAAATATGTTTGAATCTTTTTGAGTCAGGAAATTAATTTTAATCAGTACCCATGCCACATCAGGAAAATCAACATATTATGCTCTAATTGAGGCCTCGACACAGTAGCAGTTATGACCTCTATTTCTATAACATCCAGTGCCATTCTCCAGCCCTGCAGTGTTAACAGCAGAGCTCTCTGTGATCTTGAGGATATTCTAAACTGGTGACCGACAAGAGTCCTGGCATTTAGCAAATATGTAATCAGTTCCCAGTTCCTGAAAATGTTCCATCAAATTTAGGATTCACCTGTTCAGTGCTTCACTTATCTCACATTTTTCACAGTGTTGAAATGTTTTCTGAAGCGTGGTAACTTCAGTATCCTTTCCTGCTGTAAACACTCCATGCATGGGCCTTCAAACTTCAGCCTTCCTATGGGCTATGTCACTCAGTTCCACAAGGAAATGTTTGGGGATTGCAACCTTTTTTCCCAGCAAATGGTGTTTCTGATGAAGCCTGCAGAGGACCTCTTCTCACAAAGGAGAGAATATTTTCCTTCCAGGGGGCTCTTTGCAATTCAGATGCAATAGTGGGGCCCTGCAGCACAGAGGATGTGCAGGGTTGGGGGATGAACTGTTAAGTAGCCTGGGGATGGCAGTAAAAATAGAGTTGCCTTTTCTTCATAAGCTCTGGCATGCTACTAATTCCTTAACCTGTGTTAAATCTAATTATTATGAGGGCTGAAATCTGAAATTTTATTTCCTCCTGTTTATCTCAAAAACAAAAACAAAGCAGGAGAAAAAGCTTCCAGCAGAAAGTGTTATTTTTTTTATTTTTCTTCTGTACTGTGTATTGTCCTGAAGAATTGTAAACTGATTATTGTTTGTTCTCCAGATGGATCCTGTGCAAAAAGCAGTCATAAACCATACATTTGGTGTGTCCATTCCCCCCAAGAAGAAACAAGTAATTTCCTGTAATGTTTGCCAGCTTCGCTTTAACTCGGATGTGAGTATTGGCTATTTTCATTCCCTTATTTTATTTTTTTTTTTTTGGTGCATTAGGTATAATTAATCTAAACCTTTTTCCCAGACAAATCGTTCCAGTTGTGCCTACATTCCACTTAGCCTGCTGGCTGATATTTTGTCCACTCAGAGGTGGAAGTTCATAGATGTACATTGCTCTCTAATTTTCTTGAATGGGTCTGGCACAATATCTAATGACATGTCCATTGACGATATCCTTTTAGACAGTCCAGTAGCCTTCAAAAGCTACTGCAAAAAGAAATGTAGAAATGTGGGTTTTGATTGTGGTGGGTTTTTTTATTTGTAGGTTTTGTTTGCTGTTTGGGTTTTTGGGGTGTTTTATGTTTTTTGTTGATTTTTTTGTTTGGGCTATTTTTTTTTTTTTGGTTGGTTTTTATTGTAGTTTTGTTTGTTTTCTTTTTAAAGAAGGGACAGCGGGCAGAAAAGCTTCCCTGTAAATTCTCCGTGTCATACCCACTGTTCTTTCAGAAGAAATATCTTTGTCCTGTTGCTCCTATGTCCTTGCTGATGGTGTCTTCCAATTTCTTAACAAAGTCATTCTTCTAGTAACTTTCATTTGTAATAAATGCAAACACTGACTTACAGCTGTCCTTCTGAGTATTACAAAGTTCAAGGAAATTGTTTTCTTTGGTGTAATTAAAAAAAATGCTTTTCAAAAGAGTGCACTGACTGATATTTACAATATATATCAAATTACTGTTTTTTCTGAGTAGCTTGAAAATTAAAAAATTCAAGAAAACTATGTCTAAGAAAATTATGACCTTCAATACTTTATATATTTGTTATTTGGTCTTGGAGACTACTTACTAATGTCAATAGGATAATACCCCACCCCCCAAAAAAAATCTCATATTTTTTATTTGTCAGAACACATCTGACAAATTATATGTTAATATCGTATATTCTGCTGTTATAATTTCAGTCTAAGAACTAGTTTGCAGACACCTCTTCAAAGCCTTTGAGTATTTGGTGCTCCTAAAGATTCACAGTAAAGCATCCATACCTATTATTCTGATTTTCTCTGCCTCTACCATTCCACTTTGAAGTATCTTGTAAAGTGGTTTTTGGAGTTTGGCTTTCCTGTCAAGGCTGGTAAGGATCTTGAAGTGGTGCTATCTTACCTTCAAATTGATTTCCAAATCTGTCATCTTTTGACAAGCTTATTAAACCTTCTTTGAAGTGACATTATCTACTTTGTTAACCAATTTCAAAAGTCATTATTTAAAATTTAGTTAACTTGGCTTTCCTCTTTAAGGTTAAGATTTAGGGTAAAAAAAAAATATGTATATGTATCTTTCTGTTTAGATACTTAGCCCAGATACCTGCTTTTACTGATTAAACAAGGAACCAATGAATTTTTTTAAAATTTCCCTTGGTTCCCTGGATCTGAATCTTGCTTCTGAGCTGGACTTTGTCACCAGGGAGGCAGCTCAGCCTGTTCCTGCTCTTCCCTCTCCTTCCTGAGGCCAGAGTCCCTCTGATGATAGTTCCTGCCCATAGAGGAGTTACTCACTTTGTCTTCACTGACATTCAGGTAGATAAACAGCACTTCAAGCAGATGGATTGAATCACAACTTAGCGACCTAAAAACAGAAAAAGAGCTGAAATATTATGTGGTTTTCTACATCTGCCAAACAAGCAATTTTTCTTATGTAGACTTACAAAGTAGAATAAAAAGTGTATAGTGTATTCTGCTTTCAATAGGGGCACCACAAATCACGGGAGATCACAGCCTTGTTTTCTCTTCTGGAATGGGTGTATTCATATGGCATTGTGCTCTTTATAAGTGTGATCAATACAATCAGTTATAGTTACTAGCAAATATCATCATCCTTTTGTAATGGGGGATTGTAAGAAAGAATGAAGCATCATGATTGTTCCCCTGCTAGTGAGAAAATACAGTTTCTTACTTTCTACAGCAGTTTGCTTTACAAGGACATTCACAAACAATCCAGACATTTAATTTCAGAATGTGCTGAGTAGTATTATTAATAGCAAAAAATCATAGGATACTTAAACATAAATTTAAGTTTCACAAATATAACCACAACATACAGGAATATTTGGAAAATGAGTTTGCATAGTATAGGACTTCTGTTTTAAAAGCTGTCTAGCCTTTCCTCAGATTATTCAGCTTCCTCTGGGAATCTTTACATAAAATTTCAAATCTTCCCTCCGAAGTTCAGTCTTTTGACCTAAGAGTCATTTACCTGAGTGTGTGTTGCCTTTCATTTTTTGCCCTGTGGTCTTATTTTATTGAGGTATTACTCCCACTATCCCCACCTCTCCTTAACCTGTGTTACAGTTTCACTGAGGTACTGCTAATGGCCTTTCAGCTAATCTCTGCAGACTCTTATAGTTCTTTCTGAGCTTGTTAAAAGATCATTCACAGAAATAAAAATCTGGACTCTTTTATTTTTCATTTTTGTCCCTTTATAATGCAAAATTATGTTTAGGGCATGGAATGGTCTTTACAATCCATCCTGAGTTTGCTGACTGGGAAAAAGGGAATCACGTATTTGTGAGTCTCGTAACTGCTGAATCTTCCAGTGACTCAGTTCCACCATGTAATATCCTATGAATGTATGGAGAGCCTTTCAAGTGGCATCAAACTGTGATAACCTGCATTAAAACCTTGAGCTGAGTATGTGACAGAATGAGATTTGTAGTACACCCGCTTCACATTTGCAGTTTCTCCTGTCTGTACAGGGCTGACATGCTCTTTGTTGTTGATGGGCATTTCATTCCTTTGAACTTCCTTTGACCTAAATTAGGAAAGAAAAATACAGAGGTAATCTATTTAATAGTTTTCTTACTTTTGTTCTCCTAAATGAATTTCAGTTGCATGGTGTTTGAAGATTCTTTCCTGATTCTAGTAGTGCTTTATCTCTTGCATGAGTAACATACGGGCCAGTGGATACTCATCTGTGAGAAGAAAATTGGTTTGCTTGCCTTCAATCTTTTCGTCACTCCTTGGACACTCACTGGTCTGGATCAATAGACCAAAACAATTCAGACTAGTCAATTTACAGTTGTCAAACCTCCCACTAAATTACAGTAAATTGCAAAGGTTTCAGTTTTCTTCTGCTAGTGTGCCTGCAGGTTTAGCTTTGGTGAGTGTGTTCTGGCATCAGATTTAGAGGCAGGCGTCTGCATCTATCTGCAGGAAAAGAAAATCTGATATCAGGGATGTAAGGAAATTTTAAAATAGGCTGTTTCCTATGTGGGAGTAAATGTATCTAATGTTGAAGCGATGCCTTCTATATTTTGAAAAACTTTCTAGGATTATACTTTTTTTATCTTTTTCTTACCATGTTATAATTTGAGCAGTGTTTCCTAACTGAATTCCTCAGGATCTTCCAGTTTCCTGAACTTTGAAAACACTTTAAAGTACAACATGAAGAAAACATCTGTGTACAGACTCTAAATTTGATCTAGTTATAGCCTGAGATGTTTACCTTCTTCCAAAAAAGAAATTATGTGTTTTGACTCATATTAGTAGACATTCACCATCATACTTTATCTGTCCTTTTCTAGAATTCATTAGCTGCAGTTTGGTCAATTTGGAAGTTGTTTTTCTGATAATAAATTCTGTCACAAACAGTTTGAGCACCCCCTCCAAGATCTTTCAACTTCAGGAGAAACTGTAGTGCAGAAGAGAAGATCCAAAGTCCCAAGAAACAGAAAAATTCAATGCCATCTCTGTGGAGTAAAACCGAACTAAAGTTGTTTCAATAGCCTGAACTTTGAGGTCATTGAATTGGAATTTTATTTGTAACAGTAGTATTGACCTGACAACAGTGATAACTGAGGTCGCTTTGACAATGGACAGAGGACCTGCAGATCAGACAGGACACCTGAGGATATCCCAAATTATGCTGCATTCCTGTTTCTAGAACTGAATCCTCGCTCATTCAGTTTGCCTTCTAGTCTCTCCTCTCCTCTCCTCTTTGCTCGATTTGTTGTCTTTAGCATGGGCTTGGGAGAAGCAGGATTTAGTGAAGAACAGAAACATTAAAAGAAATAGAAAATAATTAATTGAATTCAAGGTTATGATACCAGAAAACTGGAAAATCAGTAGAGCTCTTAACAATTCAAAGGAAATGAGGAGGAAATAAAGAAAAGGGCTTTTTCCTGAGCTAATTTTTAAGGATGATAGATACCAGAGTCAACTGCTGTTGAATTAAGTTAGAAATCCCAATTTAGAAAGGAAAACTTATGTGGATTGGTAGTTGATGAGATTGCTTAGTCAGAATAGTCAATGAGATACTTATTCCAGACTGCGTAAACTTTATTCTATTTTGCAGAGGAATAGACTTCAAAACTAAAAAAAAAAAAAAAAAAAAAAGGCAACACTATCCATTAACAGTTACAGTTGTTTTCACCTTTGCATCAAGGTATCTATTAATGCCATCTTATCTATGTAATGATGGAACGGTATGTGTTCCAGTGTAGCAATCACTAGCATAGAATCATGGAATAGTTAGGGTTGGAAAGGACCTTAAGATCATCAAGTTCCACCACCCCTGCCGTGGGCAGGGACACCTCACACTAAACCATGTCACCCAAGGCTCTGTCCAACCTGGCCTTGAACACTGCCAGGGATGGAGCATTCACAACTTCCCTGGGCAACCCATTCCAGTGCCTCACCACCCTTACAATAAAGAATTTCCTCCTTATATCCAATCTAAATTTCCCCTGTTTAAGTTTTAACCTGTTACCCCTTGTCCTATCACTACAGTCTCTAGTGAAGTGTCTCTCCCCAGCATCCTTAGAGGCCCCCTTCAGACACTGGAAGGCTGCTATGAGGTCTCCACGCAGCCTTCTCTTCTTCAGGCTGAACAGCTCCAACTTTCTCAGCCTGTCTTCATACAGGAGGTGCTCCAGTCCCCTGATCATCCTCATGGCCCTTCTCTGGACTTGTTCCAACAGTTCCATGTCCTTTTTATGTTGAGGACACCAGAACTGCACACAATACTCCAGGTGAGGTCTCGTGAGAGCAGAGTAGAGCGGCAGGATCACCTCCTTCGACCTGCTGGTCACGCTCCTTTTGAGGCAGCATGCCAGTGAAGTTCAAAGTATGTTCTTGTGTTACAATCCAGCTCAGGAAAAAATAAGAACTATCTCAGTTATATTTACTACCACCAAAGACCGGGTAGCAGAAGAGGAAAAATCCTCTTCATGGAACAGATTGCAATAATGAGTCACATTTTATGATTGCTTAAAGGCCACCAGAACAAGGGACATAACTGTATTCCACCAAGAGGAAACAAGACACGCTGAGAAAGATGTAGCTTAGCCTTTGAAAAAAATATTTTTTTTTTCCTTTCAGAAATTCCGGGATTCCTTCCAAACTCGAACTATATCTGTGTGGACTATAGATAAGCTTTGCTAAATAAGTTTTTGTATTAATAACATAGGTCTGGCTTGTTGATACTAATTAGATATATTACATTCTACCAGAAACAAAAAGCAGGTTGAGTGAATTTCCTTGAGTCCTTATGATACCCATAGGAGGGTCCAGCAGCAACAAGGCAAGGGGAAAATGTCTGTTTTCTATCCCACATGGATTCCTTCTCTGCCTGCTTCTGGCTCATTCTTTCTTATTTCTTCTGGCCACCAGCTGAAACTGCAGCATCTCCTGCAGCTGCTTTGTGGCAACAAGTCCCTCCAGCAGCTGTGGAGCTTTGGCCACACTGTCCCTGAGATGTCTGTCATATTCTGTTATGGCATCTGACACTGAAGCTCACAGCCATTAGAGAAAAGCGGGTTGCAATTGTAAGGATACCTATTGAGCTTCTGGAGAATTATTTCTTTCTCCATATTTATGAATCACCACCTTATGTTCAAGTAGCTTCTCTCTGCTCCTCTCCCTTCATATTTGTATTGGTAGTCCACAGTTTTTTTGGGGAGCTGGGGCACTGTACAACATCAGTGCTAATCGAGTCCCTTTCCTCAGCAGTCACACTTCTGTAATCCAAACTCACCAATACATTATGCTAGCAGTCCATCCAGCAGTCCACATGAGTTTTCATTCCTTTTTCTTTTTGCCTGTTTGTTTGGTGGCATCTTGGTTTTATTTTGAAAACAGAGATCATCATCTGTTGAATACGTACAGAATATATGTCTGCCTCCGTCTGCACACTTTGTTTCTTGTAGAAAGGTCTTTGGCTATGATATAACCTGGTACGTACCATCCTGTTGATAGGATATCATCTGGCTGAAATAAATTTGTGTTTTCTCATGCCCTGTAAGTAACTACTCTTAAGTCATTAGTGCTTTTCGGTGTCACCAGCAAAGACTTAGAAATCAAGAAAAAACACAAATCAAATAAAGCAGATGTAACAGTTGGGCATGAAGAGATGCTGAAGGTCATCTTATTGTTGAATGCATTTATAGCTAATAAAAATGATGTGATGATAGTGATCATCTTTTTAAAAAGCTAGAAAGCAAATTTTTGAAGTTTAGGCAAGTATTACCAAACATTAACTTTGCAAATTTGAATGAATCATTCAAGCTGTCAAAAAGATAACGCAAAATAATATATAGGATCAAATAAAAATCTACAGAACTGTCATTGTCTTTTGTAAAATGTTTTACATTTTCCCTATAAATAAGACTATTTATATGGATTCTTTGGGTATTGAGGTTAGCAGAGCAGATAGGAGGTAATTAAAAGCATAAATCTCAGGAACTTGTGAAGGTAATATTCTGTTTTGTAGACAGAACTGACAAAATGATGAAAGTTGTTAGCTTGAACATGACAGAAATATTGCACAATTATAGGGTACAGGGTTATAACGTGCTGAAAGCTCTGTTCAAATAACAGCGATTTAACAGAGCTTTTAACTAAATTTGGTTAGATATTTAAAATATGAGTTGACTTCTTATGACGTGGCTGATCTTCATAGTGTTTTGATTTTTTATAGTCCCTTTCAGTAGTAATCTACCTTACTAATTGGAGCAATTAGGTTTTAGAAATCCATTGAGAACAGAATTGAAAAAATAAAGCATAGCATTGGTATAACACATGTATGAACAATCATGCAGATTTCTTCTATTACATCTATAATATCATATGAGATAAAACTAGATTTTTCAACACCGCTTCCAAATATATCATCTCGTGTAACTTTTATTAAAGTTATGATTCTAAATTCTTAATTTATATACTACTCAAGTATGCATGGTCTTACAATATGGTTCTAACAGGTAGACTATGTGATCAAACCTTTGGTAGACCTCCTACTATTTTAAGAAAGGGATTTTATAGTTTAGGACCCACTGTGAATTTAAATGACAATACATTATGGGTATAAATACCTTTGTGCTCCTGCAGTCTTGCATGGTTAGATGCCTTTTCTATCAGGAAATCTGACGTTGTAGCCATGGCAGAAGCTTTTGTGGTATTTTTGCCAGAATCTCTTTCATTGGAGATAATGATTGTATTGACACCAAGTGAGTACAGTGTTTGAGATAAAATTGCTCCTGAGAAGACTTCCCATCTAGGGTGGAATTCCTGCTTTAAAAAGAGGAAGTAGCAAGCAAGAAGAAATAGGAACTACAAGCCACCATGTTCAGTTCCATTTAGTTACGGCACTCACCCAGTATTGCAGAGCTTAAGGCATGAACTCAGACTTTCCATGTGGATACTTCAGCAGCTCACTTTATTTTTCAATTTCACCTTCCTAATGTCATGCTGCTCTACATATATTTAATTTTATATGTTAATTGTCAGACTGCATATTATGGTAGCAGATTCAAACATTAAGCTTAAGTGTTGGCAGTCCAATTGTCTTATTTTCATGAAGGGCTACATCAGCTAGTCCTGAAGAAACCTGAAAAAAATCTTGATCTCAGACATATACACACTGAACCACTAGACTTAGTCAAACACTGCATAAGGCTGTCATTGAAGGGATCTGGTAGGTTAATATTTCACCTCTTTATGTAGTAATGAATTCGGTTAATTAGTCATTCACACACTAAATAGATTCTAAAACTCAGTCACTTGTGAACTGTCAAAATGAACAGTGATGATTTCAAATATACTGTCAGTCATTGCTTCTGACAGGGATAATTTTCTGTAATCTTTTGTACTGCAGTCTTCCCTGAATTACAAAGTTTTCTTAAAGGTAACACTATTGTCAATCAATCTGTGTGATCTGTATGTTTCCTGGTTACCTAGTTTTTTATAGATATACATATCTATACATATACACATGTTTAAGTTTAGGCAATGTAAAACTACTTAAAGTTATTTTAAGCACTGTAATATGCTAATGGTACATTTATTTTAGAAAACATGTTTACATGTAGATGATGATTTGCATTGTTCATGTTTTATTCAATGCAATCTAGCATATAAGGTTAATGTATTCTATGTAGTCTCACAGTTTAACATCCTGATGCTCAGATTTAAGCATAATATTATTTTTGCATTCTGGTATGTAATGTCACATTTATTTCAGCTTAAAGCTTTTCCTCTTCCTTAAATCTTCCTAGCCAGTACTTTATGACTTTTTATACTTTCTAATAAGTAGGGGCATTCCTTTTTAAAATGTTGCAATGTGTATAGATAAAGCTAGTACACCACAGTCACTTAGAACCAAGTGGAAATTATATGTATATATTTTTTTTAGGTAGGAAGTTCTTTCATTTGAAATATTTTCTTACTCCACTTTTTCAGAAAGTGTCCTCCTTAACTTAGTAAGCATTTCATTTTAAAATTATAATAATAAAAGTTCATTTAATTTTGGTTATATAAGGAATAAATTTAACTCAGTGTTTTGAAATGAAAAGTTAAATATTCAATAATATTGAATTTTGGCACAGGTAAATAATTTTATTGTAGAATTGGTTCATCCATACAGTAACTGCAGCCCTATACAATGGAATAAATTATTATGCAATTTAAAAGCATCACGGTACATGAATATAGCGAGATTCATTAAGGTTACTTGTCTTTACTTTGGCTTCTCCTAACATTTTTATTTTCTCAGATATTGTTTTGATGGTACAGAATTTGCATGAATTAGTTTTACATAATTTAGTTAATGTTAATGATGACCAAAATTACATTCAGTACCCATTTAAAATATTGCATCCCTAAGATATTTACTCTTAATTTAATTTTACATTTTGTTGAGGTTTTTTGTTATAACTGGTAAATTAACTTTCTTTTGTACATGTGGCTTTTAAACCTTGTATGTACAGAACTTCTTTTGCATTATCTAAGCAAATGAAATGAAAATTTTAAGCTTCCTCCCTTAACTAAAAAGGAAAACTTTTTGTCATAGCTTATTTCAAAGATCTGTCTATTATTCCAATGATGTATGTTTCAAAGCTTGTAACCTGTCCTGTATTACTATGTTTGAGTTGGAAACAAATTTTAAATGGGACTTGGAGTCTTTAATGTGGTACTTGTGCAAATATTTTTTGTAAAACTGGGGTTAGTAATGATCAGGATTTTAATAATCAGAATAACTGATACCATAATAATCAGAACTTGCATTCCGATTTCAGATTCACACAGGAGTGCTTTTTTTCTTTTACTTAGTATGACTCCAGAAAATTCTTAATGGCTTTTGCAACACAATTACACAGAACACAGGTCTGTGTTGATATTGCATTTCAGTTACTGAAAGGCAACTTTTACCCCACAGTGGGTAATAAGCAAACTCTGAACTTCTGGTGTATCTGAAGGGGTTAGAAAATAGTGTTTCTATGACTAAGAAACATTGCTTCAGTACCTCAAGGAATGTTCCTTCATGTTTGAAAAGACTGTTTCTACTTGGACAACAAGTATGAGTTGAAAGAGCCTAAAAACCAAAGGTTTAACAAAATCTTGTCACTGGGTGTTGAAATTAAACAAATTCAGTGTAAAAATGAATGGTATGTAGTTAACTGACAAAGTGAAACACTTCAACAATTTACTGAAGGTAGATTTTCTATCCCTATCTACTTTAAAATCAAAGCTGGAGATTTTTGTTTCCCCCAAAGGAATATGGAAGTTCAAATAGTCTTGGAAAAGGCTGATGTTTTCAGAAGCCCTACTTAGATGGTGATAGCAATACCTTTGGTCTTATAATGTACAACTATTAATTTGATAATAAAAAGATTATAATAATTACAAAACTTAAATCCAAAGTGAGTCCGTTCACTGTGTTTCCATGAGGATTTGCTTGCATTTGTGGAAATCTTAATTTTAATTCTGCCTGGGCTTGTTTGTTCTCAACAGGTCTCATGTACACTATATGAGAGGATTGAATGAAGGGAATCAAAGACTGTAGTAGGTTATTACTGATATTGCAGGCATTATTATTGCAAATATCAGCAGAAAGGCTTATTATCAAGGAATTGACTTACTAAGTCTTTCTCTTGAGTGCACTTATGTCTCTACCGTCATAGCTTTGGCCTCAGGCAGCATATGATCCTATCAGCAGCACACATATGCGCAGAGCGTAGCGTTCAAATATTTAAAGGGACCTCATCAACTTAAGAATGCTTGAGTGGAAAATCCTATACCTGCTATTATTTAGAATTAAAAATATTGGAATGGAAAGTGTATATACATACCTCAAATTTTAGCTCCACTTTTTGTACACTGTACCATGTGAATAGTTTGTTTAATTTTGTTAATGCAAAAACTTCGGTGCAGCATATAGCAACAGTAAAGCTTAAAAGAAACAGGCAAAACCCAGCAAGGGTGGAGAGATACAGGGTGAGACTCTTGTGTCTGCATAAGGCCCATCGACATAACAGGGTGCAAACAGATCTGTGCTCCTCTACCCACATTCAGAACTGAAGAGGTCCAGACCAGAAGTTGACAAGTGTCCCTTTAAAGTAGTGCACATAGTACTAGTGGTATAGATGTTTAGTTGTTTCTTTATAATCCTTAAATTGTGTTTATACACGTTAGTATTTCAAAGGTTTTAAAATCAAGAAAATAGTTCAATAGCAGTTGATGAGTAGACTTTTTGCTGGTTTTATAATAATGGTGGGTTTCTTTTTTTTAAATTCAGTTTAAAAAGAATTCAAGGTCAAACTTACCTAGCAGCCTTTCTTACTGAAGGCTTGCTTACTGAAATCTCCTGTAAAAGGATACAGCTACAATATATCAAATACACTGTCCTTGCAAGGTGGAAAGTACTGGTTCTCAGGATGTACAACCACTTAATAAGCTTTAGTGTATAAGAACTTCAGCCCTTTGTTTTAGCAGCAGTTCTCCATCAGTTTTAATAGTTAATATAATTTTTGTAAGGACTCCAACACACTGTCTGTTCTTTTTTCTGGTCCAGCTGTTTCTATTCTTCACTTTACGCCCTACCATTTGATAAAGCTCTTATTACATGCTGTCCAAGGTGACTGTATTGTAATGCCTATTTCTGCTGATCTTAAAATAATTATCCTCATTATGGCAGCACTCTTCACAGAATTCAAACATCTTTGATCTTATAGTTGCTTTTTATCAAAAGCATGTGGACTTGTTTCATGGCTCGCTTCATTTAACACAGTGAACTAAATAAAGTAGTCCTAATCAGTTGAAGAGAGAGAATGTAGTTTTGCATGAACATAGAATTCTAAGTTTACCTGCACTGATGGTTTTATGTGCCAGGTGCCGAGGTGTGGTCATCTGGTTACATGAAGCATGCTTTCTCTGAGTGTTTTACTTTGAAATAAGCTACAATATTAACTTTTTTAGTTAATATGTAACCTTCAATAGAGGCACCTAATAGTATGTCTCAAATAATTTTCTCAAATTATATTTGGAAATACTAATAACACAAAGCTATTACTGAGTAATATAATGCTATGAAAATAGACTATTTTGTATAAAGCTATGTTTCTTAACCATTTTTGTTAAATTAATTTCTTAGTAAGCCAGGAAACATTCAAATTCGTTAGCTGAAATTTCCAAGCATGTATTTGTGTTAAGCATGTAGTTCCTTATTTTTATACCTAACGACATTATGACTTCACTGACCTTCTTAATAGTGAAGTCATAATGTCATTAGTGCCTGTTTCAATTGCTGTTACTGTAACAATGAAAATACTTTGTACTTTTGTACTAGATCAAACAGAAGGAAAAATGGATTATTTAATCATGTTACAGCATGGTACATCTTTCTAACTATAAGCAATAAAGACTAGGGAAAGGTACATGAAAATTGAGTAGCATCTTTCTCAATTGGACATGTTTGCATTTATATAGTGCTTTAAATCTTTAAGCATGATGGAAGCAAAGAATTACCTTACGAGTGACAGAGCTTTACCTAATCTCAAAACCTCTTTTTCCGAGTTACTGAAAATATGTACTATTCATTAAAATCCTGTCATTCGAATTTGTAAGAACTTACATCTAGGCAAACAGTATAAAGCTACTAAAATATTCGAGGTGGATTATGATGGTGCCTGCTATTGAAAGTGTCACATTTCTGCCTTGTCATCCGTTGTGTTATACCGAAGTTCAGGAAAAAGTGAGCCTGATTTGTTCTCCTTTGTAGAGCCAGGCCGAGGCCCACTACAAAGGAAGTAAACATGCCAAGAAGGTCAAAGCACTAGAGGCAACGAAAAATAAACCCAAAGTTGGTTCTCCCAAGGACAGCGCAAAGGCTAACACAAGCTGCTCTACCACGCAAGTCACAGCCAACATCTCTGACAAATCAGGTCAATGGAAACTTTTTATTCTATACATTCTTTATTTTCTCCTTTTTTGGTGTTTACACAAGAGAATCTGGTTGCATGCTAGTGATCCATGACTTGTGCTTTCTAAACTGTTTATTGTGCTTTCTTGTACAGAATTGATTGGGTTTGATATTATCAAAGTGCTCTTTCACATCTGTGAAGCACCTGGTGTCCCTGAATGCTAAAGCCGTTATTTATTTTTTTTTTTTAACTTGTAAAATTTACTCTTATAAAGTATGGATGTTGTTTATATGACAATATTAATGGATGGATGTGGGTGGAGGGGCAAGTCTGAGGTGTATGTGTTTAGCTGAAGTACAAGAAACTTTTGTAAGAAATTGTTTCTTTCTGAGTAGGATAATATTGCTCAAACTGGAAAATACACCTACAGAAATGTAGTGAAGCCTCATGGCATGGATATTTCCTGACTTCCACAGCTCATTAGTGCTTCAACATCACTTCTTTTTCCTTATTCTTCCTCCATGTTAGTAATCTGAGGAATATCAGTAACACTAATTGCAGTGGAAGGGCTTGAGTCTCTTTCTGCTCCGTTAGTGTTGTATTACTGAATGAAACGGGAGAATTGCCTGAACTTGCTGACACTGTGAAATCCTGCTCATGTTATCCAGGAGAATGCATACTACTAACAGTGGGTTAACCAACTATAGGTCTAATGGACTGCTTCTGCTAAATTCATTTCTGCCTTGGTAGTCATTTATTTTCCTCTTCACTAGAGCTGAGCTTGACTCAGATGCCATAAAGTGAATGACACGGGTTTCTGACACACCACAAAGAATGACTATTTGTCACCCTGCTCACTTCACAGCAGCACTAAAACTGTCTGTAACCTTAGCAGTGACAATAGGTCCCAAATTTTGGGTCGATTCACCTAGCAAATCACATTTTAGGTTTGAGGCAGGTAACTTGAGCCCAAGTAGAGTGTTCAGGTAAACAAGCCATGTTATATGTTACTCTGTGGAGGCGAGGCTTCTTGGAACTTGTTACACTTCTAGAGGAGATTGCACATGGGATGTTTGGGACCTGGAGCGGAAAATTATCCGTAAATGTAGGGGAATGCTGGTCACAGAGGTAGGAGGGGCTTAGAGATTGGGGTTTTTACCAGGGTGTGGACTTGAAACAAAACTATCATTTTGTTCAGCCCCTTCCAGAGGCTATTGTTCATCTATTCTTTAACATATGTTTAGTTCTTTAACACAATGCTTACTGCAGCTGCAGCAATCACTATGTTGCTTCTGGGAATCAGTGGAGGGTTTGGGATTTGTTTGGTTTTTTTTTTGCCTTGGAGCAAATTAACTGATACTATTTTTTCCTGAATATTTTAACACAGCTTCCATTCTCTGAGAAATAGGTTATTACTATATGGTGACTGTATAGGTATCTTTTATTTTTTCTTAAAAGATTTCTAATACTAAGAGTTTCAGTTCATGTGTGTACTCTTGGCCATTTTTTTTTTATCCTGATTTCCAGAGGAAATGAGACTTATGTCTTATAATCTGTCCTTATCTCTGTTACTCCCTGGGCCTTTCTTCACAACTTTGACTATATTGCCTAGAGACAAAAAAAAAAAAAAAAAAGAAGAATCGAAATGCAGAGGTTTTAATGAAGTTTCTGTGAGTTTGATGAAAGTTGGCACCTGGGTAGAAGAGATGCCTTAACTTATGGTCCATCCTGAAAGATCTTGTGGTGTGAGCTCTGTTTTGCTTAGCTAGCTGACTAGCCAGGCACTATGTTTCATTTCAGGATGGGGATTTGAGAGTGTTTATGTGTAGTGTAGGTCTGAAAACTTTCTATAAGAAGAACATAAGGTAAGGGCTAAATGGAATCAAGGAAGGGAATTAAATTTCAGTACTTGCAGAGCTGTTGTTTAGCCATTGTACTTTGGTAAATTGCTAAGCTCTTGAGAAACGTTCATTGAGAAATAAGTCATTCCTGATGTCTTTTCTTGGGTGTGGAAGAGGAGAATGAGAAGCTAAACAGAGAAGACAGTTTTCAGTTCCTGTGTTCCTTTATTTACTATATTTTCACTGGTATTAGTGAAGAACGGGAAGGGAGTATTATAGTGAACTCATAAAATGAATTTACTATTCTCATACGAAAGTCTGCTATTAAAAGGAGACAACAGGCATGAATAGCAGCCTTTTTGATGTGCTGTCATTTTGAGTGACATAATGATAAATGATCTGGAGCTCTCCAGACTGAACAGTTTCTGTATCTTAAACTAAAATGTCAAGTTAAGTTTGCTACAGAGCCATGTCTTCTGTAGGTCACACACAGCTCCCAAAACACCTGTTTCTCAGAAGTCACTATTGTAGTAGTAACAGGAAAAATAATTTCACTGTTAGCTCACCTCGTGTGATGAATCTATCAAACGCAAAACCCAAATTCATCCAGTCCTTATTTTTCAAAACTTATGATGCAGTGATCTCTCTGCAGCTGTTCCTTTCAACTGGAGAAGTTGGCTGCTGGTAGAGCTACAAATGCTAAATTAATCTTTAAGGTCTTTGGGGAATTTTCCTGAAGAATGTGGGCTCCTGCAGATAGAACTGGCCACAGCCGAATGGAAAGGGGTGACTCTGGGACTCGGTCTTAGCATGAAGAGGCCCACATTGTGAGAGAATGGTCTTCCTTGTTGATGTTAATAATATATTATGACTCAGAAATTGCTTCTGTAAATTGATCATCAGCAAACATGTAATGATAAAGCCATGGTACTGTACTGCGGCGTATGTAAAGAAAGAGGCTAAGGACACACACACGCACACACATATTCACACACACTGCTTTCACAACTAGTTCTACTTTATTCACTCAAGCATGGTAATATATAGCATACAGATACAGGTCCGAGCCATGAAGCCAAACAGCAGCTACATCATTTCCAGTGACTGCTTTCAGGCACTATAAATTCCATTCTATAAACAATCACTCCCCAGGCTGCTTCCCAGTCTGAGCTTGCACCCAAACACTCCCTGGCTTACTCAATACCCAGGTGCACTATTAGCAATTCTTCTTCTTCAATTATCCACATAGCGGGAACAGGTCGGCTTGCAGTTCCCACACTGTACTGCTGAGTTGGCTGCAACCTCAAGTAAGTGGATATTGACGGGTTGGATTGCGCAAGTTTTGCACCCTAACAGGATTGGACTACTGTGTGATTTCATTTGCTAAGCACACCACTCTTCACCATTTAAAAAATACTTGCTTATTGGTACTTGTAAGTATCCCCATCCTATCCTGGTCACTATTTCTGCAGACAAGAAGGAAATGCTACAGATGATGTGTGACAAGGTGATTGTTCCCCTGCCTCTTGTTGGATCATGTCTGCTTGTCCTAATGTGTATTTGTAGATTGGAAATGTCCATAGGGGACCCTTTCATAACCTGTCTCCCACACAGTTTCTCTAACCACCCTGGAAAAGTCTAGTAATAGTTATAGAACAGTTTCATACCATCAAAAAACCCTGCTGTTATACTGTAAGTTTTTTTGTAGCTACTTTGAGACGTGGTTACAGAACAGCAGTGTTAACAGGGCAGGAAGCTGCTCTCTCATGTGACACAGATTCCTTTCCCTCCCTGTGGAAGCCCAGGATTTTTAAGATGGCTTCACACAGAAGTATACATATATTTATGGCATATATGTATGGCATTGCTTTAGAAAAGGGCACGGGTAGTAACCAGTACATAACACGCTTTAGAATATTTAGAGTGCGTTTTAAATATAGCTCTGAGAATGCCATAGAAGATGGTGTTTGTGATCCCAGGTTAGCATAGCCTAGATGCTTACAGTGATGAGTCCTTCAGGAATGCAAATGTTAATAACCGGATTGAAATGTCACTGTTTACTTATCAAGCAAAGAGGAATACTTTGATCATACTTCCAAATCAAAATAAATGGTTCAAAATGAAGCAGGCAGATGATGTGTTATCACCTTCTTTGCATTTTGCTTTGATATAAAAATCAGGAAGTAGATGCAAGTGTTTTGAACTACTCAAAAGAGTCAAAACCAGGTTTCAGATGATAAAAGTAAGGGTGGGGGCTTTTTGTTTGGTTTTGGGTTTTTTTGTTTGTTTGTCTGCTTGTTTTCCTCTCTTTGATCCGTTCAGAATATGCTCTATTTCTTCTGTGCCAGGGAGGTCTTTTTGTGAAACGATAGGTACAAACATTTCAAACTCCGTCCTCATTCAAATAAGAGCAGCAGTCTCTGCTAGCCTGTACTTGGTAGGTACACATAAACCCTTTGGATGTGCTATGAAAACTCCTTTTTGTTCAGCTGGTACAGGAATAGACAAAATTATGCACCTAATTAGGCCAATTGCTAGATCCTGTTTCAAATCTTGACCACTTGTGCTAGTGCTTTATTTTGTAGCTGTGTCTCAGGGCAGTTCACAGGGTTGTGGTGATGACATTCCAGCACATGAGCAGTCAGTCATATGCTGATCTGCTGTGTATGGCAAGAACAGCAGAAAAGGGATGTGACTGCAAAGTTATTTGCCAGCTTCTCAATCCTAAGCGAGCTCTGTAAGAATTATTCCAGTCATTACAGCTGTATAACTAAAACCAGATGGAGGTTGTTTTGAGAAATGTTGTCATGCTGGAGTGCCGTACAGTGTCTGACACTAAATGGGCTAGCTTACATTTTGAAAACAGCTCAGACATGTTGATGGACCTAATAAATGCCACTTGATGTCATGTAGACATGTGGTGATTAGTTGGGCCATTAGACAGGACTGGCAACTCCAAGTTTTATCAGACTTAGAAAGGTTGACCTGGAGGTCTTATCTGTGGGTTTTAGTTCATTAAGGGCTTTCTGTGGTGCTTTGACAAAAAAACTAGTTTTCCTTTTGCGCCTAAAGTAGAGTGCAGAGCACTGAATCACATTTACTCAGGAAGATTTCGATGGGTTGGATTTCTCCAGTGTCCCAATTACCAGTGCTGTTTATTCATCAACTAGTGATGAAGTGTCATGTCCCAAGGGAGGGCTGGGTTCGTATTTTGCAAGTCTGCCATCAGGACACTCCCTTAGTCATGTTGCTTTCATTGCTTATTTAAAAATCTTTTTGCCAATGCTTAAATTCTAAACTTTTCCATATGCATCTCTGTACTTAAAGAAATCCTAAAAAAATATACCAGTTCTCTCACAAACTCCTTTTTCACCTTAACATTTCTTTTCATTCATCACCTTATTTTCCACCAATTTTAAAGGAATGGCTTGTTTACTTAGCTCCAACAAAGCTTTTTTTAGATAATACTTCAGCAGTAGCTTGGAGATAGAAACATACGGCCTCCACTGCTGAACTGTGATTATATTTGTTTGGGGGCATTCTAGGTTATTTGTCATACAGTTATCATTATAAGAACCTCGAAGGTTAGGGTGTTTTTAGGGCAGTTATTCTTCAATCTTTTAATTCTTTCTAATGTAACCAAGTGCTCTAGACCTCAAAATATGTTGTGAGAAAGTTGAATTTTGTGGATGGGGCAGCGTGCGTGAGAGAGAGAGGCTCTAGGACAGGAACGCGATAAGGATGTGTATGCTCTCTGTCCCTCAATGTCAATGAGCCATATTTAGAATTTCTGTCTTACGCCCCTCAAAGATGCTTGTTATTATGTGTAGTCTCCATCAAAAGCTACTGATGAGCCTCATCAGTTCTTCATGTTTATGCTTACTTAAAGAATTCTGCTGAAGTTATGCTCTATAAAATAATCATACATCTGTGTTTATGTGCATTCATATAGTGCCTGCTAAGCACAGGCATATATCTGTTAGATAAAGGCTTTAGTTTATGGTCAGCTAAGTAGTAAATTCAATCAGATTTAGCCACCAAGGAGAATCATTTCAAGGGCATTTTTTCGTTAAACCCTCTGAGGATGGTGCGTTTGGTTTTCTTTGCAATGTTGCACAGCCATCTGAAGATCATGGTATATTGCTGCCTGTTGAAGCTGTCCCCAAAACAGAGGCAAAGGCATGGTATAGAATTTACTGCTTGACCACAGAGTTTTTAGAGCTGATAATATAAAATAAAATTAATACTAATAAATTCATCACGGACACACCGATGAAAGTACCATGCATATATTTCTATGAACATTATATTATCAGTATTGGTATGTAAAATATGCTGTCAGTGACACACATAATGCCTATATCGGATTTAGTAGTAAATACCTTCCAGGCATTTCTTTGTGGGTTATTTCAGCAGCTGTTTCAGGAAGTTGCTGTTTGGTTTATGCTCTTAGGATGAAAGGTTAGCCAAAAGGATAATTAGCAAATCAAAGTCTGTTAACAGGAAATCATTATAATAAGTTAGATCTTTAAACACTTCCTTCCCTGTCACTCTTACTATTTATACTTTTCAAAAGTGGTTATTCAAGCCTCATCTTTGCCATGTGTGTTTCTTACAACCTGACAGAAGAGCAGTCATTCTCCACATTTTGGTGTTGATAAACTCCTGGGAGCTCTTGGAAGTCTTAAGTTGTTTCTTCACCCTCTTCATAATAACATGAACTACCACATATCAAATTCTGCACCTCTACTGAAAACTGATTATAACGGAAAAATGATCTCTTAGGCTGACACAATTACATTGATGAGCTGTTGCAGTTCTTGTTCAAATTGAAAAAGGTCAATCTGTTCTTTCCCCACTTCTTATATCAATCAGAAAAATATGCAAGCAGGATTTTGTTTTGAAGAAATGGTAAGCTTTTTCTGCTGCAGTAATTAAGCAGAAGCTCTTCATCAAAAATATATTGTAAGATGAAGTAAGAGCATTCATCCCTCAGTCCTCTATCACTAAAACTTTATACCGCTATTAATTTTACTTATTCCAGTTTTAAAAACTAGAATTTCATTGCATATTTTTTCATTAGCATCCTTAAAATTATACAAAGTTTTTCTTAATTTGCAAAGATGTAGACACAGGCATTAGGCCAAGCATGAGTGACTCTATTAATATTGCTGGATAATGGGAGCAGAGCGAATACTCTCAGCTTTCATTTTTGGTTCGGGTTTGTTGGGTTTTTTTAGGTACATGTTGCGGTCATTTGAAGAATACACTTATATAGATTGAATCTTTAAATGCATCTTTTATATTGTGAGATTTGGCATCTATTTTTCTTGTTTGTTCTGCTAATGATGTGCCTACAGATTATCCAAATATTTTTTTTGGATGGGATGATGATGATGCTAACAGAGTAAGATGAATATGAAATAACTAGTAATACTAGCATATGTGTGTATATTTCCATAGAGGACATAATATCAGAGAGGTGTCACTACCAGAACTATTATGTATCACATCATTCTTTACTCATCATTGTCTTTACAGCATACTATTACAAGGGTTCTTGAGTCTGGAGGAAGGAAATGGAGAAGGCAAGAAAGTGTGACAAAAGAGAAGTGGCCGACAAAAAGTGTTAAGACTGAGATACCAATGTCACTAATATGTTTTCCAATTTTCTGTTAGGAAGAAAAGGAACCCAGAAGTATCCTAAGAAGTGAGGGTTATGTGATGAGATTTTGTAAAGATTGCAAATGGGAGAAATAAAATATCGCCGTCTGTCACCTGAAGATGGTTATTATTTTTGACGATGAATGACAGTATTATTTGACTAAGAAAAAACTAATTCGTGAACCAAGCCCCATGTTGGTTTTTGTTTGTTTTTAGATGACACAGGACTGAAATTAGCCCCTTAAATCCATTAGAATAGAAAACTCCCAAAATAAGACAGCTGCTGGTTTTGTTGTTTTTTTAACAAGTCTGGGAGGAATAGCTTTATCTGTACCTAATACTTTCAGTGTATTAAAGAAATATATTGCTCAAGAAGTAAGGCTATTCTTTTGATGCTACACATTTAGTTTTCTCACATAATCACAGAATGTTGGCCATTACTCATACATGCGGTAGCTGAATGGAGTTTAGTCTGTGTCCAGTTGTGCCAAAGTTAAAGGTTGTGTTGAGTCTGTAAATTTTTAGTTAAATATCCTGCTTTTCTGTCAGCCTTTAAGTGAATTTAGTCTTCAAATGTAAAAGAATGAGTCAGGCCCCATGCTGTGTCTTCAGTATGCTTTGGTTTTGCACCTAAACAAGATAACTGTTCTATTGTTTAATCTTTTTTTCTGGAAACATGTACTTAAAATTGAAGAAAACTGGATGGCTGCTGGTTTTTTTTTCTGTATTCTAATTAAGTAGAAGACCTCTCAGAGTACAGGCTGGTCTAGTGGCACCTTCCACACAACCAGTAATGTGGCTTGATTGGTTTTGATTTTTTTTGTTTTTGTAGATATTACTTTTACTCATAATTATCTTCACTTTTATAACATAAATGAAAGCAGCATTTAGAACACAAAGAAAAACGCATGTTGCTAGGGGATGGCAGGCAGTTGTGAGACCAAGAAGTTGATGAGTTGATTTTGATACAGAATGTTCAGAGATCTTGAATCAAAAACAAAAATGAAAATATCCATGGCTGGCACATCAGACATTTAAATAGGCCTTTTGAAAAAATCTTCCTTTATCATCTTTCCAGCCTTAGTTCTACAGCTGCATTATTGACTTGGTATGAGAATTATACTACATTTCCTATAGGATAAAAATTTTACATACAAACAATAAGTTACATATTATTTCCTTGTTACATGTTTTCAAGGAGAGTGAAAATATTTTGTTGTCTGTTAGATAGTTCTGTTTGAAACCCGATTTATTTATCAAATCTTGAAGGCATGACTTAAAACTCTCAGTTCTCAGGCAAACCTGCACAAAAGTCAGTGAGAATGCACAATTACGTATGTCATTTAACTTAAATGAAGATTAATGTTTCATAGTTAATTTCAATGGCAGTTCTGTCTGGGCAAGTACCAAGAAAGTAGTTCAAACGTGGGCCTGAGAGAACATACTTGCATACAGATTGTCAATTCTTCTTGACTCATTTATTGAGACACCCATAAATTTTGTATTGGGTTCCAAAGCACTTTAGCAGCTGTGGGTAGGATTTTAAGATTTTTTTTTTTCCACGAATGGCAAGTGGAATGTGTTTCTAGTAATATATTTCAGATTCACAGATGAAGGAGTAATGTTATTTTTATAGTTGAGGAGATGAACCAAGACATTTTTAAGTGGAAGTGAAGGATGTCTGGGAAGAATACAGTATGTTTGTTGTAATCTTTGAATGTTATTTTTCTAAGCATTCCTATATTATTAAAATGTTAAAAAGACAGTGCAGTACTACAGAAAGTTTGCATTCCAGGACCTCTAAAATAAACGTGGTAGAGTCTGTAATGGGAGTATAAAACATTTGCAAAATAATAGGTCTCTGGTGTCAAAAAAGATAAAGTTTATCTAGAAAAAAACATACTTTTACCCAGATCACAAATTGTAGTATGGTTTGGGTTGGAAGGGACCTTAAAGATCATCTAGTTTCAACCCCCTGCCACACATGGGGGAAGAAATTGTATTAATCTCTTTTAAAATGAGGAAAAGATATAACCTGCATTCTCTAAAAAAGCAGAATTAAAGACAAGGAGGTGAAATGAAGATGTAACTCAAGTTGCTTCAAGGTAGTTTGTTTACTCCAGACAAAGTACATACACTCCTGCATTTTGGTTAACAGTGCAGAGCCTTCTGTTCTCCTCTTGGTTTTGCACAAAGAAATTGCATTGTGTTGTAATATTAATAAGAGATTTTTGAAATGGAAATGTGCTTTGTCAATATGCAACAACTTTTTCACAGTTACTCTGATATATGCTTTTTATGTATGCACCATCATTTTTCAAACCACACCACACACATACCTCCAGTGAGTGCGCCCAGTATTTTCTTGATCTTGGTCACTAAACCAGATCTAAAACAGGAGCTAGCCAACCAAAAATAATTCTCCAAGAATCCCCAGCTGTACAAAGAATTGACTAAAAATTGTAGGTTATATAGTGGGATCATCCCAGACACCTCAGTAATTGAAGCAGCAGGCACTCTCTGTTCAGGAAGGTACACAAATAGGTGCAGAAATAGATCTGCAGGCCAAGATTTTACAGTTGAAAAACTGTGTGTGCCTCTAATATTTCCTGATTCTCATCAGTCTGCTTTCATAAAGATTAAACCTATCCAAAATTTCAAAACCAAACCTTTGTAACATTACACCTTAAATCTGATCAGTTGCAAATATTTCTGTACTCTAAAAAAAAATAACAAGTTCCTTCATGAGAAAATTCCCTGGAGTCTTTAGTATACCAAATCAGAAATGAAATATCTAAGAAATTAAGTATCAGCATCACAGTTGTACCATAGCCAAGCAAGCAATACTTCTGAAATGAAAATACACTTCAGCTCAGCCTGCTGGAGGGTAGTGATGCAGTTAATCAAATAATCAGTCTTGCTGCAGCGTTCGCTCAATATTGCAGAGCAATCCAGACATTTTCTGATGTAGCTTCAGTATCTTGAGAAAATATGTTGTAGCTTATTTCAGTGCCCATTTTTGTTTCAGATGAAAAGCTTTATATTTATAGCTTCCATTCGTTTCTCATCTTTGTATAGAAAAAAAAATTGGTTGTCTTTAGAATGTGTCAAGCAGATTTATTTCATGTAACAACCTTTCATTATATAATACCTACCTATTTTTCAGACAGGCCTGAAGTACAATAAAGGCATTTTACAAAAACTCAAGGTAATCAAATGGTTAATAGATATGCTGTGCTGTCTGACTTGCGTGTAAATTTGCAGTGGAATTTTTCTAGAACAGAGCCCTACGGGTTTTTCAGCCTCATTTCTCAGTAGACTGCACAACTGGTGAGAAAGTAGGTATTTTGTGTGATAGCCATTAGAGTCTCATTATTCAGCAAATGTGGAGATAAAACAAAAAAAGATTTTGAATTCCCTTATCAAAGTTAGCTAACTCTGGCTTAATGAATGTCAAGAAATAATGTAATGCTCTTTGTTGGGGTTTTTTGAGTGATTCTGAGATGCAGGACAGAGTGCTTACAAATGCTGTAAAGGCTGTGACCGTTAGTGACTTAATTGCTTGCCTGCTATTGCCTTTATGGCATATATTACTCTTCATGTTCATATTTTTCTTTATAAAATGGCTAATTAATTAAGTGCTTGCTTTATTCTTTTATAGCAGTGTGACCCAGCAGAAGATAAGACTTTTTGTGAAGGACAATGTTTTGAAACTTGCTTTTCTTACCAGAGCTGTTGTTTGCCTTTTTATTCAGTAGCTTTTCTGCTAATATATTGAAGGAGGCCCATCTTGTCCTTTTATTAATTTGGTCATAGATGAACTTCTGCTTCCATATCTTATTTCAGGGCAAAGGGTTGTACAGTAACTGTTGTTTCCAATATGATGACTTGTGGGTCCCCTCTGCCCCAGACTTGTGTCCCAGTGTAGGTCCTAGGGTTTGTTTAGACAGCCCTTCAAGTACAGTGTGGCTAATAAGTTTTTCCGACCTTGATTTTTATTTTGACATGGTTTCTTAACATCTCCTTAATTACTTTCCATCAGGCTTGTAACCTCTTTGTGATCTCTCTACTTTCATGTTTTTGTTTTAAATGCTGCAAATTTTGTTATAAAATTTTGTAGAACAGCTGCTGATTTTTCTCTCTACAAATTCTTCATATCCTTCACTTTCAAAGCTCTCCATAACTTTGTGTGTCTTTTGTAATGTACTTTGAAGATGCTGACTTGTATCTACCACCCATCAGCCATTGAAATCAGCTTCCCAAACAGCTTCTTACTTTTCCTGGTCCTATTTATAAAGAGCTCCCTGCAAACATCTGCCAAACTTACTTCTGTTATTATTATTTCTGAAAATATTTTTGTCTATAATGGACTGAAAAACAGAAAAAGGCTTACGAGAAGTTTGGCTGTCACACCAGTGCCTGTGTTGGCAACCGGTTGTTCTGTCTCTGATGATTTCCTATCTGTCTGCAGCTTTGATCTCTGCTCTTAAACTGGAAATCACTTGGTCAGGGGACCACCTTATTGTTCTGTGTGCAAAAAGCTTAGAACAGCTAGGTCAAATGATAGGTTTTAGTCATATCAAGTAGCTCACCTCTCTTCAGGATTGTCAATGAGCATATTTTATAAAGAAGTGTAGGAAGAAAAAACATACTGGGAAATAGGTGTCACTTTTTAGTTTAATGTCATATGTGTGAAGCATTTAACATGTCAGATTTTAACTGAGAATTTTGTTTTTTAACAAGCACATTTTTATTTTGTGCTTATTGATGCCAATTTAGCAACAATGATAAGCTTTTCAGCAAAATCTCTTGAAATAGATTTAACTATAATTAATGCAACTGATTTTACCTTTGCTACACAGTTTATATGATAGTCTGAAAATCTAATTGATTTCCTCTTCCCATTCTGTAATCACTGCATGCTTCAGAGGTTGTTTAGTGCAGCCCAATATGCACAGGCATATTTAGAGCTGTTGAAATTATAGGGAGAACCTGAAAATCGTTTCACTCTGTACAGCTCTGCTGGTTTGGGAGATATGCTTGCTTTACCTCTAAGTCTCAGTTACTCTCCCAAATCAACACTTCAAACTAATACCAGTTTCCTGTAACACAACTTATGTGAATTCAAGGCTACCATATGACAATCTTTGCATCACATTTCTAGTAACCTATAAATAAAACATAAACCCTTCCTTTCAGAAATCACTTTTGGTTTTAGCTACTGTATGAGTGGCATAGTCAGAAATTAACTGAAAGTGTTCAGGGTCATCAGGCTGTTTGTGTTTTAAAGCGTCATTCTTTTAGTAATGATGTGGTATTGTAGCATACTACTGTAAATAAGGCTGTTGGACCAAAGGTTTTGAATCTAACCATGCATCAGGTCTGCTCACTGGTTGTATATCCTTGATAACCATAAAGTGATTGAGTTATACAGTAAATTATTTTGTTGCTGTGTTTCTCCTAATGCAGATGGTTTATGCTGGAAATAGCATGGGTCTTTGCTTCAAGTCTTTAAAGATGAAAAAGAACACAAGTATTTACTATATTCTTACCTCTATGAAGGAGAATAATCTAGACTGCTGAAAATAGTTTTTCTGTTATGCTCTTTTTTTAACCTGGCAGTGTGTTCTGTTGTGCAAGCAGGTTGAAGATTTATAAAAACAAATCTCTGTTTCTAGGACAGGAAATGAGCAAATCTCTCAAAAAGAGCTTCAGTGTAGGGTTGTCTAGAGCAGCAGCGGACACTCTGCAGTGTCTGTGCTGCTCTTACGTGGTGAGTACTTTGTGTATGGCTGCTGTTCAGTGCCTGCAGCTGGGGGATGCAGTGAAGGACCTGGCACAAGGCAAGTTGTGAAGCTGAAGCATGGCAGTGCATGGTTATAAACATGGTCTCTTGCTGGTGGGAAGCTGCTGTCATTGCAGCCAGTGCCACTCTGAAAGGCTGTCCCAGGTTTTTTGTCTATCTGTGTGCTTCAGCACAAGTTGTAGCTAGTAGTCCCAGCTTCTGCTGGAGAAGAGAGACAGGCAGGTATAAAGCTATACTTTTTATCACATTCTCACACACTCAAAATATATATTTTAAGTGAAATATTATTTCTTCAGCTACCATCACAGCAAGAGCAGGTTTATTTGTTTTACATACAGGCAGACAATTTACCTGGCAGTTTTTAAGGGTTGTTAGGATCATAGAAGAACTTTGTATCTAAAAGTTTTTATCATATGTGTTGGAAAGGGCTCCTGCAAATGTATCTTTACCTTGGATAATCTTTTAATTTCAATTGCTATTTGAACAAGCTGTTGTGAAACAGTTTATTGCAAAGTTATGTCTTGTGTATCTTCAGTGATAAAACTGTGCAGATGGGCCTGTTGCGGGATGTAAGTATCAATGAGTATTATTGATACAGAAAACATTTATCATTTGAATTTCTGGATTTCTACAGTAGTTTCAGAATTCTTGTTTTTATTTTTGTTAGAATCTCAATTTTGAAGTAAAGATCTGAACTGTAAGTTACTTTTCTATTGAAAATACCATGTATATTTTCATTATGAAGTCCAAATTAGAACTTTTGCCTAACATGAACCAAAATCATTACTTTCACTCAGAAATAAAAGAAATTTTTTCCTAGTTCTAGAAAGCAGTACCTATAGGCACGTTTTGGTATGGTAGGAGATCATTTTGCAGTATCACTTCATAATGTGCAAATATGTATATGTTATAAAATTGTAAATACTCCATACAAATAATAAAATAAACAAAGCGAACTCTCTTAAAGGTACCTTATAAGCTGAACTGCCTTATGGAATGATTAGGGGGATAAAAAAAAGTATTCTTTTTGCTTTCTGAATGGACTGAATTCATTGCCAGACTATGAACTGGGGCAGAACATTCACATTAGGTTTTTCACCAGGAAAAAAATAACTGGAAAGATGAGATGCATGTTGAGGTCAACGGGAATAAGTTTTATGGTAATATTTTTGCCTCTTTTTGAGCTAGGGCAAACTGAATCCTGCTGAAGTAGGATTTCAGTATTAAAAGGTAGGTTCTATATTTTATGCTGTAGTGAGAGTCTGTAGAGAGCAACTGTAGTGAGAGTCGCATGACCCGCAAAGGTCATTAAATCACCTCAGCTGGTCTTACATTGGAAGCTAGAACCTGATGCATTTGGGCCTGTCAGATGTTATCATGTACTGTG
The DNA here is from genome assembly GCF_034315485.1 of Pezoporus occidentalis. Classification (NCBI taxonomy): domain Eukaryota; kingdom Metazoa; phylum Chordata; class Aves; order Psittaciformes; family Psittacidae; genus Pezoporus; species Pezoporus occidentalis. The sequence goes on from NW_026916009.1 coordinate 3,168,055, forward strand.
TTCTGGCTTTGTTATGTACAGCTGAAATGAGGCAGTGCTAATTAGATAAATAAGTCTTGAATTTTAACATGGTGCTGACACAAAGATAAGTCAAACAACCAGAAATATGTGAAAACAGCTTCCAAGCAGAATTGAAACAATGTAAGTAGGCGACAAGAACATTGATATTACTGAGCCCAAAGCAATACTTAATTATCTTGCTTTATTTTTTTCCTTCGGCTCTATTTCAAAATAAGTTCAGGCTTCAGTGAGAACCATTGATTTACTTCTCCAGAGTCTTGAGGAAAAGGGAGACTTAATTTAAAGACAGGAATTTAGCAGAGATGAAGTATGGCCTTTCTGTGTTGGAAAATAACATAGTTGGATACAGTGCAACCCTAAAGGCTAGATTTTCAATGGACCTCTTGCACGTGAGTTACAATACAAGCATTTCAACCTGACCCTGACTCAGGTTGAATTACAGTTACAGTTGTCTGGGAGGGGGTTGATACCACTGTGGTCTCATGCTTCCAGCTGTGCTCTGATCAGCTGTGCTGCAGAAGCTGGTGCATCCCTGATCCTGGGCAGGATGAATTTGCTCAGGCACTTGTTTGACCTCTGCTTGGCTCTGTTGGGCTTTGTGGACTCTGCCCAGGTGGAAATTGGAGCAAATTTGAGCCTTTTCTGTATAACACTTGCCTTCAGAAATAGCAAGAGGACTGTAATCCTACAGCTGCATCTAGCCATCCACATGTATTTCAGATGGTGATTACAGTTTGGAAGTATATATATATATATATATATATGTATATGTGTACAGGCATTAACAGCTACATTTCTGGTTTCTACGTGGAGATATTATTTGTTAGCTCTGTGCTGTAAGTACAAATAAAAGAGTAATCTTCTTTGGGCTTTGTATATACATGTGATTTGCATTTCCTATGCTTTGCACAGTTGAATACTTGGCATTTCTGTCTCAAACATAAAACTGTAAGTAACGGTGTTTTGAATTCCGTGAGTTGAAAACACATAAGCTGTTATCAAAAACGCATTTGGAGAAGTGCAATCTTCTGATTTTAGAAGCTAGGAAAACCCAATTCTGGCCCCACTGCAGTGACAAATATGCACTAGCTCCGTGTACTTTCTGTGGGAGTTAAACTGTATAATAACCTTACGATTATGATCTTTGAAGATGTTCTGCATTAAATATTTAGAATGGTGGAAGGAAACATTAATTCATAGAGGAGTATACATCTCTCATTATGCATCCTCATCAATGAAGGGCTTATTTGTGTCAGGAAGCTTTCTAAATGATGGAATTATTATATGAACTGAGGTTCTTTCCAAAAGCTGCGATACTGGCAGAATTGAGCCCAGCTGAATGCTGATAACTTCTATTTTTCTAGAAGTTTTCTTGTTAGCTTGTTGCGCATTATGTGCTCTAGAATTGCTTTGTATTATGAAAACACTGTAAACCTAGGGAATATTTTTAAAATTGACATACTACATCAGCTGGTGGCTGGTTAAGTGAGGAGAAGTGGGGAACGAAATCTGTCATTTTTCAATCATCTCTTAAATTCAGCAATGGAAAATCATTACTCTGAGGTAGTAATTGGGGGCCTGTGTAAAATGATTCTTAGTCCGTTGCTCAGGATCTCACTGCACAGACGCTTGATGGCAAAACAAAGAAATACAAATCTGCTCCCTCTTTTTGCAGACGGTTTGAACCACAAGGTCAGGGGCCACAGGCCGGACTGTAAATGGTGTTCTTGCTGCATGAGGTAGTCTCTCAGGCCAGGGGTCCACCCTGGTGCGCATCCTCTGGTATTCTTGCTGCCCCCCTCCTGTTCTCTCTCACAGGAAGGAATTATTTCTATCTCCAGAAAGTGTTTCAAAACCACCAAATTTTTATGCTTACATTAAAAAACAAACAAACAACAAAACCCCAAGAAAACACCAAAACAACCCACAAATGTGGGAAGCATTAAAAAAAAAAAATTTAAAAGTGTAGTCTCTATATATTAACATACAGCTTGCAGTTCTGCAGGTATATTACTCTTTTAAGGCCTGCAATGCAAAGCACTGAGGAACATTCTTTATTGCACTCAGGTTCACACATATCCTGGTACTATGCCTTTTGCCGTCTCGCATAATACTGCATAGAACAACAAGAAGTGTATTTTCCTGTAATATGAATTCAGCAATTTAGCATTTTTCCTTTTGTTAGCACCTCTGAGAACTTTCTGTATTGAAAACTCTTTAATTTAGAATGTTAGCATATGCTGTTTACTAAAATCATGTATTTTATGAAGACTCACAAGTCAAATATTATGTTCTATATTTTGCAGATATAACTTATTACATTATACAGAGACATTAAAATGGAATATTCTATGAACAATGATTTAATATCACTTTCTTTTGTTATACTTTATCAACCAGAATACATTCAGAATCTGGTTTTGTATTTAATTTGGTTCCTAATAGTAGTCTTAGTACTTGATCATTTAGAATCATACAATCATAGAATCATAGAATTGTTAGGGTTGGAAAGGACCTTAAGATCATCAAGTTCCAACACCCCTGCCGTGGGCAGGGACACCTCACACTAAACCATGTCACCCAAGGCTCTGTCCAACCTGGCCTTGAACACTGCCAGGGATGGAGCATTCACAACCTCCCTGGGCAACCCCTTCCGGTGCCTCACCACCCTAACAGGAAAGAATTTCCTCCTTATATCCAATCTACATTTCCCCTGTTTAAGTTTTAACCCATTACCCCTTGTCCTGTCACTGCAGTCCCTAATGAAGAGTCCCTCTCCAGCATCCCTATAGGCCCCCTTCAGATACTGGAAGGCTGCTATGATGTCTCCATGCAGCCTTCTCTTCTCCAGGCTGAACAGCCCCAACTTTCTCAGCCTGTCTTCATACGGGAGGTGCTCCAGTCCCCTGATCATCCTCATGGCCCTTTTCTGGACTTGTTCCAACAGTTCCATGTCCTTTTTATGTTGAGGACACACCAGAACTGCACACAGTACTCCAGGTATTTACAGTGTTAAGTATAGTTCATATCATGTAATTTCAAAGTATTTTTGTTGCTTTTTAAAAAAAAAAAAAAATCTTTTATTAGAATTTTCTTTCTCATGTTTTTTAACAATCTAAAATTGATGTACTGCAATGCACTTCTGGAAAATAAGCCAACAACTGTGGGGTTTAGTTTCAGGATGCCTCTTCATGGTTCATACGCTCATACGTGCTTTCATGTGTTTGTTGGAGGGGGTAAAGTCCTGTTTACAGAACTTTTGGTAGCACCACATTGGCCTGATTGATACAAAGTTGAGTCGAGACAAAGTTTGGTTGTTGTAAACATAAAGTGCAAGGGCCCGGATTTAAAAACAACCAAAAGCTCAAAATAGGACCTAGCTTTTTCAAATATGTTCAACGCTGCTTAAAACTGCCACAGGTTTAAAATGGGATATAAGGAGTTTTTAAGAAGTTGCTGTTTGGTAGTACTTGCTTTAGTAATAAGATTTGATTCCTATTGTTCAGGGTGGAAATGGGTCACTTAATCATTTCTTATGTCGATTTTGTCAGGGTCATTCATGCCAGCACTGCTGTACTGTCCCCTTCCTATCCTGAGTTCGTAATAGCTGAGCTTGTTTTACTGTTGGCAACTAGTACAGCTTGTGGTCACAAGGCCTGCAGTTGAATAACTTAAAATGCAAGGAGCTCATGTACCTGACAACACGTAGGCAAGGAACATTTGAATACTGGCCCTGGCACAGACTTCCAGTTTAGGCACAGTTGGGACATTTAATCTCTTGCCTTGCAATCGCCATCTGTGAAATGAAGTAATACCTGCCTACCTGTCTCATAGGAGCACAGATGATTGACTCATGCTTGTGAAGTGATACAGGAATGCACTGAATGCACATCGGAGCCATCTGATCTCCAGATACATGGGGAATTGTTTGTGGAAAGAAACACAAAATTTTAGCAGCTGTGTTCATGTGTGTAGTGTAGTACCATAGTTAACTCCTGTAACTGAAATGAGGGATATCTGTGTCAAGGTGGTGCTTGAGCCTTTCAGTGTCCTTCCAGTGACTCTGAGAAACTGGAGCCATTCCAAAAGCAACTATATTGCTTTTCAGAAATATTTTTGTAATCCCCGTTGAAAGCCTCACATTTGTGCTCTCCATTCCTTAACTCTGGCTGTCTTTTGGGCTTTCTTGGGCTCCTTTCAACAGGTCAAACCTGCAGCATGACAGCAACAACAGCTGGCGTGAATTTGTTGAAGTCATTGGTATTCACTGATAACCTTTAAAACAAGAAAATCACCCCTTTTGTCAAATTACACGTTTTCATGGTAGGATTTTAACAAGATTTCAGAGACGCTGCTGTCCTGTATAAAATGAGATGAAATTAGTCCCCTGTTGTGTTAGGGTCACTAAAACCACAGGACTATTACTGTGTGAATTTTGTGTGCAGCATATTATGACATACATATTTTGATTCTTTTAGAAGATACAGGGAAAGCAAAACCCAACAGCGCAATTCAGCAGTCTGGTACAGAAACGGGTCCCTTTCTTCCCAAACCTGGAGCGGCAGCAGTAGCACCTGTAACACCTGCATCATCTTCCAAGAGCACGAATGGAGCTGCTAACACAGTTTCTGAGTCTGAAGAGGAAAAAGCCAAAAAACTACTTTACTGTTCATTATGCAAAGTGGCTGTGAATTCCCTGTCACAACTAGAAGCCCACAATACAGGTGGGTATGCAAACAGTGCAAGTCAGTGGTGTCTTATCGTCTTTAAAATAGAGTGCAACAAGCTGTTTTTCTGGCACTGAAGTAGCCACATTTCACTAAAGAATCTTTTAGCTGAAAAATCTTTCAGTTGAAACTTTTAATGGCAAGTTACAAAAAAAACATTTCTGTTAATGACAATTTCATGTACGGTGTTTGATATTGTATTAAAGCTCTTCAATTTTTTTTAACCATCCTTCAGGTACTGTATAAGCTTGACAAAATCCTCTTAAGTCAACATCAAGGTCATGTTACCTCGTCAGCATCATAGAATCACAGAATCATAGAATAGTTAGGGTTGGAAAGGACCTTAAGATCATCTAGTTCCAACCCCCTGCCATGGGCAGGGACACCTCACACTAAACCATCTCACCCAAGGCTCTGTCCAACCTGGCCTTGAACAGCACCAGGGATGGAGCATTCACAACTTCCCTGGGCAAGCCATTCCAGTGCCTCACCACCCTTACAGGAAAGAACTTCTTCCTTATATCCAATCTAAACTTCCCCTGTTTAAGTTTTAACCCATTACCCCTTGTCCTATCACTACAGTCCCTAATGAACAGTCCCTCCCCAGCATCCTTAAAGGCCCCCTTCAGATACTGGAAGGCTGCTATGAAGTCTCCACACAGCTTTCTCTTCTCCAGGCTGAACAGCCCCACTTTCTCAGCCTATCTTCATGCCTCCATAGTGAAGATCATGGTATGATCCTTGAGGTTTCCATAACGCTAAGGTTTCTAATATGAGTTCTCTCTCATATTTCACCTATCTCTGGATTTTTTTCTGGCACAATTTATAGACATTTTGGTTATGATTTTAGGGTGGGCTCTTTAGATTTACTAGGTATCCTAGAAGCTTTTGAATATTGGAGATTAGATATGCTCCCTTTAAAAGGCCGCAAGCAGCATTCCCAGTGTGCTGTGGCTGTTCTGTGGTGTGCTGCAGGTGTAAAGCTTGTTATCAAATCAGTGAAACTGGTTTTACAGCTGTGAGCCATTGAAATAGCCAAAGCAGCCATTTTTTCCAAATCAGAGGATACTTACTGAAATATTAGTGTTCCTAGGCAGGTTTTGACTGATTGCTGTGGTTCCTCTCTCACTCTTGGCTTATGCCTTTTTTTTGTGATTCACCAGCTATATGGATTTTGACAGAAGAACAAACATCTTGCCCATAGAGGCACACACTGCCCCCAAACAAAAAGGCAGTGGTGGCCCAGCATCCTCTTGTTCCCTTTTTGTACTAACCCTTCTTTTATTGTCTGGCTTACCTTTAGATCAAGGAAGTGAAAACTACACTGACCTAAACCAGATTCATCATTAGCCCCATTCTGTGGTGATTTGAATTATTCTGTCTTGAAGATAAATGTGTTGCATACAGTCCCAAGGCTAATGGACATAACCGTATCTTGCTGATCATTAACTCACGAGCACCTCCTTGCCCATTAGGGTCCAAGCACAAGACTATGGTTGAGGCTCGGAATGGTGCTGGTCCCATCAAGTCTTACCCTCGACCTGGATCCCGTCTGAAGGTGCAGAATGGCAGTAAAGGCTCAGGACTGCAGAACAAGACATTTCATTGTGAAATCTGTGATGTCCATGTCAATTCAGAAATTCAGCTTAAACAGGTAGCTTGCATGTATCTGGGGATCCTTTGCTGGTTTTAGTTGCATTGCAGTATTGTAGCTGTGGTGTAGGTCTGTGTGAAGATATTTTGGCGAAAAGTGAACTTAGTATTTCTTTTCTGTCACCCCACAACTATTTCTGAGTAGCTCACTATAGGTCTACTTCAGCTAATTGTTTCAGCTGGTAAAATGTGGTCTCGATAGTCAAAAAGCAGAGGTGGACAAAGTGTCAGTATCAATGAATAACATAGCAAATCTAGTTTTAAAAGCTTCCTCAAGAGAGAGATTTGAACTCTGGTCTCCTAAATGGAAGAAATTCTAGTTTGAGGTTCCCTGAATTCCATTTTGGTGCTATTTCCATCTGCTGGAATACTTTTTAATACTATGTGAGAAGGAGAATGTGACTTGAATCTATTGGTTTAGGACAATCAGCAGGAGGGTAATGCTACAGATGCGTTTGAACTGTGTAGAGCAATGTTAATCATTAACAGTGTAGCTGTATGAACATGCAGCTCTGCTTTGTCCAAGCCAATTAGTCCTGGTTTTAGAGCTGTGCCAATACAGATACCTAAACAGGAAGCTCTTAACAGGATGGTACTGTGCTCTGTGGATGTATTCTCTCATTCCCTTTTATTTCAGTTATCTCTAAGACAGTATTAAATTGCATGGTGTAGACATATCCCTGGATTCTGGTTCTTCCTTCAGCTAATACTGAATTATTTATACAACTGAACTTCATCAGTGAGACTGAAATGTAACTCCTACTTCCAAATATTCCTATGACCTAGTGATTGCAGCTCTGCCTGGTTCAAAGCTCCTCATGTGGAAAAATGAAATACCAACCAAAATATCAATAATTTGCAGAGACTGTCTCGTATCACAGAACTCACTGTATTTGATTAGCTTCTGATTCTCTATTTGATGTGCTCCAAATTGTTATGTTTAATTTAGCAAAACTCATCATTGCTCTCTCTAAAGAACCTACTTAGTCTTACAAACAGGCTGCTTAGGCATATCCTGCTGATAAATCAATTTCAAACTCAAAACTGAGATATGTTTAAACAGGTAATTAAATGTGAGGATATTTATTTCAGCATATTTCCAGCCGAAGGCATAAGGACAGAGTTGCAGGAAAGCCCATGAAACCTAAATATAGTCCCTACAACAAACTGCAGCGCAGCCCAAGTATTTTAGCAGTAAGTATTTCTATTTCTTATCACTGTCTATGTGAATTTGTGACCCTGGGGACTCCCACCACACAGAGAAAGGAACGTGACTGACCTGACGCTTCCACAGCATTTCTCCCCCTGCAGGCTGAGTCTGCTCAGGGGTCAGATTTGAAGATAGTTGTGCATTCTGTCTGCCCAGTCAAAGGCACACAGACAGCACTGCAAGTGTTATTTACTGCTAGGAAGAAGAGAATAATCAGTGGGACGGGGAATGAACCATTGTGGCCCTGTGGAAATGTACTGGCTCTGCTGGGCTACTGCACTGCTTCTTGAAGGCTGCAATGTATATATTCTGTCTTTCTGGGCACCTGAGATAACTCTCAGTTATGATGGATGCAGTCAAGAAAAAGGACATAAGATGTTAAGATACACAAATACTAATTCTCATTCTTTGCATACAGCAAAACAGTGCTGTATAGATGTATTACATTGCTGCAAAAGACTTATCAAGTGTTTAGGGGAATTGATTGCCTATCTGCATGCCCAAGCTGTGTCTGTCACTGTCTATCAAAACACCTCTTCTGCCTTTGTACCCCTAGACCTTCCCCTTTTGCACCCACCTACATTTCCAGGAATTCCCCAAGCTGGTTCTGCCAGTCAGCTATAGCCGGAGTTCAGGCTGGCTCTAGCACAGCACAGATTGTACGTTTATTTGCTCATGACTCAGCCTGTATTTTATTCATTAGGGAAAAGTGCATGCCACGTATGGCACAAAAACAATTTACAGGTTGGGAAGAGAAAGATGCAAATGTGTATGCGCAAGAGGAAGCATGTGAAAAGCCTTTAAACACTGAAATATTAATATGTCTTTGTAATTGTGTAGAGGCAAATGAAAATGCTGCAGGCTTTCTCTGAGTCTCCCCATTTGATAGGTTCTGCACACACTAATCTTCTTCACCTGTGTAGTACATTATTTTATAATGTATTGCATAAGGAGAGACCTCCATTAATAAAAGAAAGGCACGAGTATCTTTGCCCCCATAAATGTGGGATTGTGGTGCAAATCATCTTCAGTGAGACTGTAGTATATATATTTCTGGTTAGCTTTTTTTCACCACAAGCACCAGCAAGATCATAAACAGCAATAATTCTTTCAGAAAGAATTCTTTATGGAATTCATCTTAAAAAATACTTCTATTTTGCAAAGTGCAGCTCTTCATTGGCAGGTAAAAAGCTCACTGGACCGGTACTAGTTTCCCATCTTAACCACCCTCCTTTACTACAGTTCATTTTTGCAAGTGGAAATTTTGACTTTTGACACTGAAGTTTTAATCATGTTTTTTTTCAATTTCTTGCACAGTTATGATTTGCATAATTTAATATTGTTCACTTGCAAATGATGCTTCCTTCTAAATGTCAGTGTGACTGCCCCTACACTTGTGTTTCTTTAAATACATGATTTAGTTGCTTTAATTGCCCTGAGAGTAAGAAGACAAAGTGGGTAAAATTTCTAAACAGCTGAGATGAGGCTTCTGTGAGAAACCACAGTGTGCCTTTTGTCAGTGTTTATTTTTTCCCTCATGTAAAAATCAGCGCAGGAGAGCTGTATTTACATTGGGGTTTTTGTGTGTTTTATTGCAGGCAAAACTTGCATTCCAGAAGGACATGATTAAGCCGCTGGCTCCCGCTTTCCTTTCATCTCCTCTTGCTGCGGCTGCAGCTGTATCATCAGCTCTGTCCCTTCCTCCGCGTCCCTCTGCCTCCTTGTTCCAGGCACCTGCAATACCACCAGCTCTTCTCAGGCCAGGCCATGGTCCCATCCGGGCAACACCTGCCTCCATACTTTTTGCACCATACTAATTTATTGATGTGAAGAAGAGATAACATGGCCAGTAGGAAGAGTAAAAGACAGACAGGAAAGGGGTTGAGATTTTAAAATGTCTTTCTCTTTTGAAATGCCATCCTGCGTGACACCTCAACCAACCACACCATAAAACTCATCACTGGCGGTACTGCGTTTTGGAGTCTTGACAACTCTCTCAGTCTCTCTCTCTCTCTTGTTTTAATCATGATAGAGTGATTTGCTAAAAGCTTCATTGCTCATAACATTTATACCATTAAAGTTTCATGCATTTATTAATATTTTTTTCAATGTGTATGATGCACCTTGGAATCAAGGAACATAAAATATTTTCCTGACAGACTTGAAAACTAGGGTCTTCCTAACTCCCACTTATGTAAATACTTCTCTGAAAACCAATGGAGTATAACCTAATGTGGAAAGAAAGGTAGATGAACCAAATGCCTGATTGTGGATAACATCTCAAAAATGCATTGCATCCTTTGTTTGTTTCGGGTTTTTGTTTTCCCCAGTGTGCTCTTGTTGACAGGGATTGTGTACTGTCCTAGGTCCCAGTACTGGTGTATCTTGTGTAGTACTAAAGATGTATCACATGTCTGATTTTAATATTTTTAGTTTCTGTGCAAATGTTTGAAAGCAATGCAGTGCTGAAGCTTTTGATTATTTCTTTTGTGTCACACTTTATTTAGAGAAATTAAAATAGAAAGCCATATACCATATAGTTAAGGTTACTACTTGTTTGCTACTTTGATTTAACTTATTTTTGTTGTTGCCTCACTGGTGTTGCTAAGCAATGTTTAAAGATAAAAAAAGCTTTTCAATTGCACATTACCACAGCTCACATGCATTGTTCAAGAAGAGAATGGATCCATGTATTTCTACGTAAATATCTTTTTCTTCATTTATAACTAGTTTTCTTTGTAACGATGCTGCATAATGTTGTGGCTCCCTAATGCAATAATGTACAGAACATAAAATATTTATAATTGACTGTATTCTCTGTTTACTGAATATATTGCAGTAATGTCCCACCTATCTTCTTACTTTCCCAACCCTTTTATAAAGGTGATATCAATATGCAGTACTCATACTGAAGTCATTATGTGATATTGGGGACAACAGGTGGAAGAAAGGAAAAAAAAAAATAGAATTAACTTTTACAGCATCTTTATCTGCAATCCATAATAGTAAAATGTCTGTGTATTTTTTTAAATGTACCTTTTCAATAAAATGATAAGAAAAATATATGTTTCTTGTGTTTATTAACCAGTACAAAAAAGAGAAGGCTGGAACAAACAAATTTAGCTACAGGAGTCTTCAGCAGCAGACAAAGCATTAGAGTTGCAATAAAGCATAATTACAGAACTTGTGTTTACTTCCCTTGTGTTTTAACATCTTTTTCTTGCTACATCCTGTTACAGCCTTTATTGGTGCTTTTTGCAGTAAGACTGTGAACATTCACTACGTTGGAGATTCAGAAGAAGGAGCAGTAGAGCCAGGTGGGTGATTATGGTTTTATTTTTGCACCACCCAAATGCTACAACATAGTTATGCCATCTCTGATGGAGATTGAGGATTAACTTTAAAACCAGCCTGGGCATACCTGAGACTGAAAACGGGTCACTTTGGTACCAAGACTTGCTCTGAAGTGTGGGCAAAATAGGCAGCTGCTTGATGTAACGGGCTATGAAGGCAGGTGTTCAGGGAAGCTTTGAAATTGTCTGTTCTTGCTGCTGAAAAGTTTAATCTGTTCTGTAAAATTCTTTTTTTTCATTAATGCAAAGTGAGAAGTGAAGAGTACAAGAGTAAAAAGACATCTGTAAGGCTGTTAGGGTTAACACAAAGCCAACAGGGCCATTACATATCCACAAAGACTGAGGAATAAAAATCCCAGGAATTTTATAATAGAGAATTTACAGACCAACATATACCTCCTAGTTGCAACATATTAGAGCCCATTTTATGCAAGTGCAATTCTGCCCAAGTCCCACTATTCAGTGGAGCAGTCAAGTGTGCTGTGAGAGGGTAATTCTCTGGAAAGTCACCTGCCAAGGGGGAGGTAATGGAGTCCAGCCTTTTAGCATTCTCTGGGGAAGTAGGTACAGTTGTATTAATTCTGCAGACTGTGAAGAGTACAAGGTGGTATGAATAGACACTATTCAATGTGCATCTATTTGTGTCTGATTTTGTAAGTCATGTTTTTCATCCAAAATGAGATGGGTTTACAGAACTGTGTCTTTTAATTGGTTCTTCAGGAAATGAGAGTTGTCTGTGTTGTAAAACACTATTTTACCTGCTTTTATAGCTTACTGTCGGTGATGAGAAATTGAAAGCAATTACAAGTTTCTGCAATAGAAAATTTTCCTATATAAGAATACAGAAAACCTGTACTAAGGAGGGGACCAGCGAGGGGTGTGTGGATTTCTCAGACACCTGATTATTTTAAAGAGCATCTTACACTGGAGAAGTATGTAGGTCACTAAGAGTGAAAGAATGTGTCATGTCATTCAGCAATGAGAGGAACTGTGAAGCACAAGGAGCTAAAGGGCTATGATTGCAAGCCAGGGAAGACTCGTGTTCAGTTTCATATTCAACACCTTTTGTACTCTTTACTGTGTTATTTCAGATTTTGTGTACTGTAACTCTGCTTGCCACCAAACTTAGGTCCATGACATGCATGACTGAACATCGGGAGTGACAATTACATTATAAATGGCAAACCCTTTCATCGTGCCTGCTGGGACCTTGCATTTTTGAAACAAGCTCTATATAAGGCAGAAAATTTGTATCATACCTGCACAAAGGCTATCTGCTACTTTTTGATACATTAGGATGTTTTCTCCTGAGGTGTAATAGCATTACAGACAGCTGGCTATGAAATTCATGAATTTGTTATAGCAAAGAACAAGTACCGAAATACAATATTTGCAGTGCAGTTACCACTTTGAATAAATGTATTGAATGTGCAAACCATTAAGGTAATAAGGTTAAAGTAACAGGATCACATCCTCCTGTATGTCTGTTATTCTAGGTCTGTTTGCTGCACTCTGAGCTGCAAGTTGCTCCTATGCAAGAAGTCAAAAGTCATAAGGGGTACTTGTGTTGGTCAGGGATTATCATTTGACACTGTCATCTTTCTGTAGCAGAATTAAAAGGATCCAGACTGGACACAGATGTATCAGCAGGAACTTTCCACAGGTGCTTGTGGCTAGATCATGGTCCCTGTGCTGCAGAAGCCTTTCAGAAAGGATATCAAACAGAAGATGTGGTCCTGTAGTCTGCACAGATACATACTTTTAAGGAAACTAGTAGAAATAAGATCTTTTGTGACCACTGCCAGATACTGGTGTTTGTGCTTCTCATTTCTGCAGGTCAAAACAATAATAAATCTTTCCCTCTGATTTTGGTCAGATAGCATAAGGAAGAAGACACAAGCTAGCATGCACATTGCCCTGTCCCTATCAGCACCTGAATTCCTATGATAGTGTTACACTGGGTCCCTCTGCTGATAAACTAACAAACATTTCCTGTAAGGAAGAGATGATTTCATTAAAAATCAATGACCTTATTTTACTAGCTTACCATGTAATCTTGGACTAAGAACTTTATGCTCAGAAAAATTTTGCAAAAGAATTTGTCACGTTTGTCTCAAAACAAAACAAACAAAAAAAAAATTAAAAAACAAGGAGCATGGTTGTTTTAAACTCTGCAGGAAGTATTTCACTGTCTTTATGCATCTGGCAATAACCCAGTGAACCTCACTGTATATCTTTTGAATGTGTCACCTTGAATAAGTGAGGTACTGTACTATTTATTCATGCTTGCTTGGACAGTAAATCTCCACAGCTGTCACCTTCTGGTCTCAGTGGTCATGATGATTTTCCTACTATGACTAGTATATTTTATTTAGCCTTTTTATTCTTAACATTCTTGTTTCAAGTGACAACCTAAGCATCCCCCAGTATTTATTGGAATGACCAGCACTTCAAGTAAAACTATGTGGTTTTGAGCATCCAGAATTCTTATAGTGGGTTTGGATTAAAGAAACTGATTTAGAAATGTTTCTATTTGGTTTTCCTATTCATATTTATTTGCATTGATAGAGTAGTGTGCTAGATGCTAAATGCCAAGAGCCAAGCCCTGCCAAGCCCCAGAATTGGAGGAGGCCAAATGGAGCCTGTTGCCTTTGAAAGGCTGCAGCTGTGGGAGGTCCTGAGTGACTGCAAAAAGGACAATTTTATGCCTGTCTCCAGGAATGTCATGAAAGGGGAGCCAGGCACGTGAAAACAAGTAAGTGATTGGGATTGGCCAACATGAGTTTACAGAAGGCAAAATGATGCCTAAGCAGACTGTATGCTTTCTGGTCTGTGCAGAAGGGGGGGAGCAGTGAATGCCTTTATGTTGACTTCAGTAAGGCTTTTGATAACATCCCGTGAAGAATCCCTGCAGGCAAATGGGGGTAGCATGGACAGAGCGGGTGGCTACAGTGTGGTTGTAGGAGTGGCTGGGCCACCAAGCTGCAAGTGTTGGGCAACTGTTTGCAGTCTGTGACAGCCAGCTGAGTGCTGTTCCTTGGGTCAGCAACATGTAACATACTGACCAACCTGTACAGTGGGAAGGAGAGCACTTGGCAAGTGTGCAGGTTTCAATACGAAACCAGGGGTGCTGCTATTCCAGGTGGTGTGCTGGAGGGTAAAGCTATCATCCAGGGGGAGCGCAGCAAGCCTGGGATGTGGTTTGACAGGATCCTCATGGGGTTCAGACAAAGGCCAAGTTCTGCGTGTAGGAAGCTGCCTTGTGCAATCTTGCAAACCAGGCCCCTCACCAGAAGGTAGCTTTACTGGAAAGAACTCTGGTGGGGCTGGGAACACGAATTTTGTGGTGGACACATTGAGCACAAGTCTGCAGTGCGCCCTTGTGGCAGCAGAACTTAACTGAATACTGCGCTGTGTTAGCACAACCATGGCCAGCAAGGTAAGGGGACATAGCATAACACCTCTGTTTAGCACTTTGAAGCTGCACCCAGAATAATGTGTCCTCTCTGGGGCCTCCAATGCAAGAGAGATTTTGTCAAACTGGAGCAAGTCTGGAAGAAGGCCATAAAGGTGGTTAGGGAACAAGCACGTTGCATTCAGGAAAGTGAGGTGGGTTGGTTGAGCTTGGAGAAAGATGTGGTGGTTGTGGCCACTGTCCTCAACTGTCTGACCTGTGGTCACAGAGAAAAGAGATGGATGTCTCTCAGTGAAGCTCCATGAGAGGATGAGAGGAGACAGCCAGGAGCTGCAGGAAAGAACATTCTGGCTCCTATAAGGAAAAAAAAGGTTTCACTGTAAAAGTGGGTAAGCCCCTGAAGCAGGTTGCCCAGGAAGGTTTTTGCAATATCCACCCTTGGGGAAACTTATGTGGACCCAGATGAGCAACCTGATCCAACTGTGGATGCTTTGAGAAGGAGGCTGGCGTAGGTGACCTCCAGAGGACCTGCCAAGCAGCTTCCATTAGTGCATCAGGAACCACAGCTGAAACCTGCTCTGCATGTGTCTCTGCGTACATGTGTTTCGGAGCTGTGGGCACTTTGGGGTTTGAATTGCATATTTCTCCCGTACCCAATCATGCTTAAAAAGAAAGATCAATACAATACAAAAATTGGTCATATTTTTTAGTCAAGCATTATGGTTAGTGTAAGGGAAGTGTTGATTATATAGCAAAGCAGCAGCAAGAGAGTGGATTATAATAGGAAAAAAAAATACCCAGTGCAACAGACAATAAGGTGACTGCGGCCTGAATCTGATGAACATCCACTGGGTCATACAGGTAAGATGCTGACTGAGAAAAGGGTACCTGCTGTCTCAGAAGCAGGGTTAGGTAAAGCAAAGGCAGATTTCTGCATCTGGAGAACTGGCTGGCAAAATCCTCAGAACATTGATGTGCTGTCAGACATAAATCCATTACCCAAAATTTTTCTCTCTGGAAAAAAAAAGATCTATATAACTGTACAAACAAAAATGTCTCTTTTCTCCTCCTTGAAATAAAGGTAGGCAAAATCTTGTGATTTTATTATGCAAGCCAGATGAAAATAGAACAAAACTGAAAGGTAGAATTCACACTTTGGCAACGATTTTTCACTGACTGTTAAAAAGATTTTGAGTGCCTCCACTATTTGATGCAATTCCATGAGATGTAAAGAGGCTGGGATGCTAAGGACTTAGGTGGGACTGAAGAAAAGAGTAATAAAACATATTATATCAACATAAGAGTTTTTAATACGTATGCAGAGACAGAATCAGGACAGTCACTTTACAGGAGACTGGGTAGGTGTAGGCTTCTGCAGTGGTTTTCTTAGTTCAGGAACCACCTAGAAACAGTGGACAGCTTCCTCTTGCACGAAAGACCTAGGCACCTTGAAGGAAAAGGATGCCTGCCCCATCAGATGGACTGAGGAGAGCAGGAATAGGTATAGCCAGACTCACAACCACGAAGTGCAGCCAGCACAAGCGCCAGGATGGCCGCATCTAGGCCCGTGAAGCAGGTGGCATCAGGAAATGGACCAACATGTTTCAGTCTTAAATGAAAGCATTTGGCTGTAAGGGTGATGAAAACCACATTCGTTCGGAGGTGTTAGCTACTGTGAGCTTTTTCCAAGGCTAGGAACAGCCATGGCACACAAACTTCTTGTTCAAAGACTGGGGTTTACACTTTAGATGTACGATGTAATTTCAGCAGATTTAAATGCCCAACACGCGCAGCAGCCATTTGGTGCTGTCAGAGTACTAAATTTGAGCCACAGCCTTCAAGACACTTCAGGCAATGAGCAGCCTCTCTGGCACTCCAGACCCAAATATGGCTCTGATCTAACTAGGGAAATTTGCATTTTGTTTCCTCAGGTCCCATTTTGTGTTTCCTTCAGGAGGTTTCCCTCTCATAAGAAAATGTCATTTTTGGTTAAGCCTTCTCCGCACAGCCATCCACCCAAGTTACCTTTCCATTTAGACACTTCCTCTCCTCAGGTTGCAAGAGGAAGGTTTTTTGCACTGTTCAAGGTTGATTTCTGCCAGCCAAGATCATGCCATCCTATATCTAAATCTATTGCAGCATCGTCCTGCCTTGCCTTCTGGTTATATCAGCTGACTCTTTGATCCTCTCTCTGACTCCTTCCTTGACCACATCAAACTATGCCACTTGTTTCTCCTGCCCTCTATCAGCCTCTTAAGTATCAGTTCTCATAGCACATCAGGATGTCAGCTCCCTCCTCCATCTCCTGAGAGGTCTGCTTTCATTTCCCAGCAAGTGTTGGTGAGGTTTTTCCATTCTGCCCTTGAACTTTTGAAAGCAGGCCCCTGAACTATGAAGTCATCACACAGTCCACCCTCAGTATCTTCCCTGAAGATCACTTATAGCAGAAAAAATCCACCTCCCAGCCTTCCCCCCCCAAAAAACAAAACACCACCACAACACCTGCAGGGAGAGTAAAACTGTCAGGAGATTTTGTGATGCCAGATTTTAGCACATAAAAATATGGGGACAACATAACCATGACCCTTTTCATTTTATCTGTCTAAGCTCTGTCAGCCTTGACGGTGCTAAGCACATTTTCTGGCAGATCTGATGCTTGCCTTAGAAGGTCAGTGATGCCTGCAAACACTTCCTTTTCAGGCTATATTATCTCCTCAGGAAGGCAGGTGGTAGCTTCATTCAAAATTAATTTTCATGTTCAACTGTGCCAAATCAGGCTTTCACATGCAATTTGAATTTTAAAATGTTCTCTAATGTTTTCTGCAAAGACTGAATGAAAAATGGATCTTCACTGCCTGACTTCACTGGAGCTGCTCTGAGGCTCTCATGGTCAAATAGTGTGAGCCTACCCATTGCCAAACAGGGCAAAAGAAATAGTGGGGATTTGGTTTATATAAGACCAAGTACACTGGCCCCATCACTGGTTTTTCTTGGCTGTGTAAGTCCTGATGCGATCGCATGGAGGTGTGCTCCTGCTCTGCCATACACCCTGCAGCATAGCACTGTTTGCAGTGTAGCCACAGTACAGGATGGCACACACATGCCTTCTCATGTGTGCTGGGTTTTAATTTCCTTTCCTGCTGAATATCTGACATGCAGAGGGACAAGAGATCTGTCTCCTGTTGTCTATCTGCCCCTGAGTCCAGGGCTACAGTAATCCCCTTTCACATCTTGAAAAGTTAATCCTCCAGAGTGCCTGGAGTCTGTGCCTCACTCCTTCCCAGGAGCAGAGATGCACCTCCTGTGTCTTGGCTACCTGACTTCCTCCCCTAGTGGAAAGGCAATCAGAGTTGACGTAGAAAAGCCCTCCAGTATGAGATTTACCTGTGACTTTCATAAGCAAGTGTTTGCTGATGAATTATGCAGCCCCCCAAAAAGGGAGATGGAAAGAAGAACACAGTATCTAGCTGATACCAGTTTAGACTTCATTAGTGAATGCTTTTTAACAGTGACAGCTACCAAGATAAATCCCAGACTCCAGTTCCTTGCTGATACTAAACAGACTCCAGTTACGTTCTCCCCCTCCTCTGCTACCCATCTTTGGAATACATAAGGGTTTTTGGACCCGGCAACCACAGACACTTTCTATCACCTGAACCCTTTGTGGTGCCAGACCTGACACCAGGATCAAAAATCGGCTCTCTGTAAATGATTTAGTGCAGAAAATACTGATTAGTTGTAGTAAAGGCACCAAAACTGTTCAGATGTGGAGGGTGATAAGAATTACATCCACATTTCAAATGCAAAAGTTTATTTTAAGTTATAACCTGCTGTTCCCTCTCAGGAACTGAATGCTATGGTGCCTTCCAAATCATCGGAGCTGGCATCCTCTGCAGTCCCCTATCATGGGAAAAAAAGCAACATTAAACAGTTTTGTCCTCTTCCTGAAAATACTTAGCTCCTTACATATGTTGCCTGCTCTTATTTACAACGATTTATAAAAGGAATTAATGAAATTTGAGATATTTTATATTTAAATCTGTGCCTTGTAGCAACTGCCTGTGGTGTGCCAGGAGGATGCTCCACCAGTACAGACACGAGGCAGCAAGATGAGAGTGGGCAAGCTGGGCTGGGAGAGGAGAGGGAGCTCTCACTTCGCTGGGATGGTGTGTGAGTTTCTAAGAGGTACAATGCACTCACAGGCATTTAAAGAGGAAAACATGTTTTTGAAGGTGTGTTTTCAGGCTGCCAATTATCGGTTTACATTGTGAGTGAGAAAGAATTCAGTTGTAATTTGAAATGAACTTTTGTTGTCACTGAAAGAATATATAACTAAAGACTTTTACTGAAAAGTTGTATGATAGATGCTTGATAGATCTTACAAAGTGGGCCACTGAGGAAAGCACTCTACTTGGCGCCAGGAACTTCGCTTGGCCACTCTAACTCATTCTACTGGCATCTCTCTGTGCACCATGGCTTGACCACCTATAAAATATATTTGCACACTAAAACCCTCTCTTTTTTTTTTTCCTTTTTTTTCTGTTGGGTTGTTTTTGTTTTTTTTTTTTTTCCCTAGGACTACAATTTTAACTGCCAATTTCAGTCTGTGGTTTGAAAAACCTCTGATGTGCAGTAAGTTCAGAAATTCTATTCATTTTCCACAAGGCACATTTGCATTTACTGTCAACATCTCCGGAGTTGTTAAATGTTCCAAGTCAAGGAACTACCAGAGAATAATGAAGAAACTTGTATGATTAAGGTTTTTTCTTTCTATTCATATGCTCATTGCATGTGTTTGCTCTAAAGTAGACATTCAACTCCATACTTCTGTAATAATGATGAAGATTGACGATGAAGGTAGACTTTAAGACTAATAGAACTTGTCAGATATTTCCAATATTCCAGTTAAAATGTTTATGAGCACCAAAATAGATTTTCTTCTTGGCATGAGAGAGAAAGGAAGTCTCTCATCCTGATTCATTGGTATTATTTGACCTTGGCATAAGGAAGAAAATGCTATTTCATTTTGTTTCTCAGGAGGCAATGATAGAGAACTTGAGATCACTGACAAACTGGCTTCTTAATATACTAGTATGGGTATAAAAAAGAGATACCTCTGCTTTTTTGCCTCATGTTCTTATTCTGATTTGAAACCTGTTCATGAGTCTTAAATTACATGATGTTGCTTGGGTGTCTTCCACTGCTAATACACCAAGTGGACTCATAGCAATGTTTGAATGAGGTAACTGCTCATATTCTTCAATGTATCAAAGAGGAATGACATTGAAGTAGCTACTGTACAGAATTTAAATATAGCATATCTGCTTTACAAACAGCAATCCTCTCAAAACTGTACTGACATGACAAGACATCCTTTGAAACATCCCGTGTGAAAAATACATTCCTGCCTTGATCACATCTTAGAGCACCTGGTTCTTCTAAAATACACATAGAGGTTTTCAGAGAATAAGGTCAATAAAAATGGTCTCTAGATAGCAAATCAGGTTTATTTTAAGAACATACAAATCAAAAAAATACAATCATCCCCCTTCATTTCAGAAATATATTTCACCACATTGTCAAAGGAATTTTCTCATCATAACAGAGAAGCTGAAAATCATCAGACTTTTTTTGCTTAGTATTTGGAAGGCTGATATAGCAGAGATTGTTCCCACCTTTTCTCAAAGCTTGGCTCCATACTCTCAACAAGAAGTGCACACAATGATGCATTTCGACAGATCACCCACTTGCTTTCTAGTTTCACTTCAAATAAGAAAATTTTCAATTCTGTGTCTCTTTAACACACAGTTGAGACAAAGGGAGTTTTTATACTGCTGATGAAAAGAAACACCAGGATCTTAAAACGAGCTGGTGGTTCTTTCAAAAGGGGAAAACATGGTCAGTTCTTCCAGGACTGAATTAAAGCAGTGTGTGAAACAGGCTGCCAGGCCCCTGTGCTGATGGAAAATTAGCCTCTCACCCATTATCTATTATTAAAAGAAAGAGCTAAGAAAGTAAAATGGAGATCACTCCTCAGTTCTTTTCCTTGCCTTATAACAGCAAGGAGGAAGAGGTGATGCCATTCTCTTCAACCAGGCGAGTGCCCTCGCCATAACTTTTGGAAATCCTGAATGCTTGGCTTCTCTGATCCATGGCACTTATTCTGTAGCTTGTGACTTCGCAGCCAGCCCATAGACAGGGCTGCCTTGTCATGGTAGAAGACCTAGAGCCATTTATAAGCTGTTCTCTAGGAAGTATCTGCAGGTATTGTAAAGAGAAAAAACTAATTTTAGAAGTTATTTGTATCTGACACATCTCATAACCATGAACCAGTCTGATTAATTTTCTTATTTCTGTTTACTGTTAGGAACACATGACATTCAGTCTGAAAATGCTACTGGTGGAGGGATATTTTTTTCCCCTATTTGCTAGGAAGGCTTTTCTTATTTCTAGCCACAAGAAAATGAGTAAACAAACAAAATGCTTCTGCTGTATTTCAGAGTTAAATTTTGATATAAGCAGACTCTGACCGGAGCCTCTTTAGACGATAAAGAAGCCAAAAAATTAACACCACCACTCCCCAGCAGAAATGCATTTCTTCTCACGCTGATTGAAATTATAGAGGTTAATTATGTACCTCCAAAGAAATCTCTTTGTACGCATCGTGAAGGAATTGAGAGCCAATGCCAACTGTTTCTGAAGTTCCCACAGATTCTTCATACTAAGTCCATACAATGGACCCCAAGGAAAGCTCAGAAGAGCTTGTCACACCTGAAACTGCTGCAGGTAGGTTTATAAGAGAAATAATTCAGTCTGCTAAGAAGCTTTCCGGTTGACTTTTAAAAAAGAAGGAAGAAAAAAGAAAGTTGATTTACTCTTGCCTGAGAACTTAGTATTGATCATGCATGTTGGTTTTTCTTTTTATAAAATGTATTTTAATGTACTAAAGAGAATCTTTCATATTCTGAAGATACAGCTAACTTTTAAGTACTCTTCAAGCTTTTTAACTAGCTACAATTTGAATAGTGATTAGTTGTATTTTCAAAGATTCCCGTCATACTTTTAGTGATCTGCACATTGCCTGCACTTGGAGATACAGCCTTGGCTGAGACAAGAAGCCTAGTGACTGAGGTACACAGCTCAATACCATGTTCTGACATGGCCTTCTCTCTTCTGCTTGGTCTCCCACTGAAGGAAAAATACAGTGGACAAAAGTGTCACAGAACTTCTTCATAAAGGAGTTTCATCTGAGGACTTTGATTTTCTTCACTAACCCAGAAACAAAGGAAACAGGAAAGAAATAAACATGAAAGAACCTCACCCCTAAAATCTGTAAGCCTTTGTTGAACAGATACCTTGCGGGAATCTCCGTGTAGTCAACCCCACCGCAGCTGTCTCACGAGCTGTGCTCCTCCCATAGGCATACATGTTGGAAAGGAAAACATGGGTCTTTACATTAGGAATTCTGACTTGATATGCAGGTAAAGAGTAGCAATCTGTGATTCTTTATGATGCTTATGCTACCTTGACATGCAAAACTTTAGGAATAAAAGTGTAAATCTTTTGGCTATCAGTCGCATTGGCACTAAGGATATTTAATTCACACTGCATCTCAGTGTAAAGAAAGTAATGCAGATAGATAGATTGTCTTATGACCAGCTGCTGTTATTCTGAGTGAAGTTAAACATACAAATAGCTTTCCTTTTCTGCAGCTTTAAGTTGCAGAAGTTCTGCATGTCTGTAAAGCTGAGTCTACCAAGGCCCTGTTTAAAGTATGTCACATATACTTCACCCTCAAAGAATGATTTTATTAGGAAAGCCAGCAGTACCAACACTGCTTCCCTAAAAACACAGGTTAAACAGAAATCATTAAAATAAAAAGTACTTTTAAAGTACTTTTCTAAAGTATTTTTCAAATTACTTTCCCAAAGTAATAAGATTACTTCAGATTTTACTGTTACAAGTTAATAAAATTGCTTGCCACAGAAACTAACAAGACATTTTAAAAATATACTATCTAATAAAACTTTACTTCATGCAAAGACACATTAAAAATGTAACATTTACTGACATTTATCATGCTATAATAAAAGTACCAGTGATCTTTTTTTATAGGGGAATACTTTTATACTTAATTAATCACAGCCCATAAACAAAAAAGGAAAAAAGCCTCAAAGACAAAGATATAAATCATTAAATCTGGAATTTAAGTCTTTGTATTAGAAACAAACTATGCAGGGTTAAGATCTCTGCACAATGGAGTTGCATATATGTGTTTAGAAAATCTTTAACTTCATAGTACTACAAAGTTCTGTTGAAAATGCCCTGCTGAAAGAAATTATTGCAGTTTGAAAAAATAGGTGGAAGTGCAAAGCACCTCCAGCTGGAGAATCAATTAGATGTGAGACTAAAGAACCTCTATCACTGGGTTATTATAGATTTTTCTACATAACTTCAAAACGTAACTCAGAGTTGATGACTGAAGAGGACAAAAATTTGAAGCAGTTGATCATGCTGGTATTCACCCTGGATTAAGCTTTTTCCCTAAAGCCTACTAGAAAGATGCAGAACTACTGAAATGGTACTATGTGGATTGCAAAGGTCAGTCACCCACAGCACAGTCACATCTAACACAGCAACTCTTGTGTAGCAGCAAAAATACCCTTGGGAAGCAACCTGTGATCCCCCTGCCAAGTCCTGGCCTTGTGTGCCTGCCTGTGCAGGAAGGAAGCAGGTACTTGTCCACTTCAGCTATGGCCTTTTGAACCATCCCAAACCCCCGGTGACAATTCCTGCCCCTTGTTTTCTTGGATCCAACTAATATGCAAGCCAAAGCGGATGTAAATGGGTGCGTACCTCTCAATATGTATGCTACATGCAAATTTAGACTCATTAACCAGTATGTAATTATGCCTAATTTCACATCACTTCTGAACTTGGTCCATTAAGAAAACTTAAACTAGCATAACTTATGTTCTCTGAGACAGCAACACCCTGACCTTAAATGAACTGAATGTGAAATTGTCCTGTGATTGATTTTTTGAATTTAATTATTTTTCTTTAGAAATTTAATTTAAATGTTGCACTTCACAGTCTACCAAATCTAGGTCAAATAGATGGGATATTAAAAATAACTTGTCCTGTGAGAAATCTAGGGGTTACATTTAAAAGTAAATTCAGTTTGTGGAATCCTGAGTTTCATGGAAGTAGCCATCTCACACAAGACAAAGGCATAGGCCAGAATTTCTCAGACTTCTGTACATACTTGAAACTGACCCATGATTCTTTCTCCCTGTCACGCTTCCCTCCTCTGTACCGATTCTGGATATCACAGATGCAGGAAGAAGTAGAGGATTTCTAGACAGATTCTCCTTATCCTTGTTTAATCAGTTTTCTTTCTACCCCTGAAGAGATTGAGTGAGCGAAGGAGGAACTGCAACCTGCCCCACATACGAATAACTGCAAATGATGACATAGGTTGTTTCCCTAGGATCCCAGAAGGAAGCAGCCTCCTGCGCTGACCCAGCCAAGAAGTCAGCTAAACTAAAAGGCGTTGGTTAGAATCCAGTCCTGCTAATCCACCTCAAAATGTAAAAATCCAAAACCTACACCTTGCAGGAATGATGAATTAATGAAAATGTTTTGGCTTGTGTGAGGTGAAGCAAACTAACAAACCTGGAAATGTGTCATTTATTTGTGCATTGACGCTGATTTGCTTTTCTGAAAGATACTAGAACCTTTGGCGCCACTGTTCTTTGTTACTGCAACATGCTCTCTCTAATTTGCTAATAGGTGATGTTTAAGGAAATGAAACGGTGAATCTCTGCCTGTGTTTGGCTATTGTGAATCACCTGGCCAGTGCCAGACAAACTGAAACCAGCTTGGCAGAGCTGGCAGCAAGTGGCTGCAGGATGCTGCAGGATGCAGCGCAGCCGATAAGGCCACCACCACAGCTGACCCACAGGCACTGCCTGGCCGTGGCTGGCATCTGGTGGTTGTGCCACTTTGGCATACCTTTGGCTAGTTTACTTTGCCCCCATGCATACAGCAAGTCCTGCAGTGCCTGGTCTATGTGAATTCAAGGCAAGTTTATGTCTGCACTTGAAGGATATTGCTTTTGTATCAGGGATCTGATTAATAGCCATGGTGAATGCCTGTAATTTATTCAAGCTTGTGGTTCAGGTGATTTAAAAAGAAGAAATCCCCTATGCCGTAAATGATGTAGAAATGGAGAGCCGAACAAGTGGCAGCATACAGAAATGGGCAGTTAGGTTGTGATAGGTAGCAATTACCATTTTTGTTGAAAAAGTAAAAATCTGGGGAAGGACCAATGGAGAACAAAGATGAAGAGCTACTTTTCCTTGAAAAATAAATTGCTTCACTATACACTGACTAGAGGGATGGAGAGGAGGGGATTTAAATGTTTTTTTAAGTGAAATCCTGGAATAAATGTGTTATCTGATGCCTCTTCAATTCATGTTTGTTTTTCATCTTGTAGGTGTTGTGTATTTGGGAGCTCTGAAAAGCCAGGAAGGCCTGACACAAAGCAAAAGACTTTTCCTAGGCATGTTGATGAGCACTGTAAATCCAGGCAGACTTTAGAATAACTCTGAATGAAACCAAAGGTACACTGATGTCAACCACCTGCAGTGCAAACGTTTGGAGCGTGCTGTTTGCATCTTATTGCTTTAATGCAAAAGTCTAGTTAATCAGATAAAGACATGGGGGGATTCAGAAGTGTGGCCCCTTTACTACTGTGTCAATTTATTGGCAGGTAATGAGAATTTCTCTTTTTTTCCTCCTAGAATTCCGAAATCTTTCAGAAAGTGAAGAGCCGAGGTGCTGGTGTGCGTTTTGATGACACCTAGTGGCAAAATTTGAATAATGCGCCAGAAATAGGAGGCACACATGGGTGATATCAATGTTGTTAAAACTAAAGGAAAATGAGATCCAGGGGGAGCATAATGTGAACTCGATATTGACAGCAAGAAGTGGAAAATAATATGTTATGAATGAAATGGAGAAGCTTCACAACACTATTTTAAGAAACAAAAGCAGCTCTGATAAATGTATAACATATCTGTATAAAGTGCTCCATACAGAGGAGCTATAATGGGCTCTTTGGGATCAGTCACTCTCTATTTAAAAATAGCTGTAAACAGCAATAAGATAAGATTAATTAGTTTAGTTCAGTAAACTTGTCTGCTTGGATATCATGCAAGTGACTTCCGCCATTGTTCATGTGAAATAACTGGGAATAGAGAGGCTTCAGGGTAGTAAGCACAGTGTTACAGATAGATGTTTGCCAAGTGGATTTGATGTGGAAAAACCTCTTTTCAGAACAGAAGTTTTGGGGTTTACCTTTAACCACCTTGCAGCAGGCAAGGGGGAAGGGGGCCCAGGGTAACACGCCCCAGCCCAGCGCTCTCTAGGACGTGCTGCAGCAGCCGCATAAGAAGCCACAGACGTCCACAGGTAGCGTCCCTGAACTGCAGGTAGGCTGTTTGAGGACATTACCCATGTATTTCTTTTATTGCCAAGCTGGATCTGTGAGGCTATTAAAGTTTGAACCCTGAGAAAGACTTTTCACTGAAGAAAGGGTTTAATGCTTTTTGTTTAGTTTCAGTCTTCAGAAGTACTTCTCCTACACCTTAAAGATGAGTTCCTGAGAGAAGTCTGCCATCACTGTTGCAGACCTGCAAAATACTCAGATCTCTACCCTACCTCACAGAACAATTTTTTTCACTCCAGAGATTTTCAGCACCTTGCTTTTTTGCCTGTTGCGTATTGCATGTTTTTGAGCTACCTTCTTTTTGATGGAAACAGCTCTGAAATCTTGTAAGGCGTTTCTGTTTAGCTTCTGGTTCCCATGTGATGTCTGCTAATAGATGGTATAGATAAGGAGATGTGTACACAGGAAAGGAGGCTGTTGTAACCATGCTGTTTGTGTTATCCTCCTCACCTCCTGCTGTGTGCCATGTATTGAAAGCACTGAGGCTTCATTCAGCCTGCTATAGCTATTTCTGAGGGCACCACCAGTTTGAGATTCCCCAGTGAACTGAACACTCATTTTAAAAGTACAACTTGTACATCACAGAGAAGCAGTGAAATTAAATAGCTGGTTTTCTCTTTAAGTCTCTGAAAATTTCATGACTAGTTAATTATTTGAGGGCACCAGTATTAATGATTTTCACACAATGACGCACACAGCTACATTTTCCCATCAGAATGTCCTCATTTTCACTTTGTAATATCGCAGTTAGAGGTCAGCAATGACTTTAGTTTCAGGACTCTAAGCTAGAAAACAAAGCAAACAGGAAACTTTCAAAAACTTCCCTCTTGCAACAACCTCTGTAATTTCTCTGCTGTTGGGACAATATCTCAAACTTCAAAAGTCCGGTCTGGGGGCTTTTTGCCTCATTTAGATTTTTTCCCAAGGTTGAATATCAGTTCTGCTTATGTATTTTTGGTTTGTTTTGGGTTTGTTTTGTTTCTTTTTTCCTAAGTATATGATTTAAATACACCAAACAACAACAACAACAAAAAAAAAAAACACAACAAAAAACAAAGAAATAAAATATCAATATTCTTACAATATGCAAGTGAAATCTGTGCTCAGGCTTTAGCTAAAGCAAGGGTTAGTTATTTGTGCTTACATTAAAGGAGAGAATTAAGTATGTATTTCCAACTTCAGTGATATATAAGACCAATAGGCAATGGCACCAATCCTGCATATTAGCAGCCTCTTCGATGAGATAAATGAGAGCCTCTATCTCAGTTTAAGTAGCAGAGCTAGAATATGCAAACGTACATCGGCCCTCAGAGTTTAACAAGCTGTTTACACCTCTGGAAATGGTGCAGACCATATTCGGACCTGCTGCCACTCACTATTGGAGCTTTAAGATCAGTGACCCTGTGAAACATATGCTTGTATGTGGAGTCTGTGAAAGGCTGCAGCATAAAGAATAGAACAACCTGATCTTCATGTTGACTGAGGCTAACAGAAGACACAATGAGCCTAAATTTGAGGAAGGTAGATTTAAATTAGATGTTGGGAAAATTCTCATGGTTTGGGTGAGTAAGCATTGGCATAGATTGCCTAGGCTTTGTTCTTAAAACCAACAACAGAGGTGGTTTCAAAACCTCCCCACAAACTTTTGCCAAAAATGACTCACTGCACAGAAATGTGTTGACTGATACCTTAAGATCCCTTGCTGCTCTAGATTTTAATAGTCTGTGTATGCACAGTTCATTGATTTGCTGGTTTGTTCAATCATTTGACATCTTAGCCCCAGTAATTACATCAAAGGTCCTCTATCAGCTGCTAGTATGGCTGCATTACACAGTGCTTTGATGCATTTTTACTAATTGGCTGCCTCTGTATTGTTATTTAGTGTGCATTAACTTTTAGCCTGACTCATAGAGAACACTTCAAGTACAAGTGCCAAACAATAATTAATGCTGTTAAAAATACACAGCAGCAAAAAGTAGAAACTGAGAGCAATGAATGAAATATTTGCTGCTTTTTCCTCAGAAGGCTCCAGCATGAAAGATTATATGGTATCAGCTGCTCACATAACAACGGGGGTTTGTGCCCCTCCTGTTAGATCAATGCATTTCCACCAAGGATTCACTTTTTCCTGGAAAATCACAGTAATTCAAGAGTTCAGCGTTATTATGAACAGCTGTGAAGTGCTTTCCCCAGACAGGCAGCCTGGCAGGGCCACCAACCTCTTGCAGCCTTTCTGTTCCTTTTCCTGCCACATACCTGCTAGCGCAGAACTGATGTGGGATTACAGACAGTGACCACTGAGGCCAATTCTTGAGTTAGAGGGACAGCTTGTTAGCTGAAAAAGAAGTTACACTGGTATCAAAAGTCATCTTTGTTTTGTCTCCAGAAAAGATGAGCACAGCTGTCTAGCTCATGTTCTGAAAAGCTGCTGGGGCACAGTTTTAAGCAACTCAGTCCCACTTTCCCGCTACCTCTAAATTAATAAAGAACCCAAGATGTCCCCATTGCTCATTTTGCAGCTGTTAGGAGGGTTTATCACAAGTATATTTTTCAGCTTCAGTCACAGGTCTGTCTGATAGATAGGGAAATATAAATTAGCAAATAAATATTTATGATGTATAGTTGCTTGGATTCTTTTATTTATAGATTGTTCCATGCAGATGCCTATCACAACAGTAAAACTAAAACTGAGATAGGTTCAGCATTTATGATTCATCCACTATGGAAGGCTTAAATCATCAGCCCACTAAACGGAATGGTTCTGAACTAAATTGTGAAGTCTTTATAAGTGTCAGTCTTGCAGAGAAAAGAAATTTATGTTACGCGGTTTTTGCGTTGACAAAAAGGCTATCTTGAACACGGGAGGCTTACTAACCATCCCTTGAATACCAACAGCAAAGCTTAGAATAACTGACGGTAAAAGAGTAGCTACTGGAATTGGTGTGTTTGTAAAAACACCAGGGGGTTCAGCAGTGATCCCCACCTAGCTGTATACCAAAGGGTTTCCAAAAGTCAAAAGCTGTTAGGTAAAGTAATGGCTCTGTGTGTCTGCCTCTCCTCCAAGGTCAGAAGACTGCTACTTCAGATCTCCTGACGTGAACCAATCTTAGACAATGAATGTAGTGTCCTAAGTTAAACACAAACAGGATAAGAAAATATTTGGAAATAGTTGTCCTGGTTTGAGCTGGGAGAGAGTTAATTTCTTCTTAGTAGCATGCACAGTGCTGTTTTTGATTTAGTCTGAGAATAATGTTGATAACACACCAATGTTTTAGTTGTTTCTAAGTAATGCTTACTCTATTCAAGAAATTTCCAGTCTCTCATGCTCTGCCAGTGAGGAGGGGCACGGGAAGCTGGGAGGAAGCAGAGACAGGACACCTGACCCAAACTAGCCAAAGGGGTATTCCATACCACAGCACGTCATGCCCAGTATATAAACTGGGGGGAGTTGGCTGGGGGGGAGCCAGTCACTGTTCAGGGATGAGCTGGGTATTGGTCACCAGCTGGTGAGCAATTGTATTGTGCATCACCTGTGTTTCTTGAGGTTTACGCCTCTCTCTCTTTTTTGTATTATTGTAATCATTGATAGTTTTGTTATTATTATTGCATTTTACTTTATTTCAGTTTTTAAACTCTTCGTATCTCAACCTATGGTTTTTACCTTTTTCTGATTGTTCTCTTACCACTTCTCCAAGGATTCTACACATTTACAGGTACCAGAGTGAAATAATTTTCCATCAAGAACATTATTACCTCTAACAATGGATCTCTACTAGACAAGGTAAAGCTTTCCCACTTGTATAATGCATGTTTGATGAGTAGTTGAATGAGTTGTCCTTCTCTGCATTGAAGTGACATGAGATTTCTAGCATTTCACACAGGCACATTGCCTGTGGCAGAATAATGGTTTGATCAACCTAGTGTGTTTCATAGACAATAGTTTGGTATGTTGTCAGTTTGATTTTTGTGTTTTTTATCTCATGGCAATGCCGTAGGAAAAAAGGAAAGTTATCACTCAGGCCTGAGAACAAAATAACCCTCGTGTTTTCATTTCATCTTTGAGAGTATTATTCACTCTGACCACAATCAGACTGAAAATGTGCAGAAGTAGCAATAATATTTACTACAAAGATCATTTGAACAGAGGGGAAAAAAAACAGGACTTTTTTGACTTTTAATTTCCTTGCCAGTATTGACTTGTCTGGTTTGGTGTCAGCTCAAAATAAAGAGGAAGAACTGATTCTTGTCCTAAATAATTTTTGCAAACTAAAAACTAGCATTTCTGTGGATGGACCC
Source organism: Pezoporus occidentalis (assembly GCF_034315485.1). NCBI lineage: Eukaryota > Metazoa > Chordata > Aves > Psittaciformes > Psittacidae > Pezoporus > Pezoporus occidentalis. The sequence continues at coordinate 3,198,242 of NW_026916009.1, forward strand.
CTGCCTGACACTCTATATCATAGGAAAATTCTATTCCTGTAGACTCTTCCAGCTTGAAGTGTTGTCGGGACTGACTAGAAAAAAAAACAAGATACCTGATAGTACTGCTTACATGTCCTTATGCTGGTTCTCTGGGAAGTAGTTTCACCTCAGTTAGTGTGTGACTTTTGGTCCAAGCTAAGCTGTTTGGACACATCTCTCATTGCTATAATTCAAATGCAGTCTCCCTTTTCTTGATTTAATGACGTTGAAATCACATCATAGTTGTTGCATGCACATACTTCTGTGTTGTGAAGCTCTACTAAATTTTTGTATGTTTAGCTGGTAACTAACACTTACTTACCAGGCTGTAATACCATTTGCTTATCTTGCCTTTTTTGGCTTCAGAAGTGAATAGCACAAAAACAGATTGGCTTGATGGAGGGAGACCGTTTTGGTGTCAGTCTAGAAATTAGCTTTGGCTGCTACTTGCCTACAGATGTTTGTCTCGGTGATAGACTTGAAGTTCTGTCATCTTCTTATAGGCCCCATAGAAACTTTTTTGCAGAGAGGCCCAAATAAATCAGTAGAGGTTTCACTTTTCAGACTTCTTTTTTGCCATCCTGCAATTCTGAGCACCATCAGATTGCCTGGTTCACAGGCAACAAATTTCCTACCAAGCAGGAGTTAGTGGAGATGGTCCCTTAGCCTGCCCTGTTCAGCAAAGGGGGAGTCACATTTTGTCCCTGTTCCCTGCAGCATGGAGTAGCCACCTCAGCATGGCCATAAGTAACTATGAAACTGCCCCACTATTTCAAAGGTCATTTTCACCCCTTTGTGATGACAGAGGTCAGTCTGCTTAGCTAATTGCACAAAAAGCTGGGCTCCGAGTTATGTGCTCTATAAGCAAGTCTCACTAATATGATGAATCAGTGGAGCCAAAGAGGCAAGTCTGAAGCAGTGAAGTTTAACAATCTCTTGTATCCTTCCCTTAATTAAAGGTTTGGAGTGAGGCATGTAGATGTGAAAAAGAGATAGTGAAACTCTCTTTATAAAGGGGTGGGAGGAAAACCAGTTGTGGGTAGTCTTGGCTTTAGACACAACTGGCAGAACACCAGCCTGGAACTCAAACCATCCTCCATGCTTCAGTAGTCCAGGGAGAGCACCTGGTTTCCACTAGGATGCTGGTACTTTATTTACCTGTTTATATCGAGACTTATTTCTATTTTGTTGTAATTAAATCCAATTGAATTTCAGGCCTTCTAGGATTTATATAAAATATTAATCCAACTGCAAGTAACAAAAGGGAAAAAAGAAATTCTGTAAAAAACTTCATATGATTATATAGGAAGGATAGCAAATGTGTGCTATGAATAAAGATGCAAACATAAAGAAGATCTATCTCTCAAGTGGCTAGAGGTTTATCGGACTAAGATCATCACAGAAAGTCAATCTGTCAGCTGCTGTGCCTACTGCGAATGACTCGACCTGCTCTGTTCATTCTGACAGTAATATTTTCATGTTTGCCATTGCTGTAGAGAATATATTACAGGCAGCTTTTCAAACCAAACAGCCACAGTAACAATTCTTGCAGTGATCCAAATTGAATAAAAAGATGGGTATGCATTGATTCTCCTCATATGAGCCTCTTAAAAGGCAGTGACAGACTGCAAGCAGTCATTGATGATGGACACTTCCTAGTGGAGAGGGTTCCTTCTGCCAAGAGCCAACAAGCACACAGATCGGACTGGTTGCACAGAGCTGAGATGGAGCCAGCTCTTACACCATTCAGCATCAGCCAAAATAGAATATTTCCTTACTTTAGAATGCTTGGAAACAAGAGAGGGAGAAATCATACCCTGCAGAATAAGTGTCCTTCAGATCAGTTGCCTCATTTACCAATCAGGGCAAAGACACAGCTTCAATACTTCATCCTCTCCTAATGATGCCCCCATTCCTTTTACAAAGCCTGTGAGTCTCCTGAATCCAGCCTTATTCACACTAAAACTAGTGTGTTTTAAAAGGGAATTGGTCCCCTTGAGAAACTTCAACACCCCACCAAAAAAAACGAAAATCAAATTGTACATCATTTGTACAACGACATCAAACACAAGAAATTAGGGGAAACCAAGCTTCAGTAATTAAACACAGCAATCATGCTCCTGATGCTGCCACCACCACCAGGGCTTTTCTCTGGGGACACATTTCCCTTTAAAATGATTGATGCTTAACTGAAATTTCAGATTAACAAAACCTCAGCTCACAACCACTTTTTTACTTTATTTCTCGCTCTGATACTGAGAACATCCCTTTTATTTCCTTTTTGCGTTTGACAAGAAAACTTATTTTATAGAAATACAAAATATGATGGTGGCAAACTTGCACCATAGCAAACACTGTGGAGAGCCCTTTGGATTTTTGTTCCAAGGTTCTGAAAAACAACTTGTATTAACAGAAAGTTTTTGAGGTATGTTTAGCTCTGAAATATTTTTACCTGCTAACAAATATTAACACAAGGCTCAGTAAGTTTGTGGCTTTTATTGGCAAAAGAGTATTTCTGTAGAAAACATGAAATAAAATATTATTTTTTTTTCATATTGATCCATTTGACTCCACAGACAATGTTCAATAAATTTTTGTAACTGCCAGTACCTTTGCTGAAATGTAGCATAAAAATAATGTAATAATTAAGTACAGAAGTGAATGTTGGTCTCTGGTAATTTATACTTCAGGCTCTTACTGCCTTGGAAGGTAATATATATTATGGCATCTTGAGGAAACACTGATGTCTTATAAAGAAAACCACAGTGCTAAATTTTCCAAAGTACCATAAATGTAATTACCTCCTGCTGAGAATCTAAGTGCTTATTTAAAACATCATTACTTTAAGTAATTAAGTCTGTAATTTCTTTCAGAATATGACTCATTCCTTCCTAAATCATGTAAGTCAGGCCAAAAAAGTTGTTTTTAATTGGACAATATATAGAAATTGCATTACATTTTCTCCATGCCAGAGTGTACGTTGATCTTCACCTTTTAAAGGGAATCAAAGAAGCTTTTAGTTCCTGCTTGAGCTGGTAGGAGGCAGTGAAGAAGGAGAGCAATCTGGTCAAGGGAGAAGGTGGGGGGGTGTCCATCCATCCATCCATCTGAGCAAAATTTAAGTGTGAATGAAAGCCATTGGCCAGCTAAGATGAGGAGCAGGACATCTCTGTGCTTTCTGCAGCAGCCAAGCTTCCAATTATGCGGGAGGCCCATGAACATTTCTGGTGGTTCCTACTGAATATGGGCAACAGAATTTTGCTCCCTCTAAATTCTTCCATCTGAGGTTGCTTTCCCTTAGTGCAAGGGACGGTACTCACCTACAGAAAATTTAAGTCAACATAACATTTATCCTTTTGTTGCCTCTTTCTGCTTACAATATCAAAAAGAGGAGAGGATATAGTCATAAGAGGGTAGATAACACAGCTTAATGGTAGGAAAATGTAAGCTGGATTGATCTTTGATTTTAATAGCAGAAGCTGACTTAATGCTGTGCAACAGTTGCTGCTGCACACAGCAAAGACATCCCCATGTTATTATGCATACTGAATCTTAATATGGTATTTGCTTTTTTTATATTCAACTCATTTGCTTCCAATTTTTCTCTTCCTTTGCATGATTTTTTTAATTCTGTCAGGAAAGAAAAATCTTACTGGTTGCTAAGGAACCGTGGCAGTATTGCTGCAGATGTGCGATAGGCATATCTGATTACCATGGTGGTCATTTTTTTGTAAGTAAAAAAAACATCTTTAAGTAAAATAAGCATGATAATGAAAGTAATGATGGCCTGATAAAAGATGGTTTTTATTATCCCAAATGTTTGCAGCCATGTATACATTGCATCAGCTGATAGCAGGAAGTTTTTGGGAGGAGTGGGTTATTCTGGAATGGGTTATTTTAGTAGAATCAACCACCACAGAACCAACTCTCCCTGGAAATTTATATGCACATCAGATACGACATGCAGGTAGTCCTGTTGCACCTGGCTGCAGCTGAAGTGGGAGAGACTCTCTTCGCAGCCTACTCATGCTAAAACAGGGTAGGCCAGAAGATGCAAGATCATGGACTCTGATTTTTGTCAGTTTCCCTAAGCATCTGTAAGTCTTATCACTGCCCAAGGTCTAATATTTCTGCCCATGGAGGCTAGATAGTCCCCCTTTGCTTTTGTAAGTATAGAACTCATAGAATCATAGAATAGTTAGGGTAGGAAAGGACCATCAGATCATCCAGTTCCAACACCCCCCCCCCCCCCCCATGGGCCAGGGACACCTCCCACTAAACCATGCCACCCAAGGCTCTGTCCAACCTGGCCTTGAACACCGCCAGGGATGGAGCACTCACAGCTTCCCTGGGCAACCATTCCAGTGCCTCACCACCCTAACTGGAAAGAACTTCTTCAATGTCAAATCCTGACTTAATAAATGTATGATTCAGGAACTTAAAGCTCATTCTTTAGGACATCACATTAATATTTATTGGGGTCTGGATACTACAAAGATCTGCTAATTAGCTACAGTATTTTATGTATTGGTTAAACTGGCTTAAACCCAGTTTTGCTCAAGAGGGATTACGATTGCTCCTGTTGTGATAAATCTGCTAAGAAGGGGACTCATATTCCCATTAACTCCTATGGCTCAGAGTAGTGTGTAGGTACATCTTTCTGCCATGCTTAATAGCTAGTAGTGGTGAACATTTCTAATAAATTCAGTGAAGAATATATCTAAGAAAAACCATCTCCTACTGCTGACAGCAGAGTAAGAACCAGGTGGCAGTCAGGGAGACCAAGAGGAGCTATGCAGCTGTGTCTGGAAGGGCCACCAACTGTCTCAACCCATGCAGCATGTGCCCTGTGTAGGAAGGGAGCAAAGTCCAGAAACCTAGTTAGGAGTTCCCTGAAGGAAATGCTCTCGGATATAGAGCTAACGGTCAGTCCAGATTTTAAACGTACAGGAAAAGGTAGATGGCTACCATGTGGCAATGATAGAAAAGAAACTCTGAAAGTGGAGCAGGGAGAAGAGGCTTCTGTCCAAGTGACGGGCTACTACGGACAGCTATAGTTGCAGTACTGTCTAGGTGAGGGAGGATGTGTCTATAGATTGTGCAAGACTATGGTACTAACATCACCAGGCTGAACTGAGACTGTAAATTCACAAGTTTCATCTGGATCTGGTCCAGAATGTGCATAGTTATATTTGCATAGTGCTAGCCCTAATCAAATATACCTTGCTTCAGGACTCCGTTTCATTATTTGTGAAATACCTTTGGTTACAGAGTTAGTGGGCTGGAAAAGATAAGATTGGACAAAACAAGTAATAATCTTGTTTTTTATAAACTGGGAAAGAGAATGTGTGCAGTTTAACAGATGAAAAAAGACTTGATACCCTGCTAGGAAATTCTTAGAATGAGTGAGCTTCAGAAATACCTCCAACTAAAAGCTCATGCCTTATATTGAGGGAAGAAGCCAGAGTCAAAACTGGATTGAAAAAATAAGGGTGTAAAGGACCTATGAAGAATCCTATGGCACAGAAAGGCACTAAGCAGAATCACCAGAATCACTATTTAATTTTTTCCCCAAAGAAATGTGGAGATTACCATTCACAGGCATGCCACTAAAAGGTACAAAGTAATATGGGGATAAGAGTATGTTTTGTCAGCCAAGAATGCCCCAGCTGATCCTGCTTATTGACACTGTAGGTGGTGATACAGACCAAGGTGGGGAGGATGCTGAGGAGGCAGGATCATGTCTCAAGGAGCTGCTGAAGGAAAGGAAATAAGCACATATATAGCTTTGAGGAAAATTGAAGAGAATGCACTCAAATGTAACTGTACCTTAAATCTTGGAGGCACTTTCTGGACTAGTCAGTAAGACAGAAGTATTGATGGAAATTGTCTGACCTTGAATCCACAGAAACTTTGTTTTCTTAGAGTGCATAGCATCTGATAACAGAGTGATTCAGCTGAAGAACTTTGCACCTCTGCACAGTATCGTCAACACTGTGGTAAGTCTGAAGGGATAATGAGATTTTAAAAAATACTTGGATGCAGCTGTGGGAATCTTAAATCCTGTGATTTTTTTTTGTTTATTTTTCTTCCTGACGGGTACTATTCTAAAACAGAAAAATATTATTTCATAAAACCTCATTTAAGCCCCATACCCCAGATCTTCAGGATTCTCATCTCGTGGTGAGAGAATAATGGACAGAGAGCTAACCCATCTACATAAACCATTTACCCAGAACTTCTGATGGGGTAAACCCACAGAGAATAAAGTGTTCTCTGCCCTTAGTTATTGGCACACAGGCAAAAGGCAGCCCTCAAGCTTCATTTGCATCAACTTTCAACTCAGCACCTCCCCACTGATGCTTTTTGAACCATCATAACAGGAAGCAAATTTAAAACTGCTTTGGATAGCAAAGCTGAACTTAATGTAGTGTTCAGTTTGCAGTCCTTCTCCACAAGGACTTTCCAAACAAAATGAAGGTTCTTCCAGAGCTGAGGAGAGCAATTTTGGATTAGCTCCATTCAGCTCCATTTCAGAGAGCTAAACTGATCTGAAATGGCCACCACTGACTGAACGGAAGGACGGGGTCAGACAATGTTCTCAAAAGGCTGAAGACTTTTCATAAGCCCCCTTCAGAGGGTACTACACAATGAAAACCATGCACCAGCCAGAGAAATGGTGGCTAAAAGCATATATACCTGCTTCATGCTTCTTTCCAGTGAGGGGGGAATCAAAACAATGAACCCTTTCTAACATTAGTGTAAGGCAATATATTATGTACCATCATAAATATGTTGCTGGGGGTAGTGTTCATGTTGAAATTGTGTTTCTGTAATAATGGTAATGTCTCTCTTCCTTCTCCCAGGAACACAGAGCTTGCAAGTGGGGAACAATTTTTAAGGGCTCACAGGGAATATATTCAGTGGTTCCAGAAATTCTGGGTGAGGGCATGAACTAAAGGTTGCCCTGGGATCAGCCCAGGACCTGTACCCAGGTTCTCCTGGATATATGAGAACCCTGAAATACATTGAACTGGGGAGTTTTTTATGATTATTCCAATCAGCTAGACGAGAGCTTATAAAATCTGAAGCTTTTATTTCTTGCTAACACATGTTCATGCACACAATGGCATTCTGTTGAATGTATCCAGAAAATTAATTATTCTTCAGAAGGATTTTGGCCTTCTGAGGACAGTCTCTACTTTTTTGCATTAGAGAAGTCTTTTGTCTTTGTTTAACAAATAGGTGCATCAGGGAAATACTTGCCTGGGAAATTCCTGCAGGGAATACCACGCACAAGGATCTTGGTGCTGCAGTCCAAGATAAATAGGACATTGTAATAGCATTGACTTAGCAAATAAAAATGCAAATCACAGAAAAGTAGAGGAGAAAAAAAATGTATTCCCTGGCCTGAACTTTCAGAGAGAGGGAGTGGGGCTGAGAGGTGTCTGACAAGCACATTATTTGCAGTCTCCTGTTAATGGAGTGTTATCTGAATTGCTCGCGGCTGTCATTCCATGAGCAAATGTATTTGTAGAAATGCCAGTAGTTCCACAGAGATAATGCACTTACCAGAAAAAAAACTGTGAGCACTGCACGGAGACTAAAATCAAATGGAATCTGGTAAAACCGATGTCCAGGAAGACTCCTTGTCCTTATCATGAGTGCATCCTTAAAAACTAAACAGTGTGGTGTTACTTTATCAGTTACAGCTAAAGATTCTAATTGGAGTTTTCTTTATATATGTAAGTTCAACTTGTCAGTATGCTTGTCCTCACTACAACCTAACAATGAATTACCATCTAAGCAATGAGATATAGGTGAGATAAATGCAGAAAAGTAGCTGGCAAAGAAGGACAAAAGGATAAAACACAGGGTGAAGGCACAAGGAATGTGGAAACAACAAATGAAGAAATCTGAAAAAGTATTTAGAAAGAAAGAGAAATAGGAGAGAAGAAAAGAAGGATTTTTGCAACAGAGGAAAGGTTTGGATTATAGAGGGACAGAAATAGATATGCAGACGACAAATGGAGAAGGGCATGAGGAAAGAGACTGAAATAAGAGCAAAATGTGACAATTAAAAGATAAAAATAAAGAGCTAGAACTATTCTGTGTTTCTATAATTATGGAATGAATAAAAGCCATACCTAACATGGTGCTCAGTGAATTTCATGCTATTTGTCATAGGCTTTCCGATGAAACTTTATCACAAACCATGAGTCCTTGATGTGCCATTGATGCATAGCAATGTGAATCTTTGTAAGATGATGCTGCATGTAACCAAATTGAAAAACTCTTTGCCTACAAGTGTGTTGTCAGGTTGTGATCTCCAAATGCAGCTTAAGGGTACAAAGCTACCTTTTAGAAGCCCCTCAAAAGCATTTCTCTTCGTCTTCCATCTGTCTTTGGCTGCTACTAAATTACAGATTTTTGATATATGTATGTGTCTGAAGGACTCCTATAAAATAACTACATCTCTGTAATTTATACTTTTATTTAGCAGATATAATCACTTTGACATAATCACCTTGGAACCAGTGACAGATCACAGTTTAACAAGTCTTCTGGCATGTATGATTTTACTCCTTGTAGGCTCTATGAAAATCTTGTGTATTATTTTAATCTTTTTAATTACATTGAAATATATGTTCGTGTTTATTTTCAACTAAAGATCATTTTATTTCCACAGTTTCTCCTTTTGGGAAAAAACACAATTTTATGGAGATGAAGCAATACAAATGACTGCATCCAACAAATTCTCTTTCATATTTCTCTTACATGTATACCAAGTAGGTGCTTTGCAAAACAAAACTCCAAATACTCCAGTTTCTCCCAAATCGGATTTGCGTTGAGGCATCCCGCTGCTAGCAATGCCATTTGCCAGCTGTCAAACCCCATGATATATTGTATAGCTGGTGATGCTTTTGCTGTGGAGTATTGACTGGGCATTGCGGTCGGCAGAGCATTAGTGATTCTGCTCCTGCCTTCAGTTACAGCTGTCTGCAGACACACAGGTACACGCATGCCTGCTCCAGCCATACCAGTGTGACTCTGTTTTCAAAACCATTAATCACTGCAGAAGCACAAGGTGAATAACTGAAGTCCTGTGGGCATTTGAAATAGTTCAGCCCCAGTCTGTAGTGTGAAGACTGCCAAGGTTTATGTGTTATGAGACAGGTAGAAAATGTAGTTTGAATAGAGTGTGTGGAGAGAGATAAATAGATTAAAATCCACTCTCAGCCCATACACCTTCTTCAAATGCTGGCTAGCATTTGTATTTAGACAGTAATTTGGTGCTGAGAAGATACTTTCAGATCTGCTCCAAACTAGCTGTGAGGACTGTAAAGATGTGGGGAAGAGGACTGCATTACTGACTGCCTTAATATGTCTCCTGTTTTCCAGCAGTGATATCTAGGAGATGTGGAGATCTTCAGAGACATAGGGTACCAAGTTTAAGATAACAGAGCTCCAAAAAGGGTGTGACTTGACTCAACAGGGTTATTCCCTGAATTATGAACTCATTCGTTTCTATGCTTTTATAATTGGAGTTCATTTTAGGTATGTTATCTCACCCTAGAAGCCTCTCAGCTGGTTTGTTGTTTGGAAGATGACTTCTACCACAGGTTTACATAGATTAATTCAATAATGTAAAAACCTCAATAGAAACTGCTGCATATAGCTGTATGTTCTTTAGATGATCTCAGAAGAACTGAGCTACTTACAAGCCTCTATGAATGCATAACATGTCCCAGATAATGGGTAATTGCTTTGATTGTAGAGATGTCATATCTGAAAAAGCAAACAAACCATGTCACAAAAAAAACAATAATAAAAAAGCCCACAAGTAGGAATGGTTTCTAAAGTGAAAATGGATGGCAGTTTTTAAGTGTCAGTAAGAATGAGGGATGTGCTCACAGTTGATGAACACTGTGAGAAGCAGCAGAGAACTTAGAATAGTATCTATCAGAGCTTGAGGAAATTTGGGGTGTCTAACATATTTGTCCTCTTGAAATAAGAAGACATGGTACAATCCCCTTGGAACCAGTGACAGATCACAGTTTGGTGAGTGCAGCGATAAAAGAAAAAAAAATCCACAAAACAAAAAACAACTAACAGAAAAGCAAGGATATAGTGCAGTTCTCATGTTTATACCCTGGAGCCCTGCTTGTTCTAAATCACAGAGGAATACACACATACAATTCAGCTTAAAAGGAATGGCTCGGTTCATATAAATGCAGCAGGAAGTGTCCATTAAAAGCAATGAAATGTAGTGATAAGCTCTGCCTACTATTATGACCAAACTGACTTCTTAATCTACACCACAATTGATGTTCACATATGATTTCAGCCAAGCCATTTCTTTTATCTTCTCTTTTGCTGTTTCAAGAAAGAACCAGGAAGATTGGCTACAATTTTCTCTCATTTTAGACAAATGCAATCCTGATGGCTGTGGTCTGAAGGGAAGAGCTGCCCTCCTGGCAGAAGAAGAGAAGGACTCTGGTTGACATCTGTTGTCTGGAGAGGAATAAAGGGCTGGATCTGAGACACAGTCTGCTGCAAGTGTTATAGGTGAGATATTTCTCCTTGTAAACAGCACACATAATGTGAGTTAAATTGTGTACTTGCAATACTGGGTGTACATTTGGGCAAATCAGCTCACATAAATGCAATTCTGACAAGGCAGAATAGGAAGTCTATTTAAGAAGTCTCCTCTGTGAAGCAAAGACCCCTGTGCAGTCCTGTGTGTTATGGACACTCTTGCTGGAGAGCAGAGGGAACTGAGGAGCAGGTGCTATTAGGAGAGCTGCAGTGTTTACTCACAAGAGCTTGGAGCTGCAAAGGCCCCTTTGGATCAATGGGACAGCTCAGGCAAGGGGCTGCATGCACCAGCAGGCAGCAAATGATCAGCTTTGGACCTGTGGAATTTCAGGAGATGGAGGCCTTGCTCCTCTGCAGCATAGGCAACACATCCCCCAACCTGACAGCCATAACCTGCAAGACTAAGTGAGGTATTAGTATAGGATGAGAAAAACAGCCTCAAGAGATGAAAAAGAATATAATTCTAGAAAGGAGTGGTTATATATATATATATATATATATATATATATATAATTACATATGTATATATCTGTAAAATACACTACCCTATTTCCCTGTAACTGCTTCCTCCTCCCCCATTCACTGAATTACTATTCTAATATTTGAGTTCATCTGTTATTTATAAGTGGGAATAACTAGCTCAGTTTTATATTTCCAAGTTTCAGGGTATATATTTAAGCTGGTGTTTATCCAAACTCTAAAGTTTGAACCTGTCCTGGGTTCCGCAGTAGCAGTCATGTTTTTCCTTTGTGTTAACTGGTACAGTGCTGTGTTTTGACTTCCAGTTGAGAACAGTGTTGGTGAAGCCGATGTTCTCGGTTGTTGCTAAGTGATGTTTACCCTGACCAAGGACTCTGTGAGGCTCATGCTCTGCCAGGGAGGAGGGGAGGCTGTGAGGAAGCAGAGACGGGGCGCCTGACCCGGGCTAGCCGGGGAGGTATTCCATACCACAGCACGTCATGCCCGGGGTGAGGGGTAACTGGGAGTTACCCGGAAGGACAGGGGCTTCCGGGTGGAGCTCGTTTCTCTTGGCCGGTGGTATCGTATTCTCTTCCCTTGTTATTTTCCCTTATCATTGTTGTAGCTGATAGTAGCGGTGGTGATTTGTTGCTGGACTGTTTTTGTCTCAACCCGTAGGAGTTGCACTCTCTCGATCCTCCTCCCCGTTCCTCCGGGAGCGGGGAAGGGGAGAGCCCCGGTGCGGGGAGGCAGGGGGGGGAGACGGACACGGACCTCGATTGTTGTCAGCTCGGCACCACTCACTGGGAGTGAGTGAACAAGCTACCTGACTGGGTTTAAACCACGACAGTTCTTTTTGGCGCCCAACGTGGGGCACGAAGGGTTGAGATAAGAACAGATCTGACTGGATTGATAGTCACTCGTCACAATGCTGATTTATTGGCTCTCAAGGTTGTTCCTCTTGATCTCACAGTTTCAGTATATGATATCTTACGTCCATCCGGTACTTGCTGTATTAGTGTTCTTCAAGTGTGGGGCTTGGGCTAAGGTTTTTATCCCATTGTACTTTATGGTAATGACTTGTAATACAATAGAATCATTGATCATGAAACTGATCTGGCTTATGTTCCCAGTGTGGTCACCACCTTTATACTTTGGGAGGTATATGATGGAGGTGCTTAGCAATTACACATCTTTTTTCTCCTTCTCAGGTGCTCAACCTGGGAAGGAGACATCCTTTTACCCTCCTAGTCGTCCCCCCAGACCATTTACATTTGAGAGTTTTGAATTTTTTGAATGGCCTTTTAATGCTGTTGAGACTTGTTTGCTGATGGTGATGGGAATCACCATGCTAACACGCATACAGAGTGTGTTTTACCCACTACTGATTTCAAGAGTTAAGCAGATTCAGGTTTGGGTCTTGTCTGGGGTCAGACGACGATGTAGGAGGACCGAGAGATTTTCCCTGAGGCTGGACAGCCATGAGTGGCAGGGTGTGTGGGATAGTATGGGCAAGTATCTAGGTCAGTGGGCCCCTCCAGTACTTTGGAATTTCACTACCGAACAACTGCAAAATCCAGAAGAATTAGTAAAACACTTAAATGAGGTGTGTGGTCATTCTGGCCATACCAGAGATGGACAAATCACGGCAACGTGCTGGGGCTTGGCCTATGCTTACAGGGCCTTGTTCAACACTATCCAGCACCTTCAAAAGGAAAAGAATGTCGGCGGATCTGAGGGCAAAGCAACAGTCGCTACTCAAACTTTGGCTGCAATGAACAGCACAGCTGTCCCAGTGGCAAGTACAGCAGCTGCTCAAACTTCAACTGCAACAGACAGCGTGGTTACCCCAGCTCCAAGCACAGTAGCTACACCACCCCCAGTAACAAGTACAGTTGCTACTCAAACCACAGTGATAATCACTGCAGCCAAACCAGAGGACCAATTCGTACCAATATCAGTTGCCCCTGTACGCAAGAGAACAAGCAAAAAGGAGGCAAAAAGGGTGAAGCGAGATGAAGAACCAATGAATTCACCACCCGGTCCAGAATCTGATCAGGAGTCATCATCACATGATGAAGAAGAAGAAGAAGAGGTAACTTCTCGACCTCGGACCTCAACCGAGCTGCGGAATATGCGAAAAGATTTTACCCGTCAACCAGGGGAGCACATCATCACCTGGTTACTCCGATGCTGGGACAATGGGGCTGATGGTCACGAACTAGAAGGTACAGAAGCCAAGCAGCTGGGATCACTTGCTAGAGAAGGGAGGAAAATAATCCAAATCCTGCTGAAAGCCGGTTTTGCCATAAAACGGAGTAAGGTCAAGGGACCTGCACAGGAGATTCAATTTTTGGGAATAAAATGGCAAGATGGACGTAGACAGATCCCCACAGATGTGATCAACAAGATAACAGCAATGTCTCCACCAACTAATAAGAAAGAAACGCAAGCTTTCTTGGGTGCAGTGGGGTTCTGGAGAATGCACATCCCAAATTACAGTTCGATTGTAAGCCCTCTCTATCATGTGACCCGGAAGAAGAATGATTTTAAATGGGGCCCTGAGCAGCAACAAGCCTTTGAGCAAATTAAACGCGAGATAGTTCATGCAGTAGCCCTTGGACCAGTCCGGACCGGACCAGATGTAAAAAATGTACTGTACACTGCAGCTGGGGAGAACGGTCCTACCTGCAGCCTCTGGCAGAAAGCTCCAGGGGAGACTCGAGGTCGACCCCTCGGCTTTTGGAGTCGGGGATATAAAGGATCTGAGGCCAGCTATACCCCAACTGAGAAAGAGATACTGGCAGCCTATGAAGGGGTTCGAGCTGCTTCGGAAGTGATTGGCACTGAAGCACAGCTCCTTCTGGCACCCCGGCTGCCCGTGCTGGGCTGGATGTTCAAAGGCAGGGTCTCCTCTACACATCATGCAACCGATGCTACATGGAGTAAATGGGCTGCACTAATTACACAACGAACTCGAATAGGAAATCCCAGTCGTCCAGGCATTCTAGAAGTCATCATGGACTGGCCAGAGGGCAAAGATTTCGGAATGTCACCAGAGGAGGAGGTGATGCGCGCTGAAGAGGCCCCACCATATAATAAACTGTCAGAAAGTGAAAAGCAGTATGCCTTGTTTACTGATGGCTCTTGCCGTATTGTGGGAAAGCATCGGAGATGGAAGGCAGCTGTATGGAGTCCTGGACGACAAGTTGCAGAAACTGCTGACGGAGAGGGTGAATCGAGTCAGTTTGCCGAGGTGAAAGCCATCCAGCTGGCCCTGGACATTGCTGAACGAGAAAAGTGGCCAGTACTTTATCTCTATACTGACTCATGGATGGTGGCAAATGCCCTGTGGGGGTGGTTGAAGCAGTGGAAGCAGAGCAACTGGCAACGCAGAGGTAAACCCATCTGGGCTGCTGCACTGTGGAAAGATATTGCTGCCAGGGTGCAGAACCTGGTGGTGAAGGTACGTCATGTAGATGCCCATGTACCCAAGAGTCGGGCCACTGAGGAACACCAGAACAACCAACAAGTGGATAAAGCGGCTAAGATTGAAGTGGCTCAGATGGACTTAGATTGGCAACGTAAAGGTGAATTATTTTTGGCCCGGTGGGCCCATGACACTTCAGGCCATCAGGGCAGAGATGCAACATATAGATGGGCCCGTGACCGAGGGGTGGACTTAACAATGGACACTATTGCCCAGGTTATTCATGAGTGTGAAACATGTGCTGCAATTAAACAAGCCAAGCGGTTAAAGCCTCTTTGGTATGGAGGACGATGGTTGAAGTATAAATATGGGGAGGCCTGGCAGATTGACTCTATCACACTGCCACCAACCCGCCAAGGCAAGCGCCATGTGCTTACCATGGTGGAAGCAACCACTGGGTGGCTGGAAACATACGCCGTGCCCCATGCCACTGCCCGGAACACCATCCTGGGCCTTGAGAAACAGATTTTGTGGCGACACGGCACCCCAGAGAGAATTGAGTCAGACAATGGGACTCATTTCCGGAATAACCTTATAGATATTTGGGCCAAAGAGCATGGCATTGAGTGGGTATATCACATCCCCTACCATGCACCAGCCTCTGGGAAAATTGAACGGTACAATGGGCTGTTAAAAACTACACTGAGAGCAATGGGTGGGGGAACTTTCAAGCATTGGGATACACACTTACCAAAGGCCACCTGGTTGGTCAACACCAGAGGATCTGCCAACAGGGCTGGCCCAGCCCAGTCAGAACTGTTACATATTGTAGAGGGGGACAAAGTTCCCGTGGTGCATATGAAGAATTTGCTGGGGAAGACAGTCTGGGTAATTCCTGCTTCAGGTAAAGGCAAACCCACTCGTGGGATTGCTTTTGCTCAGGGACCTGGATATACTTGGTGGGTAATGCGGGAAGATGGGGAAGTCCGATGTATACCTCAAGGGGATTTGATTTTAGGGGAAAACAGCCAGTGAACTCAATTGTATGCTGTTGCCTGCTGTGTAATGCTTTTATAGCCCATCAACTAGATGTCTCCAGGTCACCAGCGACTGGCCCTGACTTCCCTCCAGCCATCATCCCAACAGAGAATGAACTTTGAACATCATGGACCGAATGGACTCGGCAGCATTATAGGGATTGGTCCATGCACTAAGAAAATGATTTTTCCTCTTGGTCTGTATGTATATGGATGTATATATGTGGGAGAGCGATGGTGTATTGAAAATGTGGGATCTGAGCACGACGTGAATGGTATGGAATAAGGGGTGGATAATGTCCTGGGTTCCGCAGTAGCAGTCATGTTTTTCCTTTGTGTTAACTGGTACAGTGCTGTGTTTTGACTTCCAGTTGAGAACAGTGTTGGTGAAGCCGATGTTCTCGGTTGTTGCTAAGTGATGTTTACCCTGACCAAGGACTCTGTGAGGCTCATGCTCTGCCAGGGAGGAGGGGAGGCTGTGAGGAAGCAGAGACGGGGCGCCTGACCCGGGCTAGCCGGGGAGGTATTCCATACCACAGCACGTCATGCCCGGGGTGAGGGGTAACTGGGAGTTACCCGGAAGGACAGGGGCTTCCGGGTGGAGCTCGTTTCTCTTGGCCGGTGGTATCGTATTCTCTTCCCTTGTTATTTTCCCTTATCATTGTTGTAGCTGATAGTAGCGGTGGTGATTTGTTGCTGGACTGTTTTTGTCTCAACCCGTAGGAGTTGCACTCTCTCGATCCTCCTCCCCGTTCCTCCGGGAGCGGGGAAGGGGAGAGCCCCGGTGCGGGGAGGCAGGGGGGGGGAGACGGACACGGACCTCGATTGTTGTCAGCTCGGCACCACTCACTGGGAGTGAGTGAACAAGCTACCTGACTGGGTTTAAACCACGACAGAACCCAACCCTTATTGCTGTCAGTAAAAACCTGACAGAAGGGCTGTATTCCCCCATCTTCATAAATAAGGTAGTTCCTGAAACACTTTGTAGTTAACCTTTGGATATTAAATCCTAATAAATATTCAGAAAAGTGTGAGAAGTTCCATATGCTGCCATCTACTTCCATATACTGCAGGCATCATTGAATCTTCAAATTTGTTCTTATTAAAATTATATGTTCCAATATCTCTCTTCTTATTACAGCTCAAATACATGTTCTAGCTATTTCTAGCAAATAGAAGGTCTATTTGCTATTTCTAGCAAATAGAACTGTCTTGCAGTTGTTTACAGCAAACAGCATTATGTTAAATGCCTCTGCCATACTCAAAAGAGTGGCTTATCTTTCAGTTGAGATTTTATAATGTCTAGAATGAGGCACCAGAAAGACACCAAGTGATTGGTAACCCGAGATCAACATGTGTGAGCAGGCTGCATTCCTCCCACCTACCTCCCTGTGGGGTCAGAGATGCAGCTGGTAAAGGTGCTCACAATATGCCTTCCTCAGCCTAAGCGTGGGTGCTTGGCAGGATAGTCTTCACAGGGACCTCTGACAGCTTTGAGATACTTTCTTGTTCTTGCTCTGAAGTGCTCTGGAGTTACTCATTTTGAGGCATAAGACTTGGCTCATTCGTTCCAATTTTCCTTTAAAGAAGGTAAGAAAGCATGAAATACAGGCTCTTGTGTCTACCCTGGATACCAGCTATTGCTTGTGGGAGAAATTAAATAGAATGCATTTTCATTTTTGCAGTCTGAAATGGCTGATGGGACATTCAGATGTGGTATTTAAGTTCTTTAAATTAGGCTAAATTCCAAAAACTTTGCAACTTAAGAGAAGTTACTGGTAGCTTGGGTATGATTTTTAAAAGATACTGCACCAACTATTGGTTTAACTTTTATTTTTCATTTAAATATGCATGACTTGATTCTGTGACTTTAGTAGTAATATGTGAAAATTTACCTTGTTTCTTCTTAAAAAGGCAAAGTTTCTCTTAACACTCCTATCTATAGTCTCTGCATACTTTACACTTATACCCTGATGTATAAACTTCATATTGTGGTTTTCAGTGGTCATCAAAATATTAATTTGTTCAGCTGTATTTCCATAAAGGCCTCTACCTTTCTCTAGTAATCTCACAGCAGAGAATGCTTGTCTGTTATTTAGATCACCATGCTGTGCTAGCCCATTTTCCAATATCAAAGTTTCAAACTAATCATCTGTTACTTCAAATAATATAAAAATAGCATGTCATTACCATTAAGCAGCAACTGCAAGGATTTAATTTTAAACCATTTCTCCTTCCCCTGACTGAAGAAATGCCTCTGTGAACATTTTTAACCTTTCATCAGCATAATTGCTAAATAATTAACAATGGATAAATGATGAGAACCTGAGAGATTTGAAAATTATTACTGAAGTATGTATTTCACCAGAGCGATGACCTACATGAATCTGTTTCAAATTAAAAGCAAAGTAAAAGCAATGTAAAAGCAATATTCACCAGCAATAGCAGCACAAATTCTTTGTATGTGTTAAAACTTCAGATACATGTGCTTATGACTTAGTCAGAGCTGCCCCTGGTCCTCTATGATAAAGACCCATCTCACTGCAAAGACCAATTTGTGTGCTGAGCTCTACTTCTCCAAAGTTACTTCAAAACACTTTGCAACGTCTTCATTTCCATTAATATAAATTAACTTATTCCACAGAATAAGTCATGGAAAACAATGTAAAGGCTCTATAATCCCTTTCTATTTTTGTAGCAGATATTGTTTCCTGTTAGCTCAGCTGATTAGCATGCTGATTTTTTTCTGCAGTTTCCCCACTTCTCAATCCCCACTCTCCATCTGCTAATTTTGGATATGCCTTTTATACACCCCTTAGGAGGTGAAAGTCCTTAGCCTCTCTGTCCTGTCCCATCTCTGAGTCATCGGGGTTTACTCACTCTCCTTTGTTTCCTAACTTGGCTCTGCTTAGAAGCTGCACACAGATTGCTGAGATCCCGATGATCTGCTAATCTAGGTGCTATCAACAGGTAGGCCCTTATGTTCTCTCCTGCCCTTTGCTCCAGGCACTCCAGTTCGTTCATCACTCATCCCAATTTCAACATTCCTACTACAACTATCTGTTATCTGCGTAACAAAGGCAGGGACAGGGGAGGAACTGGATGTGGAGGGAGCAAAGCCAGGGTAGGAGAAACCACGCGAACATGATATGTACAGCATAAATCTGTCAGAAGGCTGACTACTCGCTAAATGAACTGTTTTCCTTTTTTTTTTTTTTTGAAGTTCTGGTGGTTAATTAGCATACATAATGTTACAGTGACACTATTAGGACTCCCAAATCATGTCTCTGTCTACAGATCTTCCTCAGATCCTTCACAAGTCCATCGTTTTTGTAGACAGGTTTGTTTTCCCAACAGTTTTTGGTGAAATCACAGAAAGTTCTTTCTGGCTTTCCCTCCCCATTTTGAGGGTGTGGATATATCTTATATCTAATCACATGTCTACATCTCCCCTTTCTGCAATATTCTTCCTTTCGATTGCATCATGTTCCTTTAGTGGTGGATGTGATTCTGCAGCCAGTGGCTGATGCGACTACCTTTTAAATCGCAATTCCCTTCAGTTTTAACTAAAATCTCAATAGCCACTTCTTTTTCTTTTTTTCTGCATGAAAGCATCAATTGCTATGCCAATCACATTCAGTCAAAGTTTATTTAATTTTGGGGGGCTGAGGGTTGGGGGAATTAGTTGCAGACAGCTTGTTTTGTTTTGTTTTTCTTTTAGAGGTTCCAAGGTACATAGTTTTCTGAATTGTCAGTAGTGTCTATACAATCTTAATGACCCTTCACTCCTGTCACTTTCTTTATGTCTTTGAGCTGTTTAAGTCAGGGCACCTGGCTGGAAACAAAGGGAAGTGGCTCTCTGAGTGTTTTCACAAATAAAAGTAATGTGTCTATTGCTTCAGCTATATCCCCACCACTTCCTCATGCAATATTTAGCACAAGGGTGTTCAGCAGGCTTTGGCTTTGTTAAACACCTGCTCCAAAAATCTGCTGACTACTGGAGGCCATGGGAGTACCGCAGCCTATTCATGCTTGCTTTTGAAAATGCTGGTCCAACATGAACACAGCAGTTGCGATCCTCTGCGAGAAACTGCTCTAAATGGAAATTTTAATCAATGCTGTTTCCTCATAAATCAGTTCCTCTAGCTTCCTAATTATCAATGCCAGGCTCTGAATTGTCATTATACTTCTCATACTGAGGTCCAGATTGAAAGTGATATCTTCCTGTGCTGCACAGGAAGGGATTATCACTTTGCTGCTCTATCAGGGAACTGAGCATACAAAATGAAGCTGATTAGCATGCCTTCCTCTCTCCGGTGCACAACATTCCATCACTGCAGCTTTCCTATCAAAAAACTACTTATTTTTATTTCTCATTAAAAAAAAGGCATCCAACCAAAACCTACTTGATGCTTCCACAGTACTGTCATTTATAGCTATTTTTAAGAAATGCCAAAATTAAAGTTCAGCCAACAGAAGGCTTATTATGCAGTTCATAAATAATGTGACCATAACTGCTGTTTTCCTTTCCTCCTGTGTTAAAAATTTTGCAGCCTCCCGCTTTTCTGAGCAACTGAAAACCTCCAGATCAATAAAAACAAAGTGAATTTTCACTGGAATGACTTAAAAACATCCAGGCTTTGACAACCACTGTGAAATTATTTCCCTCCCCAGTAAAAATGATGTGAAATTCATTGGCAAGCAAGGGCACATTCTCTTTTGTTATGTGTAAATAGAATGAAAAAAGGAAGTATGATTCCTATATTGTAATTGTTTGGAAAATAATTGCATGTAACCTGTTTCCATTACCACTAAGCAGACCTTATTTAATGATTTAATAATTTAAAAATAATCATTTGCTTTTATTAGGTTTAGTTTCCTTATGACTGGATGTAACCTTGCTCTACCCAACTACTAGATATAAAACTTATTAAAAGTACAATCCTTTTACTACAACAAATAGTAAACATTTTGCACATTTTAGCAAGTTTATTTTTGATTCCTTAAACGGAGAGTCTTAAAGAGATTTTTGCCAAGCAAAGAGACAAATACTTCCTTTTGCATTTAAACCTGAAATTAGTAATGCAGATTATATTTTTAAAAGCTTGTGTAGTGGCTCAGCACTCAGGATACTGCAGTTTATGAAGGACTTTTGAAGGCATTCTCTGCCAGGGAAGCCTCAAAATGTAATTGAAAAATGCATGGCAGACAATGATAAAAACAAGGATATTTATGAATATGCAGAATCTAAAAACTTGAAATCTATTCAAGTGTGAAAATTTTGAGGCATAATCTAAATTAAATCCAAATACAATGTTTTGTTTACCAACTACGAGGACAAAAAGACTTTGGGGTTTTGTTTGCTTTGCTGATGATTAGCTGCTGAAAATGTTTAAAAGTGCCTATCTGTGTCTTGACTACTGTGAGAAGCAAAGAAATGCTGTGCATTTTCAGTCATGATCTGGAATGTATCCCATACACTCTGGTTCTGGGAGGTAAACTGCCTTTGTTAAGGGCAACTTTGGTCTGGCCTCTAATATCTGCTTTACGGAACAGAGATATCCAAAGACAGGTTTGTCAGTTTGATTCACATTTCATTCATCTTAAAAGCTTGTACTATTCCACAAGACTTCCAATAATTAGAAACCTGATTTTAAATCTTTTACATCACTCATATACTTACA
This sequence comes from Pezoporus occidentalis, assembly GCF_034315485.1. Lineage (NCBI taxonomy): Eukaryota > Metazoa > Chordata > Aves > Psittaciformes > Psittacidae > Pezoporus > Pezoporus occidentalis. The sequence continues at coordinate 3,219,472 of NW_026916009.1, forward strand.
TGGTTTATAGGTAATCTAAATTCAAGACCACAGTCCTTCCCGTGAAGCTACAGAAATGTTTGAAATTAACAGGGCTTCTCGTTGGTAGTGGCTACCTATGCAGATTTGATTATAAGATTTGCACTCCAGCACAAAAATGTGTCTAATTCTGCAGATATTTAACTGAAAAAAAAAACCCAACTGCATATACTTGGGTATATAAACCTTGGATTCTAAATAAAAATGCATTAATTATACTGATAAGACTTAGCAGGACTAGAACAAGAATTATAAAAAGTCTTTTCTTCCTGTTCTAACAAAAAATGGTTTAATTTCTTACATTGGTTTGGTTTGAAAATTAAAAAGAATGAAGAAGTCATATATAACTGACTCTGTAATCTCTCTGCAGCTTAGAAATCTTAGCTGATCTCAAAACACTTTGCCACATGCTGCCAGAGGTTGACACATATTCAAAAATTGGAATTTTGGAGGCCCCCTGAAGTTTGCTGATTGCACTCAAGTGGAAGCCACTTGAACAGCACAGCAGAACTTAGAAAACTTTGGCTAGCCAAATTTGTTGGACAACAGCAAACTGTTTGAAGAGGACTGGTGAATTCAACAATTGATACAGGGAAAGGCACTAAGGACTGACAGAGTACTCAGAGGGAAGGGCATGTGTTACTTAACAGGAGGAATTTACTTTTTAACTCCAGGTAGAGTCTGATGAATACTTTCTTCAACAGAAGGGCTGGCTGAAACAACTTTGCAGGGAGGGAAAGAAGCTGGTTTTGATCTTAGTCAGTTCTCCAGCCTGGCTCTCTGTATAGCTGCACAAATTAAAATTCACAATGAAAACACAGCGGTGAGAGGGGCTGGTGCAAATAAAGTTGGGGCTTATCAAACTCTGACCTGAAATGACCAGCCACAGAGGCAAGCCTGCCTGTAAGTGGGAGGATGGAGAGACACGTGCCATCTACCAGCTGACAGAGGCACGGATAGACAAGCAGCGTGGGCACAGGGAGAGAATTTTGAGCTGAACCCAAAACAAGTTTAGAGCAGGGGAGGAAAACAGAACAGAGAAATGTGTAACAGAGATTCTACTGTTAGTTGAAGGCAAAGCTGAGAAGGCTGTTTACTTCCTTTATGGCACTACACTGAAGTGATAAACTCTAGGCAATAAGAAGGCCAGCAAGTTTGGAGGTCAGAGGAGGACTTCACTTGAGCTATTGAGGATGTTGAGGAAACTATAGGGGAAGAGCTGGCACAAGCACTAGTGACAATTATCAACAGGCATATGGACATGTTTCTGTGAAGGGGTAATAGATAGCCTACATGGTACAGAAGCTATTGAAAACAGATGGGGTCTGTTTATCCTAAGGAAGGTTTAAAAGCATGCTGCTTCTGACTACACACACTTAGTATTCTCAGGAATTTTAAGCAGAAAGGTTCATTAGAACAATTTGCTGCAATGTCAAGGTATGAAAAAGTCAAATATTTTTAGCCAGTCCTGTGAATTCCAACTTTCTATACAGTTATTTTATACTCTGTTTTATTCCAGATCCTTATCATACAGGCATTCATAACTACAAGACAGCAAATTATAAACAAAATATTTGCTTTTAGGATAGAAAGGCAAACAGTGGTCTGGCTCCAGTTGTTCATTATAATAGAAAACACATATTATATAGAGAACACACTTTTCACTTATGGATAAAGTCTGAAAGATAGCCACAGTCAGTTATGAAAAAGCATTTAGGAGAATAATAAATGAAACTCAATTATTTCACAAAATCATCTGAAACTAGCAGAGCCCTTGCAAAATGCTTAAGCAAAACTATCTCACAACTCTGCCTTTATTGTGTTGTTTCAAATATATTGACATTCCAAATATACTTCTGATTCAATCAAACCAAACATTTAAAAAATCCTGAAATGCAAGCCTGTGTAAAAAAAAAAAAGCCATTAAAGTCAGTAATAGGATCAAACACTTAGCAAGCAATACATGCACTAAAAAAGCACAGAACTTGAAAAACCCTAGCTCCAGATGGCCATTTCATTTGGTACAAATTCTGCTTCCTTCCTCCTCCAGCTCAAAACACAATTTTGAAAAGCCTGAAAAGGAACAAATCTGCTATAGCTTTGCTGAAAGACTCAAGGGTATGATGTTGCAAATAGCTATTCCTTTTCTGTAGAGTCTCAGAACAAACACAGCAGCTTGAATAGTGCACCGTAAAAGGATCTACAAGCCACACAGATCGACTGGCCAGATTTGATGGGTAGGTATAGACAGGCTGTCGTGATAGCTAGGAGTCAGCTGCTGCATACCCTGCATTGGGCTGCAGGAAAGTGTCCACACAACTCCTGCCTCTCTGAAGCTAAACCTAAAGTTAAATATTAAGAAAGAACTAAACTTCAGCTCTTAATGCTGGAAAGTGAAGTAGATTTGAACACCCTTGTTGCCATTACAAGAAAAATACTCTTGAAGCAATAAGGTACTCATCAATATTTGTTACTGTATAAGAAATCAGCTTGCATACAATCAAATAACTAATTTTTAATTTCTTACCTAATGCAAGTACAGAAATGTTTTCTCCCCCTGCCACGTCCTGAAAGAGGAGTTGCACACATGCACTTGAGCTGCCTCTGTCTGTGGTCCCTGAGATTCATTTCCTTTTGTCTGTGTGCCTCTCATAATATTCCTTATAGCTTGCAGTACTGAAAGTTCATAGTACATTGGGTTTTCAGCCTGCTTACTGGCTCATGGGAAGAATATGAGTTGTTTAAATGATCTTTACTTTACAAAGGATCATTTACTGAAGTAAAATTTGCTGTGAGTCTGTAAAGGAAGGGGTTTTTATCTTTCATTTTTTTACCATACAGAAATGTTAATTTTAATGTTTTGTAAAATTTCATCACATACAGTAACTCAGTGCATTATAACATTCTCCAAAAATATTTATTCTTTATGAAAGTTTTTCAGTATTACCTTATTAAGTAAAAACTGTTGCATGATTTTTTTCATCTCTGCCCTATTTTTCCTATCTCTCAGTATGAGCTGTTCTGAAATTATGTTCATGTACTAGAAGACAAAGTGCCAAGTACCTAATTTAGTACTCAACAGTTACATCCAAATTTCAGTTGTTGTATAACACCAAATACTGTACAGAGGAAAAGCTCACGAAATCCTTTCCTGAGTCTAGAAAATTACCAGCACTTTGGATTAGACAGTATTATTCACATTCCATTTATATAGTACCTTATTTTCAAGGTGGCTTGAATGACTGATTTTTAATGTGTGATAATGTATGCGACCTCCATGAATAAGATCAATATTGCAGCCTAATTGCCCATGACTTCTGAGATCTGGGTTCAGGAAAGTGATATAGGAAGAGGTTTACAAACTACTTGTGAACTGTGCAAAAGAAGAACAAAACAGGACCGATAAGTGGGATTTTAAAACACCTCTGTGGATTAGAAGCCTGTCACATGATTAGGTTCCTAGGGCTTTTGGATGTGTTTGAAAATCCTGGCCATTCTGACTAAGTTCTCAGAAATATTTTCAGTTACGGATAAACACAGTTCATTATATTTGAGACTACTCTTACAAAATACACTAAAGGTTGTACATAATTGTTTTAATAAAGCAAGAAAAAAATTACCTTCACACATTTGAAAATGTTTTACTTTATAATTACAGATGCAATTCCTTTCTTTGGTAAAATAGTTGGGGTTTTAGCCAAAACATCCTCTCTTTCTCCAAGAGGATTTCGGACATGCAGGGTAAACACTGAATATACTGAGTATCTGAACTCTGAGCAACACTGAATCTATAAAAAAACCCTACTCTTCTACACCAAAGGTTACAATTTAAAGCTCATAAATGCTTAATAAACATAATAAATTATAAAGTTTGAGGTAGCTTCTATAGAGCTATGAGGTTAGCATCTATAGACTAGCAGACACAGTGACGAATTTTAACCAGCTCAGCCACTTACTCCTAAAAATGGCTTTTCTCTGAGAGTGAAGAGCTCTGGCTTATTGCCTCTAAAAATAGCTCATATTTCTTACTCTCTTCCAATTCACTGTTGCTAACAATGATTGTGATTAGTGTTAGTATATACCCTTGAAGCCAGCTGCTCTTTGTAAAGTTAGAAATCCAAGGCCTATCAAGAGGAACCTATACAGAGAATGTATGTAAAATCCACAACTGACCAGGTTTTGTTAACATGGAAATATTTGCTATTTAGACAAACACAGAAAAAAAAAAAAAAGTAGTTACTGGGAAACTCATTTTCAAATGATCCCCCTTCTGATCCCTAGAAGAAAACTACAGAAGTTTTTTCTCAAGAACACACTTGTTAATACCTCCTGGTCAGACCTGCTCTGGAATCCAGAATAACCCATTATGGGGAATGCACACAAAAAGTATAAAGCCATCTTTATCTTTCCCTTTTCAAATACCACAAGAAGTAACAGCTACAGTAGAGGACACCCATTTCTTGATCTCTGATGTACACTACTGTCTAGCCTGTTTTGTGCTGTTAAGATTTTGCTAATAGCTAGTTCTAGAGCTGGAAACAAAATGTAATTCTAATGCAAGAAAAAATGGTGGTGGTATGGAATGTAGCTTTTTCTACAGGCTAATGCTAGTAAACCCCATGGCCAAAGAGCAAGCAAGCTGCAGGGCAACAATATATAATCACATCTCAGCAGGAAGATCTCTGTTTTTGGGGTTTTTGTTTTTGTTTGTGTTTTTTTTTTTTTTTGTGCAAGCAGAAGGAAGCAGCATAGAGCAGCAAATGTGGTTCCAGCAGAACATTAGGTGCTTTGTAAAGGAGTCATTCAAAATGTCACTGACAATCAGCACTCTTTCTGTTACTTCTATAGTTAGCAGTTCAGAGACATGTTCTTTCAGAGCTGTTATGCCTCATGTGATAGCTAGTATGGTAAGTACAATTGTTCCTTTTTTTCAGCAAGCACCACAGTAGTATTCCCTGATCAGATTGAGCCATCAGGCGACAAAGTGCTGTAGACATCCCACCAAAAATGCTCAGAGGTATGGCACAATAAGTTGGTTCTCAGCTCCTTCCCCTGCAACCACAAATGTGACCTGAGATATGCCTGCTGTTGTGTACCTTCTACAGAGATGGGATCAAGATTCATACCCTTGTTACTGCACACGGCACTCAGGTCAGACCCCATGGACCAATTTCCTGTATAGACAGGAAGGCATTCCCACTGTGTCATGGAGGTTATGGGTCTACTGCCAGCCAGAAACTGGCAGTAGATCTCTTCTTAAAATGAAATAAATTTGTGAGGAAATCATGTTTGTGTTTAAGAAACCTGGGCAGCAAGATATTGACCACAGATAGCTTTGTTTCCATTAAACATTTCTCAGGTAGCTACTCAGGCAATACAGCTTTTAGGCTTCTATGTATATTATTTTTCACCCTTATTTCCTCAGTAGGAAGGACAGGTTGTGAAGATTGTATTTTGTAGAAAATAAAATGTAATTAAACAAAGCAACAGAAGTCACTGCAGAGTTTGCTGCACGACATACAATCCAGCAGCTTCTAGTTCCTGGAAGGATATGAGGCGTATGCTGTATTTTTTCCACCTGAGCACTAAGAAGCATAGGAAGATCCCCCACCCCAATTTCTCCAGAATCTTGCAAAGATCAGACTGCTGTTGCTCATTACAGACATGTCACTCATGCAAAGGCCTTTATAAAACAAAGACTTTTTCTGTTTTTGTAAGTTAACTGAAGAACATCAAAATTACTGCCAACATGAGATAACTAGTTAAAAGATGCTTACACACCCTTTGGTAAGTATGAATGTAATAAAACGCAAATCCTTCAAAACCTGTTAGGTGCTGCCTACAGGGTGCTAGGCTTGTGGCTTGTGCTAATCACTAAATGCAGCCAGGTATGTTTGGGCTGTTTGTGACTCCAGCTTGAGATATTAGTAAGAGCACAATTTAAGGCTTTGTTGCTAGTTGTTTCAGAAGAAACAATCACATAGTTCAGGATTAAAAATTAGCATTTATGCTTGAAAGGATATTTCAAATTTTTAGGCTAATAGCAGGTGAATGTGTTTACCTTTAGAAGCTTATGAATGGGAGTTCAAATACTGAGAACTGTAGCATAGCTTTTGTTTGTTTCCATGATGTTTTGAATGTGCACTGAATGTTTAAATTTTTCTGTCAATTTCACTTCCCAAACGTCCTGATACTGTTTATCAACATAGCAGGGACTTTTCCTACTATTTTGCCAACATGAATCTGGCTGTATGACAAATACATAAGTCTTTAAAGTAGTAGATGTCTCTGCTGCTTACCCATGAACATGATGATACCATCTTGTTATGATCATAAAGTTCCACATACAAAACATTCTACAGTTTTTATTTACAATTCATCACTGCTAGCCTGCATTAATCCCACTGCATATAGTTTTTTGCTTATTTACTGTATATACCATTTATGAATTGCAGTGGCCTGCAAATTACATCTCTAGCCATTTACTCTGGATAGTGCTAGCTTACACTAATTTAACAACTCTCAGTTTTTGCTGCTGTCAAAAACAATTGTCTGTCTGTCTATTGCTCAGAGGTGTGGAATCAAATAACAAGCAAGGTAGCAGAGTAAATCACTCCAGGTGGAGGGTTTCCAGCAGTGCTGTGCCTGGCAGTGCCTACATGTGTCCTAGTGACAAGTGGAGCAAGAATGAAGGTGCATAGCGGGTCCATGGAGTGCTGCATAGGATGACCACTGTCACACCCGGTGGCATCTGGGATCAACGTCATGCTGATGTGCTGGTGTCCACTAGAAGTATGTGGGGGTTTGGTTTGTTTTTCTTTGATGGCTGATTTTTCTGGAACTACAGCAACTGAAGCTGGAAGCAGTAACTATTGTGAGAGCAGTGCTCTGCCTGTAAACAAAGGCTCTGTTGTGTTGACATGCAGCACAGTGCCCGCAGCTCAGGATGTTTTCAGCCTATTTACTTTTATTCATGTTTGAGAAAATCTGGCATGACTGCTAGAGAATAGTAGCATATATTAAGGCCTGTTTTGATCAAATGGATCGTTGATACAAAAACGTACTTTGATTTCTTCCTGCTGGCAGTTTGCATGGCAAAAGCAATTAACTACAACTCTGAACTGCCGGTATGACCTTAAACAAAATTAATCATCTCAGATTCCGTCCTGGCAAATCACTCAACAGAGTATACATGAGAGAGGAAAGTCAGAAAACCTGTTGCAAGATCTAGATACCCAAAGTAGCACAGCTCCAGCCAGAGTACAAATGACAGTGACTTTTGGGTTGTTGTCTTGGAGTACTGAAAGATGCTGCAAGATTTCTGCCTCTTCTCTCTGCAGGAGGGAAGCCTGGTTCCGTCACTTTGAAGAGATTTCATTCATGCCCTGGAAAATGGAGAAGTTGGGTCATGTCATTTGGACTTCTCTCCCCCTCCTCTCCTCTCCAGTAACTATGAGAAATTAATTAGTCCATGCATACTGAAATGTTTGAGATCCACAAGCCAAAAAAAAAAAAAAAAAAAAGCTCAAAAAGTACATAGTCTTGTCATAAAGAGCTGTACTTTCATTTATTGTATATGCTATGTGACAGGAATGGTACACAGAATGTAATGCCTCCACTACGGAGGCTTTTGGAAGTGTGAAATAACAAAAGAAAAACTCAGTATGGCAGTCAGCTGTAGTTTTGCCTTTGTTGATGTTTGTTTACTCCTTTTAAAGATATATGTGCCAATGACTTCCACTAAGTTTTCTCGTGCTGGACATTCGTGCTGGGTATCAGGTCACTCATCTAGTGTTCTGAAATACTGTCCTGCAGTCAGAGATTACAAAGATAGAGCCTGTGTGATCCTAAGTAAATGTTTTTGAACAACGAAAGCTGCTTCCTATTGTCTTACCTTCTAACCACAAGTACACAACATATAAGAAGACCGACCTAAAAGTTGTATCTGGCACGCTCTTAAACCATTACTGCACACATTTAAAATATTGTTAAAATTTTCCTCTTTAAATAAAGTACAAAATAAATTGTATTCTTCTCTACAGCAATTACTCTGTAGCTAATGAAGATCACTTATCTCTGTTTATCTCTGCAGGTTGTTAGGGAAGTTTATTTTACTCTTCCTCTTCTTTTTCTGCTGTTTTAAATATTCTTCCAGGAAAGCAAGACCAGACAGAAAAGGTATGTTCTTGAGGCTGACAGGCCTTGGCCAGTAGACCTCCTCTGAAAATTTTAATGACAATTCTTTCTCCAGCTCTTGCACTTCCAATGGGTTGTGCTGCTAAGAGGGGGACAGCTTTCTGAGTCAAGCAGAGGCCAGGGACCAGGTGAGAACCACCAGCATGCTCCCACAGTGACACTGAGGGTAATTGCTACAGCAGATGTTGACAGGCAGCCATCAGAAAAGCAGGAAAACACTGGTTGTGCAAACAGTGTTTTGAGGGTAGAAACCAAGCAGTTGCAGCCTATGTTTCATGTTTGGAATGAGATATAGTAAATGATACTCAACTGATCTGCAAATAATAAGAGCAAAATTATTGTTAAGATAGAGTTTGCAGAATCCTTTTATCCTTTTTTTTTTTTTTTTTAAGAGAGCCATTATGTAGCCTAAAAATGACTTGTTCAGCAGGACAGTACCATGACCCAGGGCAGTTAGACTGAATGCAATACAAGCATCCTAGCTGGTTTTCTCAAAGCGTTTCTTTCCCTGTTTTCTTGTATTATTTTAGCCTTGGCGCGACAGGGTTTCAGGACGTTTGTCCAGGAACCCGGACAGAGGATAGGCTGTTAGCTGCAATACGGGTGAAACAAAATACGTGTTGCAGTTACTGAAACACGGATGGCAAAGGGCCGCAAGTGGAAGCCGACGTCTGCCTGAGGCTCTGTCAACGGCCAGTTTGCACCTGAGATGGATTTGATTTGCATTCAACACACGCTCAGGCACACGTATCTCCAAACTAAAGCACGACTGCTGCTGCTGAAGTATCTATAGCCGGTCGCACTCCGGCCTGTCCCACACCGGATATTTACAACGGCCGCTCCATACTAACAGGCGGCCGGTGCGGCGGGAGGGGACCTGGCCGGGGCCTGCAGCGTTCGGCACCCTCTAGTGGGGCAGCGGCAGCCCATTGTCTCCCGCTGGGGTGGGGCTTTCCGCTGCCGCCTCTGCCGGGCCGGGTCCCGCGCAGCTGCCGCGGCGGCTCCGCGGGAAGGGCGGGCGGTACCGCAACTCTGCGCCCCGCAGGCGGCGGCGATCAGGCGAGTGCAGTGGAGGCGGACGTGGACCCAGCAGCGCCCGGAGCTCGCTGTCTCCTTGCCGACGGGGGAGGGGTTGGAGCCACCCCCGTCCCCGGGGGCTGCCGCCGGGCCAGCGAGGCGGTACGAGGCGGCTGAGGGCAGCCGCCGCAGCCTGGCCAGAGCGGGCTGGTCCAGACTCCGCCCCACATTCGCCTGCCCTGCCGCCGGCGTCCTCCTAGCCTGGGCACCTGGAGCGCCGCAGCCGGGTAAGTAGCCTCGTCCGGAGGGGCTCTTCCTTTGCCGCGGCCCCGCGGAGGGGCGGCCCCAGGCGCAGCGCAGGCCCCGCGGCCTGGCCGCGCTTTGTTCCCCGGGCAGCGGCGTTCGAGCCGCTGAGCGCCCCGCTCCTTCGGGCGGCGGCGGCTGGCTCCCGGCCCTCCCAGGGGGCGGCGGTGGCCCGGCCTTGCGGCAGGGCAGCCCTCTCGTGCACGGCCTTCGTGGCCGGCGCCGCATCCCAGCGGCGGGCGGGAGGGTAACGCGGTACCTGGCGGCTGTCTGCGGACTCCCGCTCCCCCTCCGCCTTCCCCTGTTTCTCTGACCCTTTGTAGGTCCCTCCGGGTGTTCCCGGGCCAGCGGCACAGCAAGTCGGTACAGCCCCGGGGAACCCGTGCAGCATGTTTGGGTGGTGGTCGTGCTGCCGCGACATACGTGGCCGCAGTGGCGGGGGGCGGGGGGGCTCCCGAGTGGCTGCCGCCGCCGGGGCTTCCCTTTGTGCGGGCGCGGGAGGGCGGCGGCCCCCTCCCGCCGGGCCCCATCGCGGGTGTCACGGCAGGCTTGGGGAGGAAGGAGAGTGCTTCGGGGGAGGGAGAGCTCCCTCGAGGGAGCCGGGCGCGGGAGCCGCTTCCTCGGCCCGCTCGGTTTCTGTCGGGGATTTCCCCGGTGTGTCGCCGGTGGTCAGTGGGGTGGCAGGCCGGTGGGAAAGAGTCATGGCCGTGACACTACCTCGGCGCCGGGCGCTCTGGGTTTCTGGAAGCGCTGCCTGGTCGGGAAGCTGATTCACTGCTGCAGCAGTGGTTGCTCAGAGCAGTGGTTGCCATTTCTTTGAGTTTTTGACAGGTCCATTGTCGACCAATTTTGCCTTTCCATAGCTGTAGTATCCCTTGCTGGCCCTTAACAGAGCTGTTTTAGCCAGGCAATTGTGGGAGGGAGATGTAACGCACCCTCTTTGTCAAAGAATTTGAACGAGCGTATGGAAGCAAGAGTGGAATCAATAGAGGTGAATGTGGTGGTGGGTTTTTTTTTTGTTGGTTGTTTTAGCTTTAGGAATTTTTTTAATGGGCAAAATTGGTAAGGCCTATATAGATGGCTATTAGTAGATGCTTTTGTCAGTTCTTTCGTCTTTTTTTCGTCCCAAGGGAAATACCGGTCCTCTGCATTTTTAGTATTGCAGTGTCTGTGTTGTCCAAATGATTGGATGTTGACTTTGTTCACACATTAAAATTCCCTGTAATGAGGAAGTTATTGTGGGTCTTGTCGTCTCCCCCTCCCCTCCCCCGGTGACATTGTTTGGTAGGATTCAGTGTGTAGTAAATAATAAATACTGTTACTGCATTGTAGGAACAATGATGGCAATGAAGTTTGCGCTGATAAGGGTTCTTTTTTTTTCTGAATGCAGGGGTTTTATAGCCCTAGTCCCATTGGCTGTACCAGAAACTTGAGGAAAGGGGTAAGGTGGATGACAGAATAGAGCTGAAGCTTGGTCAGAGGCATAGGGCTTGCTGGTCATGTGTGGATCGTGCTTTGCTCCTTCAGGGAAAAACAAAACACACACCCCCCCCCCCCCAAAAAAAAAAAAAACAAACCAAACACGTAGGAGCAAGTAAAATTTTTTTTTTTTACAGCTGGATTTCAGGATATTGCACAATTCTCTACATCATAGATTGCTGCTTGAACAGTTATGTGAAATGACATCCGTTAACTATTTTTCTTAAATTAGAATGCTAATGGGTGATGTTTTATTTGCAGTTTAGATGATCTGTAATATCAGTTTCCCTAGAAGCAAAAGTTAAGAGAAGAAACCCCATGTGTCTTTACATTTCTTACAAGAATCAGTCCCATGATATCTCTTGGAATTGTAGGCTATAATTCTAAGTTTGCTGTGGAATCATATTTCTCAGTAAAGCTTATGTAAACATGGGAAATGTACATAGCTCTGTTATTTTCCAGCAGCAGAATAAAGGAGTCAGGTGAAGATCAGCTCAGTTTCATTTGGCTGCTCCATCTGGGCGGTAGTAGGGAGGAGTACTTCTGGAAGAGACTAGGTATGTTTGTTGATGGTGAACTTCAGTACAGTGCTGCATAACTGTCGAGTCCTTAGGAATAGAGTAGTAGGAGGAGCACCTTTATTCCTAAGTGACTGTGGGTGGTTGGAGAAATACAGAACACCTTCAGTAGGTAGCTTCTGATAAAATAAGCAAAGCCTACCTTAGGGTTTTGTAAGGGTAAGACGTGATGTTGCAGGATTTTCCTCTGTATCTCTGTTCAAGCTTTCTTGAGTGCTTGCTATTAATATTCTTATTTCTGATCTATAGGTGTGTACTCCTGCCTTCTCTCCATCTTTCTGAGGCTTCTAGTTTATTTGCCTGGCTAGAAAACTTTAGTAATACAAGGTTTTTGTTTTCATTTTTTAATTTAAAGCTTGTGAGAGAGATTACTATGACTGCTGCATCTGAGTAACTATAAAACCTATGACATGTTTAGCATCTTGGCTTTGCCTGTAACACAGTATATACTAATTTTTGGTTTGGATTTTGGTTTGGAGGTTTTGGATTTTGTTGGTGAGTGGAATTTGATCAGGTACAAGGTTTTGTTCAAGTCTTAAAGCGTTTGCTGAGTTTTTATTTTTGATGCTTATGTCAGTTCTGCATCTTCTGATACAAATAGGGACTATTTAAATCTTTTCAATTCACAGTATAATTTTCCTTCTTTACTTCTATAGCAGTGATTAGCATGTAGGAATACTTTCTTCCACCTCTTCACAAAAAACACTGACACTGTTCCAGTTTTGATTTTTGCCTAAAAATCTGTGGAGATTACCTCTGACTGAAAGCATACTACAAGGATTCTGGTTTTTGTTACTTTCCTGCTGCTTCCGGTGCTGCCTCAGGAGCATTGCCTGCTAATTATAAACAATGTTGATGTCTACCATATGTTTTGGTAGAAGATACGGGATTCCTGCTGTCTCAACTTGAATGCTTAGCTTACGAGTATTTGTGAATATATAATGGAAAGGTTGACTCCCCTGTAATGCAGCTTTGTAATAAACCCTTGTTTTCAACTTCCAAGGAAATAAAGTTTTAGATTGGGTATTATCTAAAAATATGGCCAAATACTGTTTTCATTTAAATTTGCAGAACCTGGGAACCAGAGCTCAGACTTATATCCCTAACTGTTGCATTCCAGTACCAATGGTAAGTAAGATCAATCTCTATCGAACGTAAGATCTTTACAAATTTCATGCAGTGTATTTGGTTCTTCTGAAGCTTTGACGCTGATAAATACACTGCATAGACCAATACCTGTTCAAATGGTTTTGCACAAACCTATTTAGGCTGTAACTCATACCTTTTTTTAATTTACCTACTTTACTCTGGTTTTTGTCTTGTGGCTTAAAAAAAAATAATTGAAAGGGGCTATAATGGAACCAAGGCTTCTGATACTAAAGTTATGTTACATAGTGTAGCTTAGATATTATGAAATAGAGCAGCTTGTCTTTGTGTCTCACACAGAGTAGTGTTTGCAAATGTATTAGAGGGTGTTTTAAGCATAAGACTGGAGATAAGTGAATTCTGGTTTAAAGAGGGAGCTGTGGTTGCGAATGAGAGTAAGGAAGGAAGTTTTAAAAGCACTGAGATAGATTATTGCTGCTCTGATGGGGTTGATAAGCTTGTGCACAGGAGGGAAATGAGACACTTGAATACCTTGAGTGAGCAATAGAAAAATGCACTGGCAGGCTTTTTTACTTTTTAGACTACATGAGTGAGGGATTTTTGAAGTGAGGATTTCCTTACAGCAGGCTCTAGATTTTATAAGGAAGCAATTGGAAAAATCAATATGGAGTGTTGTTTTCCTGTTTCTAGGTGAGAAGATGAACTGCTGCATTTTGGACAAGCTGAAGTTTGGAACGCTGGGACATAAAGAACCCATTAAGAAGGAAATTACAGTAGTTAAGAGGAGATGAAGGTATGATTTAGGGCTTTGCAGAATCAGTGGTTCAAGAGAGTTAGATGTAGTAGGCACATGAGAATTCAGAGCCAAGCTAAACTGTGGTATTAGTGGAGTTGAATTTAAGATATGTTCTTAGATATCATGAGGGATGAATGTTGACTACACCAAATAAGGCCAAATAAAAGGTGCTATTTGAAGAATAAGATGAATAGGGTTGATGTTAACTCCATGTTTTGGTCACTAAATGATATGTATGGCTGAACTTGAGCGAAAGGGTCAGGGTGAGCACATGATATGTGGATGGAAGGTGCTGTAGCTTATCTGCATTTCAGTGTGGGTAAAAACAATGGTTTCTTTCTAATCAGTGTACCCTGAATGCAGGTTGTCTGTTTTCTCTCTGCTAGAGTAGTGTTTGCTAATTCTTTCATGTTGCATTCTAATTTGGTCTTAGAAAATAGTAGCAGTGGAAAATGTACAAGTGTTAGAGCTGTGCAAGGTGTTCTGAAGCATGTGACCATTTATGATAGTGGAAAGATACATATTTTATTTCAAGGGGGTGGGAGAGACGCTGTGGTTACTGCAGGTGCTTGCTGTGGCCAGTTTAATTTGTGGTTTGCAGCTGAAATGTTCAGAATTTTCAGTGTGAGTACAAAACCTGAAGACATTGTGCAAATTAAGGAAATATTTATTTCTCTTGCACACAGTAATTAAAGGGTAGCATAGAAAGTGTTTTTATATAGTAATGAATGCATTTCTGAAATATTTTGAAATGTAAAAATGTGAGTGAACAAGCTATCCATGTCCTAGATCTGGTATACTTCAATCTCTTCTACTTCCATGTTTGGTTAAGATTATCAAAGTTCTCAAATTACTTATTTATTCCTTATGAAGAAATTTCTATTACTGTCCTCATTGTGTCTACTTTGTGTGTTGTGTGGGGCATGAGGGGGTAGACACAACTATATTTTTTTTCTATTTTTTTAAAATATCAAGGAAATTGTTTGGCATGTTTCAAGGTCCACATAAAACTTTATTTTTGAGCTGAGAACTTTAGTCAGGTATCAAACCTGAGGTCTGAGATTTGTAAACAGTCTCTTTCTCAGCCTCTCATTAGTTTTCTTCTTGTTTTTCGGCCAGTTTTCCCTAGCTAAAAAGGGTGACTTCTTTTGTGTTTGCTATACTTAATGTCTACACACCCCACTCCACTTTTCATCTCAAACAGTCCCTTGCCCTTTCATACTCCCTGCCACTCGAGATGGCTTTTGGTTTAGAAGAGCATTTCTTTTTGCTTCCGTTTAGTTGTAGTGTCACTATACTGAGCTAAGAAGTGATTCCTGAGGGGCTGAGCCACATGCACTTTTAACCAATGCCAAGTATGTGTATTGTTATGAAGTTGTAGATTGTTTTCTTATATAAATGTTATGAAAGGAACAAGAAGTTCTAAGCTTGCACCCCAGAGGACAGTTATTTTTCATTTGCTCCACGTTGCCAATAGTTGCACTCATCAGTGCAGCTGTTTGTTTATGGCCTGAATTGTCCACTCTCATTCCTCCCATTGTCTTGGTTTTATGAAGTACTGAAGGCCTAAGAGCTGTCTGTGATTTTCCATCACAAACTGGTTTTGGACAGTACCTGAAGAACCACTGATAAGGTACTTGTTTCCCCTAGGTCATTCTTGCAAGCTTTTATGACATGTTTGTTTGGTGTTTGTTTTTTTTAGTAGAAAGAGGTAGCGTATGTAATTTTATTTTACTATTCATTGTTTATTTTTCTACTCCCTCACTCCCTGTGATGCAGAAACTATCTGGGAGAATTTATGATCTATGTGATTTCTGTCTTATTTCCACATAGATCATAAATTCTGAATAAAATTTTAAAAACTCCACCTTTTTTTTTTTTGATGGGTGTTGGGAAAGTACAGTGAAGAAAACTTCTCTGCTGTGGTTTGAACATAATATTTCAGTTGACCTACTGCTATGTGGAAAGTGGTGGAAGAAGCACCTTCCCAAACTGTATTATTTTATGTATTCTGTGGACATTTGGTCTGAAATGAGTTTGGGCTGCAACAGATGACTGCAACTTCTGCTGTTTTGACTGCCTGTTGCAAGGAGGGTATAAGGTAGATCAGAGTCTTTTGCTGCCTGTGGTAGCATCCTACAAGGGAAAGCTAGAGGATTCTACAGGGATATAAGCATGAGGTCTCCCTCTGTAAATGTGGCAGAAAAGGAAATGTAGGCATGCATCCAAAACCTGTGACTTACTTTCTTTACTATTCTAGGTTAAAGAAGCCTGAAAACTGCTGTAACTTAACATATAGCATAAGTGTTTAGCTTGGCCTGAGGCTGGAAAGGGTAGAAAACTTTAGCAAGGTATCATTTTTGTATGTCATGTTATAGCATCATTACAGACCTCTGCCTGTGTTCCTTAAGGTTGGAGCTAGACTGGTGCTTGTGGACATGGCCTTTGAAATCCAAAGATGTGTTGTTCTTTGAGAGAGTGCTGATTGCTGCACGGTATCCTGTGTGTGCCCTTGTATGAAAAGACTGAGGTATCAGTATTGTGTTTCACAGCTGTACATGCAGATGCTGTTTTGCATCCACAGTTACATTCTTTCTGTGCCTGGTGCTCTTCCTTCTGACACTTGCTCTGAGAAAAAGGTCTACCATTCTGTGAAATGGATTTGGAGAAGGCTGAGGTTCTTGATGACTTCTTTGCCTCAGTCTTCACTGGCACATGCTCTGACCACACCACTCAGGTCTTGGAAGGGAGACGCAGGGACTGTGAGAATGAAGACCCTAGGCCCACTGTAGGAGAGGATCTGGTTCGAGACCATCTTAAGAACCTGAACATGCACAAGTCCATGGGACCTGATGAAATCCATCCACGGGTCCTGAAGGAGCTGGCAAATAAAGTTGCTAAGCTACTGGCCATCATATTTGAAAAATTGTGGCAGTCAGGTGAAGTTCCTGACAACTGGAAAAAGGGAAATATAACCCCCATTTTCAAGAAGGGGAAATGGATGATCCAGGGAATTACAGACCAGTCAGTCTCACCTCTGTGCCTGGCAAAATCTTGGAGCACATTCTCCTGGATGGCATGCTAAGGCACGTGAAAATCAACAAGGTGCTCGGTGACAGCCAGCATGGCTTCACTAAGGGGAAATCCTGCCTGACCAATTTGGTGGCCTTTTATGATGGGGCTAAGGAGCTGATGGACAGGGGTAGAGCAGTTGATGTCATCTACCTGGATTGTGTAAAGCGTTCGACACTGTCCCACACGAGACATCAATTTGATGGATGGACCATCGGTGGATAAAGAACTGGCTGAATGGCTGCACACAGAGTTGTGGTCAATGGCTCAATGTCTGGGTGGAGACCAGTAATGAGTGGTGTCCCTCAGGAATCAGTGTTGGGACCGGTCTTGTTTAACATCTTCGTCGCTGACACGGACAGTGGGACTGAGTGCACCCTCAGCAAGTTTGCCAATGACACCAAGCTGTGTGGTTCGGTTGATACGCTGGAGGGAAGGAATGTCATCCAGAGGGACCTTGACACACTTGTGAGGTGGGCTGATGCCAACCTCATGAAGTTTAATTATGCCAAGTGCAGGATCCTACACCTGGGTCAGAGCAATCCCAGGCACAGCTACAGGTTGGGCAGAGAAGAGATTCAGAGCAGCCCTGCAGAGAAGGACTTGGGGGGGCTGGTCGATGAGAAAGTGAACATGAGCAGGCAGTGTGCGCTTGCAGCCCAGAAAGCCAACCGTATCCTGGGCTGCATCAAAAGGAGTGTGACCCGCATGTTGAAGGAGGTGATCCTGTCCCTCTACTCTGCTCTAGTGAGACCTCACTTGGAGTACTGTGTGCAGTTCTGGTGTCTTCAACATAAAAAGGACACGGAACGGATGGAACAAGTCCAGAGGAGGGCCATGAGGATGATCAGGGGACTGGAGCACTTCCTGTATGAAGACAGGCTGAGAAAGTTGAGGCTGTTCAGCCTGGAGAAAAGAAGGTTGCGTGGAGACCTCATAACAGCCTTCCAGTATCTGAAGGGGGCCTATAGGGATGCTGGGGAGGGACTCTTCATTAGAGACTGTAGTGATAGGACAAGAGGTAATGGGTTAAAACTTAAAAAAGGGAAGTTTGGATTGGATCTAAGGAGGAAATTCTTTCCCGTTAGGGTGATGAGGCACTGGAATGGGTTGCCCGAGGAAGTTGTGAATGCTCCATTCCCTGGCAGCATTCAAGGCCACGTTGGACAGAGCCTTGGGTGACATGGTTTAGTGTGATGTGTCCCTGCCCATGGCAGGAGGTTTGAAACTTGATGATCTTATGGTCCTTTCCAACCCTAACTATTCTATGATTCTGTGATTCTAAATGAATAGGTAACTGACATTGAAGTTAAAACTTAGGAGTTTTTAACTGGATGTCATGAGCTTTCACTCATTTGTTCTGCATTTGCTGGTTCACTTTTCATTATATTACTTGTTACTTCTTTTTGCCACTCATCCCTTATTTATTTCTTACAGAATTGTTGAGGGGGGTGAAAAGAGTGGGAAATTAATATATGGAAGATGGATTAAATTGAGGAACCAGTTAACAGACCCCTCTTCTAAATTTTATTATTAGCTATATTTACCAAGTAAAGTGTACAAAGTAAGGATTGAAGTTCCAGGTGAAAATGGGGCAGAAGAAATTTAGTTTTTCCAAGCTTAAATTTCTTGTGGCTGTGACAATGTGCTTTTGGATCCTGGCCTAGCAAACTGTTAACCCTAGGTTTAACCAAAAGTAGAGCACATTTTCAATCTGTCCATTCGTCTGCTGTCACAAGTTGCCAAGGTGAAATACTGACTGTATGTGTAATGGAACTGACATGATACAGTTACATTTTGCTTTTAATAAGCTTGCATACTGATGAAATCTGAGTCTGTGGTTTTTATTTTCCTAATTCTTTAGTGTGAATTAATAGGTTATAGAAGGTCAGAAATATTTTCGTTGTGTACCACTTGAAAATCAGCCATAATATAAAACTTCAGTATACTCTTTTTTATGAATATTTTTAACAGACAGTCAAAAACAGAATAAAAGAAAATAAAAATAATTAAATAATTGAAAAGACAAAGTACTTGATTGGATCTTCCCAGTGTATGTGGAGTAACTTTTCTCCTGAGATCTTAAAGGGCTCTAATGTTAAATTTATTAGTGCTGCTCATAATGTGTTAAAAAGTAAAAACCAAACACTCCATTTGACTACTTAAACTGATGTTCATCCGTCAGGTTTTAGTGTTATTTTAAAGATGTCCAGCTCAGTAACCCAGTTCCATTTGCGCTTTAATTGAAGACAGCGTTAACTAATGAACACATACAACCTATTTCTACTTTTGGGACAGGTTTGATGGGCTTCTCAAATTACTCTGGGATATCAGCCCTGGAGACGCCTTATTTCTGTTCTGTATGTCATCTGCCATTTAGCAGTGGGAGGGATGACATCCTTTAATGTATCTTTAAAGGAAGGTGAAATACTAATCTACATAGGTAAAGATGATATTCAGCTTTCAGTGTCTTTCACACATGGATTTTTATTTCTGTGTGGAATAGATGAACTTCTTTTTAAGCTGATCCAGGGAAGGCATGGGGTAATGCTTTGTGGGCTGAAGTTAGCATCTGAAAATCCCTTGCATGCTGGCTTCAGGGAATGAAGCTGCTAATTTTGAAGGTATGCAATTCAGAAGTTGATTTTAAAAGAAAAAGAGAATTTCATTCTATATGATTGAGGCTTTTTTCTTCAGAACTTCAGAATATCTGTTACTTACGCTATTGTTTGTGCCGTACTTGCAAGCTGCTACAGTTTTGAATGTAGCTGCCCATCTGCTGCTTGGTTATTTATGGGCAGATCTGTGGAGTTCCTTCTAATCTCTCAAGTGTTCAAAAACATTAATGAATTAAACATCACAACTCTTGTAAAAAGGGAATTCGATGGAGGGACTGAATGAAGACTAAAAGGGATAAATGACTTGCTGAAAGCCGTATGTATATTTCATCACAGAACAAGGAATACAAACATGATTCTCCTTCCCAGCTTCCCTTCCCTCTAACTTTTAGTCCTGTGCCTAACAGACCAGCTATGCTTTTTTGCTTCATACATGATGAGGGAATGAAAAAAGTACTCATTCTTTGAAACTTGCAGTAGATGCTTGAGAACAGACTAATCCATTTAAAGACCTTGTACCATGTACTGAGAGTATTGAATGCTTCAGGTCTAACAAATTTGAGTAAAAGTGTTTGTTCTCACTGAGCCTGAATTTGTTTTGGTTGTTAATGTTTTGACCAGTGGTTCCCACTGGGTTGCTTGGAAAGAAAACAGTTGGGAGGGCAGCTTTTCTCTTCCAGTGGTCTAGTCAGTGCTAGTCCGTCAACTTCTCTCTCTGCTCGCTGTCTTTAATGGACTTCTAAAATGGCTTTAAATAGCATCTGGACATTGGTTCTTATCTATTTTTTCTATTAAATGATGTGTAGCAGAAAATACAGGTGATATGTTTCATTAATCACAAGTTATGCACTTCTCTGCTGAATTACACTTAGTTCTTATTGTGTGGTTTTGTGGCATTTTTATTTAAAAAAAAAAAAAGGGCAACCAAAAACTATTAGAATTTTAAACTGTGTTGAGTAAACCAATGTAACTTACAGTCTTTTGAGAGAAATGACATGGGATGCAGCCTACCAAGTTATGATTTGATTTCAGTGTAATGCAGCCTGAAACATTGTTTGTGTTTTTATCTCTTCTGTAATTTGTTTTTTTTTACTATGTGTTTACTGTTTCCCCAGCTTCCCATCCTCCCCCTAATGTATACCTATTTCATTTAAGTTTGTATTTAAGAGAATTTTCTTCACAAGTATTACTAGTTTCTACTTGGTGGGGGTGGTTGGAAGAGTGTTCTAGTTCATTGGAACACCTTTCAAATATTTAGGTTTTAAGCAGAAATATTATGTGGATTTAGTCTTGCCAGCTTTCCATGGAAATCTTCAGAAGAGTGAATACATTGTTAGAGATTAACATTGCTTTACTGATTTAAAAACCTGAAAGCCTAGGTTATTCTAAACAAGTTCAGTGAGGTTCTTCATTCTAAGTTCTTTTATTTAACATATTTCCTGTATACACAAGTTTTACAGTTTGAGCTTATGGTATTTTAATTGGCAAAATAGGTTGCAGGTGGGCATGCAGCACTCTAGATTGTTTCTGAAATTCAGCAAACGGATTTAACCTCTTTAGCTTGTTTGATATCTGTAAAACTTGTGCATACAAAAGTTATGTCATTTGTTTTGGAAGTGATAAATTCAGCTTCTAAGTATTTCACTTTCCTCAAGTGAAATCTGTTCTCTTCAGCGCTTTTGTTTTCCTTCTGTAGGTTGTTTTTTTATTTTTTTTATTTAATGAACCCAAATACCTTTTTTTATTGATGAATAGACACTGGATCTGTTTATTTCAGCTAAATAGTGGTACAACATTGAGCAACACATCATTCTTTCCTCATGCTAAATTGAGAGCTTGATGGCCAGTTTAAGAGCCTGTTATTTTGTCTTCCTCCAAACAAGTTAAGAAGAATTTCTTTTACTTGTAGGTCTAAATATGCTTACCTGCTTTTTACCAGTGTACCCTTTTAAAACCCCTTTGATAGCTCCCAGTGGAAAGTAGATGACAGCTCTCTTGAAATTGTTTCTCTTTCCAATATAAAAAAAAAAATATTAATCATTCTGAGATGCTCTGGAGCGTTAAACAAGATAGAGAAGGATGTAAAACCTTATTTTTAAACTGAAGAATTTTTTTTTTTTTTTGTATGTTCTGGTAACCTACTCTGAGAGTTTTCTTGTAGATGGAGCACATTAAAGCTCTTACAGAAGAGAAGCAGTTGAAAACTACAGGAGTTGTTGGAGAAAAGGCTAGGTGTTTGAAATTATCGGTGACTGATCTAATTGTTCTGACTCACCTCCCTCCACTCTGAATGAACAGAATGCTTCCTTTGGTTCCAGGAAATACTGAACAAAAGAACTATTTTAATCCATGGACAGTGCCACCACTGTGGCAGAAATCCAGGCAGTGCTTTCATGCTAAATAAATTGGTCTTTTTGCAGCCGCAGGGAAACATGCTCGAGTCAATAAGTTGATGCAAACTTTTGTTCATATGTGAAAGTATGAAGAAAACAAAGTATGCCTGTGTAGGTTTGGGTTTTCTTCATTGGTTATAATAAGGAGCTATTTATAATAATTTTGAAACATAACTTGGGGAGGAGAGGGAAAAATCATTACCTGATACATAGTCCACGTCTTCAGAAGAAAAGAATACTGCCAGAGTTAAATAGTTCACACAGGGTGGCTTGAGAATGGTGTTGGAGAGAGAAAAATGACAGCCTGAGTTTTGTGGCTTATGGACATATTTTAGGTTTTATAACCTACAAATTTTTGTCTGAAGCATACAGGAAGCATACGTAATAGGATGCTTTTTTGAGTAATTGTTAAAGTGCAAGCTGTTTTAGGATTACTTTTTCAGAAAGAACTGAAGTTTGCTTCCTTCTGTAATATGGGAAATGTGTATTTTATATAATTGACAAAAGTTACACAGGTATGGAGACTTTGAGATAAGGGATGGGAATGAACATTGTGAAGCATTACATATTGGAACAGAGAGGGACAGTATAAACTTGTTGAAATGTTATTTCTGTTCCATAATAAAAATAATCTGGCATTTTTTGTTTACAATGGAGCACGTTGTTTTAACAAGAAAAGGAACAACTGTTTTATTATACCTCTGGCTTTCTATTTAGAGTGCTCTGGTTTTTAGCTTTTTTTTTTTCCCTCTTTCTCCTAGATAGTTTATAGTTTTCATTCAGTTACTTTAACTTAAATTGCTCCTCCTTCATCCCCATTCCTAACCCCCCCTCACAAAGAAAATATTTCTGTTAGTGTAGATGAATGCTGAAAAACCCAGATAGAGAACTCCAGGTTGTGGTCTAAAGCCGTATGTCTACAATTAAAGAAAAGAAATTTATGTGGTTTTGGCATGTATTTTGGCATTGATATTGTCATGTATTTTGAATATTGTATTTCTATGCAGAATTTCTTTTTCATTTTTTTTTTTTTTTGGTATTCTATGTATTTATTTGTGCAAGTATGAACTTGGGAAGGCTTACAAGCAGATGCCAGTTGCTACTTTGTGTAGACTGAAAGAGGAGGTTGGAAGTCAAGTATCCTGTTGATTTCTCAAGGAAACACAGAAGTGTAATCACGGTGAATTGTAGTTCATAATGCAATAAGAATGGCATGAGGGCAAGAAGGGATTTGGAGACAAAAGGAGGAGAAGAATTTCCAGCTATAGGTTAGACATACTTATTTTGGCTGTTGGATGCTTTTCTTTACCCTGCCTTTAGTAGGTCTTTAATTAATGACAGTGTCCTGATGTATATGTAGGATTAGATGTTGAAAT
This sequence comes from Pezoporus occidentalis, assembly GCF_034315485.1. NCBI lineage: Eukaryota > Metazoa > Chordata > Aves > Psittaciformes > Psittacidae > Pezoporus > Pezoporus occidentalis. The sequence continues at coordinate 3,242,425 of NW_026916009.1, forward strand.
AATTACTATGTTCCTGGCAGAGTCTGCCAAAGTGTAATTTAATTTATACTTATTTTACACCTGAATGACTGAGCAAATGGATAATCTACCCCTAAATTAATTGTAGTTTAATAGGGTTGGGAAATAGGACTTTAAACCAGTGTCCTTGGTTGAGATTCTGCTTTGAATTTTTTTTTTTTTTTTTATGAGGGGGAAGAAATCTTTAGATTTACATGGGAAAATTCATATGGTAATGTTTTTTCTTTTACAGTTGTTTTTACAATACAGTGGAGTTTGGTTACAGTGGTCTTTGCTTCTTTCAGAAAAAGTACGGAAGTGTTTTGTCCAGTGCTCAGTCTGGTGAAATATCATAATTGATTTCACATGTTTGACAGCTTTAACTTCTTCTGTTTCAGAGCTGTGAAAATTATCTGAAGTAGGATGGAAGCTTCAGTAATATTACCCATTCTGAAGAAAAAATTGGCTTTTCTTTCAGGTATGGTTTCTATTTTCCTCAGTTGGTTCCTCCCTGCATAACTTGGATGGAATTTTTAGGTTGGTTGATTGTATTTGCTGGATGTATTTAACAGATATTGTTATATTGTTGGTTGGCACTTTGTTGTATATCAAAAAATATCTCTGAAACTTTCAGTCTAGTAGCTGAGGTATTGCTGTTCGCATTTAGCATTTGTTTTCACTGTAGCCTGTAACTCAACCCATAGAGTTGATGTCATGAAGTTTCAGTCCGTATTTAAAAGAATGGTGATTTGGCAGGCATCCAAGAATAATCCTTTCTGGTTTTTTTGTTTGTTTTTTTTTAATGTGGTTTTAGAAATGCAGAATGAATATTTTCAGGTTTTTCTTTAGAAAATTTTTCCTTCCCTTTCACCCCAGTCTTTTCTTCAAGATATAAATGGATGCAAGCAGAATTAGCCATGCATTGCAACATTGTGGTTATTGCCGAATAGTTAATTCAGGCAAGGCTGGAATCATCTCTGTATTTATTAAAGCTTGTTGAATCTTGGGTTGAAGAGAAAAACAAAAGGGAATACTTAAAATGATGAATGACATTCTCTTGCTGATTTCACTGCTGTCATGGATAGCTGTGTTAGCTCTTGGTGTTTGATTGTCTACTCCAGGGTAGGTAGACAATTTGCAGAACACTTCTCAACTTCACAAATTGACGAGTGTTGCCATAAACATTCTTGTGGTTCCTATAGCTAGTCCAGTTTAGCCTGCTCCGGTCACTTGAGAACTGAAACTTGTTCTTTTTGTTAACAGAATTTGTTTTGCTTTGAATTTCCCTACTGCCCCTAGGAACTGCTAATTAGGCAGTTCCTAAAAAATGGAGATCCTCCAAAAACTCAACTTACATTAAAGCCTGGGACAGTGGGCAATTTCTCTGAAAAAGTAGCAGATGGTTAGTATGTTGGTTGTTCAACATTATGCTGCAAGGGGAAGTTCTTATTAACTAGAGTGCATTTTCAATTTGCTATTAAAGCTGCCTGATCCATTTTGAAATACAGGTGTTCTTAGTGGAATGTGATTTATTGAGTGGTGGTTTAAATGCTAGGAACCTTTCTGAACCTACATATTTCTAAGTAGGTTTAACCTTTTTGGAATTGAGTAGCATACTAATGGATGCTTTAATTTAATGAATGGTAAAAATTTATGCAGTAGTTCTTTTAAGTATTGTTCAGTGTAAGTTAAGGAACCTGACAGAGAAATCAGTTCACTGTGTCTCTTTAAAGCAATTTTATTCCATAGAGTTTCATAAATAAAAATACATTAATGATTAAAAAAGTCAGAACACTTACATTTTAGGAAAAGTTCTTCAGTGTTTATATATTGAAGTGTCTTAGCAATTTGAGTTAAATTGGTACAAGTAATGTTGGCCCTGCCACCTTTTTCTGGAAGCAAAACAGGATGGTTTCCAATGGGAGTGTCTCCTCAAATTTGGCGTCCATGGTTGTGTAGCTTCCATGTTAATAGGTCATTACAAAGAGCAGGGGAAAAAAAGGCAAGCTACTACTAACTTGTCAAAAAGCCTGAACAACTGCTTTGGTGCCAAATGAATTAAAAAATTTCTTTTTGCAATGCTCTTGTTTAAGTTAAGGGAAGCAACTGTGTTTTCAGTTTATAAACTGTACCACTTCTGAGTTACAACACACATCAAGTTCATTTCCTCTGATTTTATTTTTCATGTTTAATTCTAAACCAAAAGACTCAGATGAGTCTGAGCATAGTGATTTTTTTGTATGATAAGGAGGTGGTGTTTGCCATGCCTGAAATGACAATGTAACTGGGTTTGTCTCACTAGATATTGTATTCTGAAGGTGGTGGGTGAATACAATATTTCCTTTAAAAATACAGTTTTGAGTTAAGTTGTATACTCATCTAAGAATAATTTTATTTTTTAAATAAATGTTGGTCATCATTTTTCACTGAGGAAAAGAATCAGCTATGACTCCTACCTTTCCTCTTGTTCTGCTATGGCAGGTTGAGCTGTTTATACTTCAGTGCAAGGAAGCTGCACAAATATCACAGTGCAGGCAGAATACAGATGTTTGAATCGTTTCTAGTAGTGTTTACAACCTGGGGGAAAAACTGGTCATTTGTTAGAGAAGATGACTTAAGGAACTGAATAATTTAGATAATTGTTGCAGTCTTTCTGTGAAATGTCAAGAGATTATAGTTTTGGCTTTGGCTTATGTGTTTGTTTTTTTTTTTTAATTCGGCAAATAGTGTCTCAATTCAGGTATGAAAGTGAGAATTGCTGTGTGGCTAGTATCTTGCATAAGTGGCCTTCAAGTGTCATTTTTAAACTTTCATTAGTTAGACCCTGTTCAACATTGGAGTCCTTCAGGTCTGTGTAAGCAAAATATGAACTGCTATTAATATTATTGTTATTTTCTTTTGTGGGGCCTGATGTTTGTCTCATGAATCCAGAGCTATCTGAACAGAACTGGTCCCTTCCAGTTATGAGTCGGCTATTGTAAGACTAATTTGCTATAAATACTAGAAGAAAAAGTATTTTTCTGGAAACTATTCCTTCCCCAGCCATGTATATATTAATTAAAATGAACAACTTCAGTGCTCCACTTGTGAGTTCATGGGTAGGGGAGGAGAGAGAAGTGTTAGATACAGTTTTTACAAATATATCATCTAGCAGAGTGCTGAGCTGCTGCGATGGCTCCTGGAATTTTGGACCCTGGAAGTTGGTTCAAGGTGACCTTTCTACAGTTCCTGGTAAAAATACCTTCATAACCTCTTGTGTTCTTACTTTTCAAACTGCAGGCTTGCTCAGTTTGATCACCAAACTCTATCCTATTTTTTATTAAAACTTCTGACAGTGTTTTTGTGCTTCCCTACTACACTCATTTTTATAACGTAAATAATTTTTGAACTTGGCTGTTGCAAATTTTAGTTTCAACGAATTTATTTTCTACATTCTTAAGGCCTGCTACCCTCCCTTCTCAGAGGATTTCCTTATGGATAAGGAAAGACCAAACAATGCCTGAACACTTAAGGAAAGGCTTCTTTATTCATTTTAATGTTAATACTCTTGTTGAGAGATGGTAGCTAACAAGCTGCCATTTAATCAGTGTGACTTCTGAAGCATTTTACAACCACAAACTCGGCATTTTTCTCTTATTTGTTGGATTTAATGTGTGCTCACGAAGCACTGTAGCAAGTAGAGAGAAATATTTTTTTCTTTTTCAGTTCAAGTGTACATTTGAGAACAGACATCCAGTTTTTTAAATCAATAAAGTATTTTCCTTTTTCTTCCACTTACACACTCTGATTTTGAGGTTTTCTGCCACTTGGAAATTAAGAAGGGCAGACAATCTGTAAATAAGTGTTGCTTTAAACTGTGACTCCCTCTTAGTTTGTGTGGAAAGGATCTGTCTTTTCTCATGGAGCACCACACTTTAATTATTCTATTTGGAAATAAAACTCTTAAAAAGTGCATTGATGTTTTTCCAGCAGTAATTCTCCCCCCCCCCCCCCCCCAAGATAAATGAGGGCAGCACAGCTGTGGCAATGAACCACTTAAAACAGTAGGTCCTTTATGAAGATGCGTAAGATAAGTGACAGGGGAGATCTTTAATACTCTTTGGGGAGCTTACACAGCTTTGGAAACAAGGGAAAAACCTACTGTAGTTAAGATGCCAACATATATTGTGTAATCAGTGTTTTTCCATTATCTTGCCTGCATCTCTAACGGATGGGGGGGGATTCTCATCAAATTATGCCAGTGTACATGCATCAGCAAACATTGCTGTGCTTGTTTCCTTCATGTTATTTCTGCGCAGCTGTTACTATTCTGTGAAAAGTTATTACCAAATAGACAAATGTCAGTTCTTCCAATTTTAAGGAACTTTATGAAGCAAAAGCATGATTTAATTTCTTTAACCATATGAATAACACAATTTGAGAATAAAGGTGTTCTTTCTAGGGTTACAGAAATTTACTTTGCTTCTTTTTCACCTTATATAAAGCTGAGAGTTATCTTTGTACAATTTTTCTAACATGTAGAGAAAACTGCCTTCTACATGTGCTTAAATGTATCTTTTGTTTTTAGTATATCTTATTAATAAAATAGCTAATATATTAAAACTTATTCTAAAAAATAATATTGAATAAAATGGAAAAGGCTTTCAGCTACTCCAGGTTGTGGAACACTTACTTTGATGCTGTTTTAATGTACAGATGGGCATTAATTTTAGAAAAATACTCAAGGATTTAAAAAACTACCCCCAGTCTTTTAAGATTACCAAAGTTGTGATTTAATAAGCTGTAAACTAAAGAACTATAGCCTTCTGGAGTATGCTTGGATTCATTAATGTTCTTCACTTGATGCACAAATTCCCCTCTTCACCTCTCATATTTCCCTTCGTGGTTCCCCAACCGAGACACTTGATTGGGTTTTTAAATTAAGATTTCTTTTCTTCTTGCTGGTTAGACATTAAAAAATTCAAGGGCAGAAAGGGAAAAAAAAAAATAGGTAAGGTGGTTCTCTCAAAGTGGAGAATATATGAACTAGATGAGCTGTTCCAAATTCAGTGGATTTAGCTCAAGTTCTAATTTAAGAGATGAGAAAGAACCTAGTTCAAATCCATTTTGATTACTGGTTTATACCTGTGTGACTCAAGAAGTCAGTCTTGACTGGAAACACCAGAAGAAAAAAAAATTCAGCTTTCATAATGATCCATATATTTTTTTTTTTTTTAACTGTACCTTTCCAGAGACTTTCTTGAGAATCTGTGTAGTCAAGAACAACCCAAACCATGGTTGCAGAACAGTCAACTTAAGTGCAGCACATCAGCATCAGCTAATACTTTATCTTACTGGATTTCCTAATGGACGTAAAAATATGAGGCCAGCTCTTTCAAGATTTTTGTTGCTGATATTTCTTGTAAAACTTTTACCAGAAGGGTTTGAAAATACATATGAAGATTAAAGCAACTCGTTGGAAATATTTATCTCCAGTGTAAGGTGACTGTTACGTGTTTTGAAGCAGGTCTGGAAATCTTACGTGTTCGAATGAGCTACCAATTCAGAGTATGTGTCATGGGCAGCCTGTGTAGTACAAGATCCTGCATTTGTGTAGTTGATACTTCTAGGAAGTGTGTTCCAGTGGGAGCTGCTGGGTACATGCTCACTTTGGAAGCTTACTGTTTCTGTCATGCTGGTAATATAGAAGGACTACAAGATGCTTTTTAACAGTTTAATCTAGATATGCAAAAATAATGCTTTTGGAAAACTTGATTTGTGGTGTTCATGTTGAAAGTACTAGATGAAAGACTGTGACAGCTACAGATGTAGTCTGTGCTCTGAAGCCTTGGTAATGCCTTAAACATCAATGTGGTGAATGAATCCTTGGAACTGAGAGGTGCAATATTAGTTTCACAGCAACTTGGAAGTTTACTCTTATGATGTATTTTGAGACTATGTAACTGCAAAGTATTTCTTTTACCTTTAATCCGTCATATTACCTTTCTAATGACTTTTTTTTCCCCCCTGAAATAGGAGGGAAGGACAGAAGAAGTGGCCTCATTCTGACAATTCCATTATGCCTTGAACAGACAAGCATGGATGAGCTGAGTGTCACACTAGACTATCTGCTAAGTATCCCAAGGTGATTTCAAAGGCATTCTGTTCAGGGCTGCCACCTTTTCTGGTGGTGGAAGGGATATTTTTATGGGTTTTTTTTTTTTTCTTCTTACTTTCTCTTCAGTAATGTTTAAAATGTGATACTGTCTGACCGAATTAGAAGCATACATCCTGTTTAACTGGGGGCATCTGCCAAGGTTTGCATATATCCTTTTATATTGTATATTTGACACTTTTTTCTTTTTTTTTTTTTTTGCCTTGTTTATTTCCTCATTCCTTTCTTGGGATGTTTTTAACTTCTTTTTGATGTCAGTGCTCTTAAATTGCTATGTAAATTAATGAGCCATTCTAATGAAATTCCTAAGCTTGCAAAGGTAGCAATGCCCAAAGTAAAAAAAGCTTCTTCTTCTATCTTTACTATTCTGTGTGCCTAATCTTTGTAGATTGTAGTGCATAAGTATGCAGCGAGTCAAAAAACATGTAAAGTCTTACTGAAGTTAGTGAGCAACTCAAATGTTTAAAGTTAAAATACTACTTAAATGTGCTGAATGATGATTTGGGTATCCTCTCATCCAGACCTTGCTGTAAAATCATTGTTAAGTTCTGTGCATGTAACGCTGCAAGTTTATAGTGACAGTTGTTGGTCCTAGCTTAGTTAACCACATTTTCCTAAGATCCAGAGATTGATCTGTCATAGATGTTTGTTTTTTTTTTTTTTTTTTTTTTCCTTGTGCCACTGATTTAAGAAGGCAGGAAGCTTCTTGGATAGGTGATTGCTTTTGTTATCCATTTAAATTCCTCTTCTGGAAACAGAGGAACAATGGCTGAAGACTAATGTACTTTGCTTATTGCAATTTAGTAATGTTCTTAAAACACAATTAAATGTGTGGTATTTTTTTGTTTGGTTTTTTTTTGTAGTTAAGATTTTTAAAAAATTCTGATTGGGGAGAGAGGCAAAGAATAAATTCAGGTTGCTTACACGTAACACATAAGGTATATGAGGATATCGCACAACATCTTAGTTGTGGATATTTTAGGGTTTTTCAAACAGCTTGTTGTCTTTTGTAAAGTGATGAAAATACCAAATGGTCATCTGAGCCAGTCATCTCATTAACTTAAGGCTTTGGCTGTATTTATGGAACAGATGCAGGCATTGTGATTCTAGCAAGTGTCAGTTGTTCTGCTGTCTCAACGTGATATATGTTTTTACATATATTAGTGTAGGAATAACTGTGTGAAAATGCAACCAAAGTTCTTTGTTCTCTATACAAACTGGGAAATCATCTAATGTTCTGTTTGTCAGTCATGAAGAAAAATGACCTTTCTTTTATAGTGGCAGTTTGGAAAAATCATTGCTATTTTTGTTTGCATTTTGTTTTTTTAAGCATGAAATAACAGTTGCATTTCTCAGTATGAAACATAACGCTTACTGTTACATGCAGGTTGCTTTGTTTTTTGTAAGCTCAGAAGATCACAGAAATGGTTTGGTTTTGTAATTGCAGATTTGGGCACTAAAGATTATGAAATGCTGTTCTACCTTATGTAAATTTCAGGGGTTTTGGTTACTTACAACTTTATCAGACACAAATTTTTTTCCTAAGTGTTTTTCTTCTTTCAGTGAGAAGTGTAAAGCTAGAGGATTTACTGTGATAGTGGATGGCAGAAAATCACAGTGGAACGTGGTAAAGACAGTTGTGTTAATGCTACAGGTAAATAAATTTTTTACTGATTAATTTTATAGATGTGAATCCAATAGCTCTGTTATTGTAGATGTAGTAATATCTTTACTGAGAAATAGACAATATATAGCCTCTTAAAATTACAAAATGTGGTTCTATGACAGCTCAGTGCAAAAAGAAACTGTCTGAAATGTGGATGATATGCCTCGCTTAAGTTGAGGGACAAATATATTACATGCTGAGAACATCCAATTGTAGACTCTCTTCTAAAACAGAGTTTTGGTTAAAACACAGAAATATGCTTCTGGCATTATTAATGGTGAGTAGTAGGAATGTCTTCAGGGCAGCAACTTCACACTGGTAGTGCAGCTGAGCAGGTTCTGGTGCAATCACAGTATCACAGTATGCTAGAGATTGGAAGGGACCTTGAAAGATCATCTAGTCCAATCCCCCTGCCGGAGCAGGAACACCTAGATAATGTTACACAGGAATGTGTCCAGGTGGGTTTTGAATGTCTCCAGGGAAGGAGACTCCACGACCTCCCTGGGCAGCCTGTTCCAGTGTTCCGTCACCCTCACTGAGAAGAAGTTTCTTCTCAAGTTAAGTGTGGAACCTCTTGTGTTCCAATTTGTACCCATTACCCCTTGTCCTATCATTGTTTGCCACTGAGTAGAGCCTGGCTCCATCCTCGTGACACTCCCCCTTTATATATTTATAGACACTAATAAGGTCACTCCTCAGTCTCCTCTTCTCCAAACTATAGAGACCCAGCTCCCTCAGTCTTTCCTCATAAGGGAGATGCTCCACTCCCTTAATCATCTTCGTTGCCCTGCGCTGGACTCTCTCCAGCAGGTCCCTGTCCTTCTTGAACTGAGGGGCCCAGAACTGGACACAATATTCCAGATGGGGTCTCACCAGGGCAGAGTAGAGGGGAAGGAGGACCTCTCTTGACCTACTAACCACCCCCCTTCTAATACACCCCAGGATGCCATGGGCCTTCTTGACCACAAGGGCACAGTGTTGGCTCATGGTCATCCTGTTGTCCACTAGGACCCCCAGGTCCCTCTCCCCTACACTGATCTCTAACAGGTCATTTCCCAACCTATACTGGAACCTGGGGTTGTTCCTGCCCAGATGCAGGACTCTACACTTTCCCTTGTTATATTTCATCAAGTTATTGCCTGCCCAACTCTCCAGCCTGTCCAGGTCTCGCTGGATGGCAGCACAGCCTTCTGGCATGTCAGCCACTCCTCCCAGCTTAGTGTCATCAGCAAACTTGCTGATAGTACACTCAATTCCCTCATCTAAATCGTTGATGAATATATTAAATAATACCGGTCCCAGTACTGACCCTTGAGGCATTCCACTAGTTACAGGCCTCCAACTAGACTCCGCCCCATAGACTACAACTCTCTGGCTTCTCTCCTTCAGCCAGTTCGCAGTCCACCTCACTACCTGATCATCCAGTCCACACTTCCTCAATTTAGCTGTGAGGATGCTGTGGGAGACTGTGTCAAATGCTTTGCTGAAGTCAAGGTAGACCACATCCACCGCTCTGCCATTATCCATCCACCGTGTTATTTCCTCATAAAAGGCTAAGAGATTGGTCAAACATGATTTCCCCCTGGTGAAGCCATGTTGACTGCCCCTCATAACCCTCTTATCCTTGATGTGCCTTAAGATGGCACCAAGGATAAGGTGCTCCATCACTTTCCCAGGGATGGAGGTGAGGCTGACCGGTCTATAGTTACCCGGGTCCTCCTTCTTGCCCTTTTTGAAGACTGGGGTGACATTTGCTTTCCTCCAGTCCTCTGGCACCTCTCCCGTTTCCCAAGACTTGGTAAAGATGATGGAGAGCGGTCTAGCAATGACTTCCGCCAGTTCCCTCAGCACCCGCGGGTGCATCCCATCTGGACCCATGGATTTATGGATGTCCAGATTGCTCAACTGATCTCTAACCCATTCCTCATCGACTAAGGCAAACCGCTCCGTCGACCTGACTTCATCTAAGGCCTCAGGGGTACAGGGCTCTTCAGGACTGCCTGCAGCAGAGTAGACAGAGAAAGAAGGCATTCAGTAACTCTGCCATCTCTGCATCTTCTGTCACCAGGGCACCCATCCCGTTCATCAGTGGGCCTACATTGCCTCTGGTGTTAGTTTTATCTGCCATGTATTTGAAAAAGCTCTTTTTGCTGGATGCTAAACAAAATAGAAGAAGGGGGGGAAAGTTCCAATTCCCAATTAAAGAAATTTACAACAATTTATTATTTTAGCTTTTCAGAATGGTAGGGTTACAGTAAAGTCTGCTAAACAGTATTGTTTATTTTCTGGTCTCAGTGGTAAAAGACAATGCATGATACAGCGCTTTGAAGAGAGAACTTTGACTACTGCCTTGCTTTCTGCTCAGATAATTTCTTTCTACTAGAGCAGTTTTCCTCTCAAAATTAAATGAAGCCTCAAAGTATGTAAAATTTGAATTATTTCATTTTATTGTCATTCTGGCTTATTGTTGCTCCTGGGTTTTTAAGTCTGTTTCAGGGTGTCTTTCACCTATTCTTCACTAAGATGTCATTCCTATTAGTAGAGTAATTGGATCCACTATATTCTGATTACGATCTCAACTGAGCTTTCACTTCAGCTAATGTGCAGTTGTGGCATTTAGTGGGAACTTCAGCTAGTGGTGAAGGTAGTTTGCCCATGCTCAGATTTTACTGCTTCCTGTTAGCACAGTTCCTGCCAGTGTGAAGCCTGCAGAAATATAGGTTGCACATCTGTATCTAATTTGAGAAGGAAGTAATGAAGATTTTCTGATGTAAACTAATCACTAGTGCACACCACTTGAGATTACTCTCTGCTTGGGCACAGATAGGTGCTGGTTGGTCATCAGGCAGTTGTATGTTAAATATTTTGTCTACTTTTAAATAGAATCATAAAATAGTTAGGGTTGGAAAAGACCTTAAGATCATCTAGTTCCAACCCCCTTGCAGGGACACATCACACTAAACCATGTCACCTTGAACGCTGCCAGGGGTGGCGTTGGGCAACCCATTCCAGTGCCTCACCACCCTAACAGTAAAAAACTTCCTCCTAGATCCAATCTGAACTTTCCCTGTTTAAGTTTTAACCCGTTACCCCTTGTCCTGTCACTACAGTCTCTAGTGAACAGTCCCTCCCCAGCATCCCTATAGGCCCCCTTCAGATACTGGAAGGCTGCTATGAGGTCTCCATGCAGCCTTCTCTTCTCCAGGCTGAACAGCTCCAACTTTCTCAGCCTGTCTTCATACAGGAAGTGCTCCAGTTCCCTGATCATCCTCATGGCCCTCCTCTGGACTTGTTCCAACAGTTCCGTGTTCTTTTTATGTTGAGGACACCAGAACTGCACACAATACTCCAGGTGAGGTCTCACTAGAGCAGAGTAGAGGGGCAGGATCACCTCCTTCAACCTGCTGGTCACGCTCCTTTTAATGCAGCCCAGGATACGGTTGGCTTTCTGGGCTGCAAGCGCATGCTGCCTGCTCATGTTCACTTTCTCATTGACCAGCCCCCCCAAGTCCTTCTCTGCAGGGCTGCTCTGAATCTCTTCTCTGCCCAACCTGTAGCTGTGCCTGGGATTGCTCTGACCCATGTGTAGGATCCTGCACTTGGCATGGTTAAACTTCATAAGGTTCGCATCAGCCCACCTCACAAGTGTGTCAAGGTCCCTCTGGATGGCATTCCTTCCCTCCAGCGTATCAACCGAACCACACAGCTTGGTGTCATCGGCAAACTTGCTGAGGTCGCAGTCAATCCCACTGTCCGTATCAGCGACGAAGATGTTAAACAAGACCGGTCCCAACACTGATCCCTGAGGGACACCACTTGTTACTGGTCTCCACCCAGACATTGAGCCATTGACCACAGCTCATTGTGTGTGGCCATCCAGCCAGTTCTTTATCCACCGAGTGGTCCATCCATCAAATTGATGTCTCTCCAATTTAGAGACAAGGATGTCGTGTGGCAAAAAGTTTTTGTATATTCATTAAAATGGCATAAGAATGAAATATCTTCTTTTTTTTAAACGCTGTGATTTCTGACTTAGGTAAACTTAACTTTTTGAGAATTATATTTTTTTAAATAAGGCATTAAAGAGAAATCCCATGGACTGTGTCACTTTTATGTCAGTATTGTAATTACTGTTGCTTATTGCTATAGCTGGTGATTTGACTAATCAAGAGTCTCTATTCCTTCATCTGCATTCAGTGTGCCAGCATAAAATCAACCTGGTAGATTAAATTATTGTTTTAGGCAGAGGATTGTTTTCTTTGTAATAGTCCTATGAACTAATATTACACCCTTTCTTTCTAGTGTAAGCAGTACATACTAGAGAATTATAGGATATAATCTTGTCATGTGATTTAATGACAAAGTGTGCAATTTTTTTCTAACTTCGTAGTTACCGTTTTATTCTACATAGCAAATTACATAGGTAGGAAGCTTTGTTATCCTTCATATTTTTTCTTTTGAGGAAAATGCCATAAATTAAGTCTAGCCAATAACTCATGTGTTTTTTTTACTGATGTAGCACAGAGTAATGCTTAAACCTCAGAAACTGAGAGTAAAGAGATTAGATTTTCTGTCATTTTTAACACAATTTTGCCATGAAATTTAGTGCAGTCTTCCTCAAAGTGGTATGGAGGTGGCATGCAAGGCAGGTGCAGCAGACTTAACAGACAGAAACTAAACTAAGTTCTTGAATGAATGATGGCATATAAGTGGAATTCAGCTTTGTGGTAATTGAAGGTTTAATCTTGAATGGTTTACTTTTTTCATTTGTTTTACAGAACGTTGTTCCAGCTGAGGTGTCACTTGTTTGTGTAGTAAAGCCAGATGAATTCTGGGATAAGAAGGTTACACATTTCTGTTTTTGGAAAGAAAAAGATAGACTTGGCTTTGAGGTATGTAGAACTTCTGTTTCAGTCAGATATACCATTTGTGGAATACTGGATTAATTGCATGAAAATTAATGTCTCTCTTGAAAGTAGTTATATTCCAGGTGCTTTGTAGATATCCTTAACAAACCACTGTGGCATTTTAACTTTTTTCCTTCTTCAATAAGAGTATTAAATGAAGTAGCTCTCAAATTAGAGAAGTGTAGCATTTTTCTTTGCTCGGCAAGAGGAAAAAGCTTTTTGATGTATATTATATATGTTTTGAGTAAGAAGCCTTTGCATAGGCTTTAGCATGAGTATTTTTCATGACTCTTCTGGGATGACTGTAGAGTTGCATGTGGTATGGGGTTGATAAATCAGTAGTAACCATTTTGAAGAACATCTTGTTGTTGCGTGCGTCTGTTCTCTTTTTTAGTTTGTTGACGTTAGTAACAGTGGTTATAGGTCACTTCAGTTTGCCAAATAGCTGATACTGTTCTTAGCTCGTGAGGCAGATTGTGTACAAGAGATTACACTCTAATGTTAGCAGTTCCGTTCTTGTATCTTCTGGGGAGGTTAATTGAAACCTCTTTTTTTTATTTTTACTTTTTTCTCTGTTTTCAGGAAATTCAGTATCATCAATCCTTCCAATAATTTTTGAAGCTTATCTATAATTTGACCTACAGCAAGCCCGCTGTGCTCATCAAATACTAAAATGTCGACGTATTTTGTACAACAGAGCTCTTAAAAAGAGATTGAATAGAAAAGCATTTTGCAGCCTTGTCCGATGCTGTGTAATTCTTTCTGATGTTGACATTATAAAATTCTTGCATACTCCTGTAGAAAATCTAGGGAAAATGAGAATTGGAAGGTGGTAGCTGAAAGGTTATGCAACTGCTAAGTAAAATAAACCTAAAACCATCTAGACATAATGCTGTTAATTCATATGAATTTTGTCTTAAGTCCGTATCAGATTTTACCTAGAATAGGTGGTTTCATTTCTGGAAACAGTTCCTGCATGTGGAAGTGCTCTGAAGAAGTGTGGCGGTAAAGGGTAATATTCCTATTTTCAATCAAATGATGAAACCTTTTTATGTTGGTTTTTGGGTTTTTGTTCTGTTTCTTTTTTCTTTAAGATTCCTTTTATTACATCTTTTTTTTGTAATTTGCTTTAGAGCCCTGTAAGTAAGGATATCCTGCACATTTGCCTTCAGGTTATCTTGCAGATGAATATCATATTTTCTTTTTGAGTAGTTCTTAAAATTCCGACTTGAAAGTAGCCCAAGTTCAGCATAGCAATCCAGAGAATCTCTGAACAGCCAATTGTGTATTTGAAAGTCTGCAGCCAGCAAGATATTCACTAATAAAGGTACTGAAGTGCCTGAAAGTTTGCTACTGTTGGTTCCAACTGTGATAATCTTATGACTTGCATTGCAGTTTAAAGTCGCTTGGGTTTCACAGATGTTTTTCTGTCCCTTCACCTGAATCCCTCGAGGAGACTGGCAAGGCCGTATGGTTAAATTATCTTTCATTTTGAAGTTCAGCATGTAGCAGCTTAGTCATAGCTTCTTTAATGAAAAAACATGAGTGTGGTGGTGTCCACCTTTTATAAACTAGCCTATTGTTTATCTTATCTCCAAGATGAGAATTAAAGACTGACCAACCATTTGTACTCAAAAGGGTGATTTAAGAGCTTGTGTTTAGAAAGTGACTTAAGTTTGCTGAATTCAGTTTTACACAGACATTTTCCGGACATAAGATAAACACTAAAACCCAGAAAGGGGCAGTAATAAAGGTAAATCCTCATCCTTAGCATTCCCTAATCTGATTTAGGCTCTCTTTTCCCATCTGCACACCCATAAATACAGTCCTTGAACAAGTTCAGGAAGCCTTTAAATTTTATGCAGTGGTTGTTGCTGTATACATCATGTTATTGCGAGGTTGGAAATTAGTCCTCTAGAAGATTCTTCTTGGATTTTTCTTTAGTATGACTCAGCTAGAATCTATTTCTAGACAAATAAGCAGGAACCCTACAGAAAATCTGTTAACAAAGCAGAGATAGTTTTACATGGCTGTGATAACAGAAGGATACTTTTGTTTGACTTTACGGATTGGCTAACAGACATTAAATGATAATACTGTAATGAAATTTAGTAAGCTTAGTAATTTTATGAATCATGTTCTGTGCCAATGATGATGTTGGCGTTCTTGGCATAGAACATAGGAGTTGTGTAACTCAACATTTTGGTTTCTGTTTCTGAACTAGTTTTTTTTGTTACTGAACCATAAACATTTCTCTCTGACCCAAAATTTTAACCTAAGATTCTCTTAAATTTATAGTTCTGAAGTTTTAGGAGTAAGAAAATAATGCAAGTATTAGAGATACATTTCATGTAAACATATATCAAAATGTGTCAGTTGTAAGAGAAATAGTGAGATATTATTTCACAAGAAAAATAATCGTAGCACTAAAACATGGCAGCTGCTTCCTAAGCAGGAGGAAAACTTCAGATTTGTTCTCTGTATCTTGGCTTGATGCATGGGCAGATGCAGTTTTTGTGAGTAGAGGATAACAGCTAGTAGCTGAATTTTCATCATGGAATCATAGAATAAACTAGGTTGGACAAGACCTTTAAGATCATCAAGTCCAGCCATTACCCCAGCACTGCCAAGGCCACCACTAAACTGTTATCACTGAGGGCCCTCTTCTATGCAGTTTTTGAACACTTCCAGGAATGATGATTCCACCTCTCTCCTGGGAAGCCTGTTCCAATACCTGGTCACCCTCTCTGTGAAGAAATCTTTCCTAATACCCCATCTAAACCTCCCCAGTGCAGCTTGAGGCTCTTGCCTCTTGTCCTGTCTCTTGTTGCTTGGGAGAAGAGACTGACCCCCACCTCAATGCAACCTCCTTTCAGGTAGTTGTAGAGAACAGGTCCCCCTGAGCCTTCTCTTCTCCAGACTAAACAACCCCAGTTCCTGAGCCATTCCTCATCAGAATTATTCTCCAGACACTTCAGCAGCTTTGTTGCTCTTTCCTGGACCCATTCCAGTGAATGGCCCAGAACTGAGCACAGAATTCAAGGTGTGGCCATGTCAGTGCCCAGTACAGGGGGATGATCGCTACCCTGGCCCTGCTGCCACACTATTGCTGATAACAGGCCAGGATGCTGTTGGCCTTATTGGCTGCCTGGGCGCAAGCTGGTTCATGTTCAGCTCCGTCAGTCAGCACCCCCAGGTCCTTTTCCACTGAGCAGCTTTCCAGCTAGTCTTCCCCAAGCCTGTAGTGTTGCATGGGGTTGTTACGGCACAAGTGCAGGACTCCGGACTTGGCCTTGTTGAACCTCATGCCAGTGCTCGCAGCGCATCCTTCCATCCTGTCTAGATCCCTCTCTGTAGAGGTTTCCTATCCTTCAGCTGATCAACACTCCCAGCCAGCTTAGTACAGAGTTACTACAGATGTTTCTAAAGAGACTGCGTGATACCACCCTAGTGCTTCCTAGTATCTTGCACTTTCTTGGAGGTTGTTTTTTTTTTTTCTTGTGTGTGTGTTGTTTTTTTTTTAAATGTGCAATAACTCATATTCTTAAATGGTATTCTTCATTAAAGGACAGGGAAAGCTGAGAGGACAGTAGCAAAAATCTTGTGCTTTCCTAGATAATGAAGAATCACCCTTGTCATTAGGCAAGCCTGTGTTCTTGACCATTCATTAACTCTTAGTTATCTATTACTTGGTTGTGATTAGGAAAACTGGCTTAATAAAAATGACCCAACTTCTCTGCACTCCAAATAATATTTGAGACAGTAGTTTATCTTTGTTCTATTCCTGATATGAGGGCAGGGCACTGATAAGGCTATAGAAACCTCTAACTCATGCACTCATCTGCAGCTGCATAACTGTAGGTTACTGGCAGTAAAAAGAAAGCAACTCCTAACTTGTGTTTTGGATCGTTGGTTACATTTGCACAACTATTAGGGAAAATCCAAGATTGCTTTCACATCAACAAAATAAATACAGTCTTAAAATTTAAATCAAAATATGAAATATTTTGATTCACTTGAGAGTGTAATTTTATACATTTGAAGTAAATGTTGTATACCTGTAATTTCTAGTGGGGCATCACATCTACCTCCTATTTCCTGCTACCTGATCTACTTTTAATACCTTGCTTACTATTGCCAGGTGAATCCATTAGGCGCAATGCCTTCCTTTCTGTTCAAAGGCAGAGATCCTCTGCTTCAGAGTGAGATGTGGTGATGATGAGTTGCAAAGCAATGAAAGTAAATGTGGGAACAGAGATCAAAAGGCTACTGGGCGGATAAGTATAAAGAGGTGGGCTGATTCAGCTGGGTAAAAGTGCATATCCTTATTCCTGGTTAGTATTAGTGTTGGTTTTGGACGTGCCTCAGGTCAGTTCCCATTCATCCTCCAGCAGAGCTTTCTTCTGTCCCTTTATTCCTCCCTAAAATGCTTATTAGCAACCAGTTCATGTGTTCATTGAAGCTGTTTTTTCTGGTCCTGTGCCCATGCTTCATAACAGGAGAGCTGTCTTAACTGTTCCAAGGGTGTCTTTCCACTGAAATCTTGTGTATGTTACATTGTAATACTTAATACTGTTAATGTTTTTAAATGAATGAAGAACAGGGTTTAAATATAGAAATTTCTTATTCTGTTATGAAGGGCTGGGAGGCATTGCTTTTTGCTTCTTAATTAATATACTGTACATAGTGATGTGTGTAGTGTGTTGTATTTGATGGCGAGATTTGCATATGAAGATAAGTAGGATAACTGGAAGAAAATGTGTACCATAAAAGCATAAGAAATGTGCAAGTTTGTACAAAATGTAATATTGCCCACAGACTGACTTTTCTTTTTGTCAAAAACAAAAAAAAAAGGTGGTAAACTAGTGTGAATTAGTTGGAAAAATCAGAATATATAGCAGAAGGATCGTGATAGTCCTAAAGTGCAAAGTCTGAGTAGTTCTAAATGCTGTATGCTTGCACTGTAGCAGCTAACAACTCTTAAGTCTAGTAATAGTGTCAGAAATATGATTGTATGTCAGAATCTGCTCTGGAAAATCTCAAGTCTCTAATGTCAAATCATCAATATACAGAGAGCACAGAAACGTAAAAGTCACATTTTTCTGTGAAAATTTCCTGCATATTAATCTGTTTATGGTCTATATACTTGCATATCAGAATTGCTTTGAAAGGAATAAAAGCCATCTGACTTGGCTTTTTCCATGTTATGTAGATGAAAAATAGCTAGTAAAATCTTGTCATTAGTTTAAACGTGCTTAGCAAACAGTTTAAAAAAACAACTGAAATGCTAAATCCAGTGTGATAAGACCACAATTTTTCATATCAGTCCACAATTCAAATAAAGTAACTCTTCTCTGTCTACCCATGTCAGTGGTACATACCCAGGTATATAGTTATCTTCCTTAGACTAATTCTTTTTATTCTGGAAGTGATTAAACAACTGTCAGGTGGTTACAGCAATTTTGTGTTCCAAAATACAAAAATCCCCACCACTTACATGTGCTTTTTTTGTTGTTGTTGTTTGGTGCTAGTGAAAACACACTGTGGCCCAGAGCTTTCTACTGTTACTATAAGAGGTTTTTTATGCTGTTACTGTATTTTGAAATTAATTGTTGTTACTACATGTATCCTTATAGCTTATCTTTCAGTATTCTACTTGGAAATCCCCAATTTACCTTTTAACAATGCTAATAATCAGAGTATTGCTCCACAGAATGAACAACACTCTGTAGGAAGCATTTTATTTTTGTATCAGATCATCCAGTCCATTGTTTAATACCGAGGCACCAAAATCTGTAGCTTTTATGGACTTCCCCCAAAATGTGTATGGGAGTTCCAATTTTTTTTTACTGAAAAATATATTTATTTAAATGCATCTCTCTTTTCATCTGAATGTGTCCTTGCTGCTGTCTTAGCACTGAAGGCAATGGTCCTTTCTTTTAAGAACCTCTGCCAAATCAGGGAATTGTCTCTGTGGAGCTGTAGTATGTAAGCCTGTGTTTTTAGGTCATGTTCTGAATTCAGCCCTAAAGAAGTGTGTGTGCTCATTAGTCTCTTCTCTGGGATGGCAAAA
Source organism: Pezoporus occidentalis (assembly GCF_034315485.1). Classification (NCBI taxonomy): domain Eukaryota; kingdom Metazoa; phylum Chordata; class Aves; order Psittaciformes; family Psittacidae; genus Pezoporus; species Pezoporus occidentalis. The sequence continues at coordinate 3,261,222 of NW_026916009.1, forward strand.
AGTGTGCTAATTATCATGAGCACTGGAGAGGAAGGTGAATGAATGGGCAAAACTGTGAATGCTTGAAAGTGAGGAAGGTAGTTACTGGGGAGTAGAGTTAAATCTATTGTATATCTAGCTTCTGCTAGCTGCTCTTAGGTTTCCAGTATGCCAGATTTCTGTGTGATACTGGCCACGTAAATATGTAGCTTGTGTTTCTTGATGTAATATTAAAGTAAATGATCATTGTATAGATTAGTGTTCCATATTAACAAATAACACTCTATCCTACTCAGTGTTTAATCAAACAGCATTTCAAAACTGGATTAAAATAATATTTATCATCAAACAATAGGATTATTCTCCTCAGGAAGAGGAAATCTTTGCTTTACAGTTCCATGGCAATGAGTCGCTATCAGACCAGATATATGGGCAGCTATGTTTAGTCTGTTAAAGGCGCTATAGTTATTCTTGAAAAATGACCAGAAGAGTAGTTCAGGTTGTAGTTAAGTTTTTTCAGCAGCTCAGTTTGCTGGAGAATAAGCACAGCTAACTTTCAAATAATAAAAAAACAAACCAGAAAACCCCCAAGACAACCACAAAATCCAACCAAACAAACCCCCAAAACCAAATGCTGATTGTGCTTTAGAAAACAGTTAGGATTTAAACATAATTAAATAATAATACTAATAAAAAGTTGCTGGTTTTCTGGCAACAGATGCCTTCAGTGTAGTGTGAAAAATGAAGATAGGCATTCTTTGGTTTGGATTTCTGCACAGGCTGAAGTGCAGACTTGTTCTCGTAAATCTCTGCCTTGTGCGTTGAAGCTTTCCCTGTATTTTTCCAAAGCTGTTTGGATGCGTAAGCTGCTGGCATAACAAATCATCAAGAATCAATCCACTGAGAAAACAGCTTTAATATTGAGCCTAAAGGACTTTATAAAAATTCAACATTTTATGCGTACCAACCAGGCTGTGAGAGGGGAAGAGCTATCTAGGCTTCCCTGTGTTCCTTGGCAGAACTTTTGGGAAATGAACAAAGGAACTTCTGCTTATGCCCGTTTAAATTTAATTTGTCTGAAATTACCAACCAGCAACCAAATAAGTATCATCAGCTTTTAGCATGTTTCATTAATGTTCTTTAAAAAAAAAAAAGTTTGGGAATGACAGATTCTCACATTGCAGTACTTAAATGAAAAATACATTAAATATTTTTATTCTAGTTTATTAAAATGAGTAATGAGGCAGATACTCTTTTCATATTGAGTAAATACCTTAATATACTCTTAGACACATTTGTAGTCATTGCCACTGTAGTGTAACAAATTGGGACAGAATTTAAACATTTATATTATTGTATGCATAAATGTTCTTGTCACTAGTTGCATTTCTGTCACTTTCATAATGTCAAACAGCTAATACTGTGTATAATATATGCATTCTGTTATTCTTAGTATTTTTTCTTTTTCTAAAGAAGCATCTAATTTCATGCTTGGTACCCACATGATCACAAGGGTTACTTAAGACAAATGAGAAACTGTGGCATGTGTTGGTAATGCACTTTCAGTCTATACAAACTTCGCAGAAGTTGGGCATACCTCGTATGAATTCTCTACAGGGACTGGGAACTTAGTCTGACTTTTTGGTTGTTGGATATTAGGTTGCTTGAAGTGTAAAAATAAATAAGTATAAACCCAAAACACCACAACAAAAATCCCCAAACAAATCCCCCAAACAGACTAACAAATTATAAGCAGTATAGATATATTTCTGTAATGAATTATTTTCTCCTTTTTAATAAATGACTTTGTCAGAATTGACTTTTTTGTTATGTGAAATTCAGTGTATTTTTAGGTTTACAGTGTTGTGCAAATGCAAGTTAATAATATTATTTTCTTCTGGTTGTTTTTTTGGTTGTTTGGTTGTTTGGTTTTTTTTTTGTGTCTTTCCTAAGAGATGACACCAATTATTCTTTTAAAGTAAATCTCATTTTTTTTAGGATGTTATTACTCCTGGGATTAAAAATAGGATTTAGTCCCCTTACACTGCTTTGGTAACTATTTCCCAGTATAAAGTTTTTGTTCTGATAATTTTACCATTCAATTTTAGATAACTTTTTTAATTTATCACAGAGCTGGAATGTATTACTATTGATGCTAAGATACAAAGATTAGTATAGACATTTTAATTCTCTCAGAAGAATCATATGCTTAGATTTTACTTTTTAAAATTTTCTGTTATCAAGGGACATGTGTGTTCTTTTAGAAATAACTGCTCCTTTTTAGGTTCAGTAATGTGGCTGCTGTGAAAAAAAGAAAAAAAATGCATTGTTACTGAAACTTTACAGCATCCTGTATTTCAGTAGCTTCTAGGTTTGACTCTGAAATTTGCATTAAAGAGCTTTTTAGTTTTTTCACACAAGAAAGAAAGTTCAGATGGATGTGTTTTAACGTTTTGGGAGCACATGTTCTATTGAATATCCAGAATTCCCCTCTGATCTTGATACTTGCTTCTTCATTGGAGATGATCAATGAAAATAATTGTAAAAACCATCAAGTGATGTAGATCAGCCTTGTACAGACAGTACTCAAAGCGCTTTTATTGTGAGAGATAGGCGTTAGTGACACTGTCTCAAGGGTCAGAATTGTGTTTCTAGAAAAAGTAACTGTAGTCTCACGAGAGATAAGGGAATTTTGTGGTTGAAGCACAAGACTGCAGTACATGGGGTTGGTATTTTTTTTGGCAGCTTATCAAAAGGTTATTTTGATTTTATAAAAAAATTTATTAAATTATCCCTAAATAATGTGTTTTCTTTCTCTTGGTGTATGTTCTTATGACCTATTAATCTATAGTAGCTGCTAAAAATGGTATTTCAGAAGCTTTGGGAAGGCAAATTGTGCTTTTTACACCTAAAAATATCAAAGTTACTAAATTAAAGCATGGTGAAGATTTTATATTGGCACTGACACTAGTTTAGGTCTAGCAAAAGAACAGTCAATAAAAAGGTTAAGAAAGAAACTTCTTTAAAAAAAAAAAACAAACAAAAACCCCTAGAAGATGAATGGGTTTGGAGCGGTGTCTTGAGTTACATCAAGGCTTACTTTTGAGGTGGAAAGGTTTTATTTTTCATAATCTCTCTAATCAGATGCAAAGAAATTTATGTTCATTGATGAATCTCATTTTTAGGGTGTTGTTTTTTTGTGGTTTTTTTTTCATCAGAGGGTTATTTTCTTATGTATCTGTTACAGGCAGGTTTTGCTTTACAGGAGAAAAAAAAATTAAATGTTTCCCTGGTGCACATTTGTAAAGCACGTCCCTTGCCTGCGATTCTTCCTGAAGGATATTAGTTTAAAAAAAAAATAATCAGAAATAAATGGTCTCAATGCAGTCCCTCCTTTTATTCAGGCAATTTACTTTTTAGAACTAGTATTTCAGTGATGTGAACCAGCTGCCCTAGTTACTTCAGTTTCCATACCAAAATATCCTAATTGAGTAAATTAATTTTTTTCCTTTTTTATGAACTCCTAGAGATGAAAAGAGAATTTTAAAAACACCTAAAATATAAATTTGTGCCTAAAGAAGGAAGAAACACAAACTATTTTTCTTGGACCTAAAGTTATCTGGGGCTTAAGTCAGAAGAAACTGCAAGCTAATTTCATTTATGGCAGCTACACAGAATACAGGAGAGTAGTCTGTATTTGCTGAATGTTGCTGGAAGGTGTTCCCATACAGTAAATATTAGATCATTTGTCAAACCACTTTGGATTCTTGAGTTGTAAGAGTTGAAAATTAAAGAGCAATTCCAATTGGAAGGGACCTCAAGAGTTATGTAGTCCAACCTCCTGCTCAAAGCAGGGTCATCTCTGAGATTACAGGTCTCTAGTCCAATTTACTGCTCAAAGCAGAGATTAGACCAGGTTACCCAGGGCCGTATCCATCTGAAAAACTTCGAAGGATGGAGACAGACAACTGACCAGGGGTTGTTGACTTGAATGGCTTTTGATTGGCTCAAAATATGTCTTAGGAGCATAGTATTTTCGTTAATTTTACTCTATCAAATTGGTTTAGTGATCTAAACAGCTCTTGAACTATCCTGAACTAGTGGAAGACAAAACCCCTGAGGTAATAGTAAAGAGAAAACCTTTAAGTTTAGGATTGGTTTTCTGTCTTCCAGTGTCTGCAGGACCAAAGAGCTGGACTAGAAGTAGAAGGCTCTTTCCAGTTGGCTCTTTCCCAATATTCTTGCCACCTGTAAGAATACATGCATGATCTGGGTTCTCAAAATTGTCTTTTTTGTTTGTTTGGTTTGTTTTTTTTTTTCCTCGCTTCTTTCTGACTCTATTGCTAACATGTCTGCTTCCATAGAGAATTCGTTATTTTTCCACAGGAGTTATTCCAGGTGTAGCATATTGTGCATCAAAGCAACCTGTGCAGTCAACTTTTGGTTTAAATTTATATGAATAAGGCTCAGCCAGGAGCTTCTCTAATTCAGAAATGAAGGGATGAAGTTCGTCTTCTGACTAGCAGTGGACCTGTGTTTTCCTTCATATCCTGAGGAGTTGATGAACTGGATTTTTCCCCTTGGCAAATGACTCAGGCTTTTAAGCATACTAAGGTTTGAATTTGACTACTCTTAGGAAGAGTATGGTTGATCCAACTCTTGCTGTGCGTATTTGCACAGTAAATGCAAGCACTTAACTTTTATGGCAAAAACTCACCTCTGGGACTGGAAGTATTGCAAGAGAGTGATAAAAATACTAAGTGCTTTGCTGTATGATATCCTGCTACTATATTCACTAAAAATAGATTATGTGGTGTATAACTTGATCAAGAAGCATTATTTATCACCAAGAAAACAAATACCCAATAAACATTTATTTTTCCCATGCAGTGTAGATGACAGCGTAGATTACATTTATGCATGAGATATACACTGGATATCAGAATTACCTGTCTGGTTTGGGCCCACTTTAACTGCAACGAGCTAGATTTCATTCAAACTTTTACCAGTAAAAAAAGAAAGAAAAGTCACTATATCTGAATCAGAGTAAGATCGGCTCAGTGCCTCTGGGCCCACTTAACACAATTTCTCTGGTACTTAGGGAAAAATATAGCATAACTTACAAGTGTACCTAAAATTTCTTTACTATTGCAGGTTATTTTAGTATCTGCTAACAAGCTGACTCGATACATAGAGCCATGCCAACTAACAGAAGACTTTGGAGGATCTCTCACCTATGATCACATGGATTGGTTGAACAAGAGGCTGGTTGGTTTTCTGGTTTTGTTCTTGTTTTGAATATCTCATTCTTGAGCCATGAAATTTTTGTGTAGGAACTGCTAAATATGTAGAAAATTAATATGTGTAGTAGTTGAAATGCATGAATAATCTTATGATGGCAGCTAACACCATATTTGCTCAAGGGTTGAGGATGTAATCAACTTGCTGAACAAACAAGTTCCTTAAGGAAACTCTCTTGTAAACCCTTGTTCTAGAAGAGCCTGAGTGCATGGTATAGTCTGTACAAAGGAAAATCGTTTCGCTGCTGCTAAGTTAAATCCAAAACAAGGAGGAAATATCTGGAACTCTGCAGATCTTCCTTGGTTATCTGTTAAGCGTTGGTTCATGTGGACTGAGAGCCAGGTTTTAAAGCTGTCCTACACTAAAACGTCTATCAGTATAGTTTCCCTAGTAGATACAGAGATGCAGTAAACGTGTAGGAGCAAATCATTAAAAGAAATTAGTTGTTTAATCAACTCTTGGGGCACGTAGCACTCCAAAATGTTTTTAATCTATTATTCACTGATACTTTTTTTTTTTTTAGTTACTTTAATTTTCAAAACAATTTTAAATGAAGCAGTGTTTCTTTCCTGTGCAATCTATTCTTAAAATGTGTATCTCTATCTAAGATCTCCAGGTGAGATTCTGGACAAGGAGTACTCCACAGTATGTCACAACCACAACTGCCCATACCTTCAAACATACCTGGCAGCCAGTTTCATAGCAGTACTTCCCTCTCAAGAAATTAGAGGGCTTATGCCATGTGTACCATGTTTCTTTTTAAGAATCTCAGCAAATTGTGAGTTCAGACCCAAGGGTAGAGAGAAAACATCCTCTACTGTGCAGCTTTTTGCACGGTCTTTGCACAGCCTTTGTGTGTGTGGATTGGGGCAAGGAAGCTTGCTTTTTCTCTGCCTGAAACTAAGAGCACCTGGACACAGGGGAGGAAAGGGAAATCTGGTATTTCATTGTCCTTTATTTTTGTCTGGTATATCCAAATGTGGCTTCTACTAACTTATTCCTGCATTCATAAAATCTTTAAGGACAGTACTTCAACTGGGACTTGAGCTTTATCTTTGGTTGAGAATACAACTGAAAATTTCATTCTCCTGTCTTTCTTCTCTTGCCTTGTTTCATTTGTTTTGTAAATTAATGAAGAACCTCTTCCATTGCAACTCCTGAATTCTGAAACTAGACAAGAGGGTAGAAAGGTTGTTTAAGGTATTAGCTGAAATACAATTTACAACTGTTTAATACATTTTAACCTGAGTGATTTTTTTTTTTTTTAATTTTTTTTTCCCTTTTTGTAACAGCTGAATTTAGATTTCTTATAAATCCACTTTTAAGGGCTGTCCACAGCAGATCCTTTTTAGTTTACCCTGACATTTAAGTAGTCCTAAATAGATTGAGAGGTTGATCTGCAGGCTATTGATTAGTCACTTTTTAACGCCAAAACGACCTTGAAAGCTATTATGTATGTCATTCATGGTATTGGTTCATGCTCAGTTCTGTTAAAAAAGCGAAACCAAAAAATTAACCCTCAAATCTGGTACAAAGGAATCATCTGAGAGGTACTCATTGGCTATACAGGCCTTGTTATCTGAAATCAGATGGCCCTATATTCAAAGAAACTGATTAGGATATTTCTTTTTATATAATACATCTTTCTTCCATCTTACTTATTCATCACAATATAGCCATATTAGTAGTGATTAAGAGCTGCACTCTTCGCAAAGTTGATGATTTTATTTTGTTCAAGTGAGCTGTCAGATGCTGGCATAGCACGCCTTGATTCTCTAACATTATTCTTAAGATTTGCTTATAGGTTTTGCAGGAGTCTCAGAATTTTCAGTATTTCAGAATTCAGTCTATCTTTCTTGTATTCAGTGTAATGTTTACTGTCTCCTTAGGCAATCCTAGTGCTCCTAAGTGTTCCTTGAACAAACCTTACTTTTTTCTACTCTTTTGACCCTACTGTCTGAATGCTGGGAAATAATTACACCATGTAAAGATGAACTAGTGGATAAATTTGCACTTCAATACTGCCACATGATATGATTTTAATTTCTTAAATTAAAACCTGACTCTTATTTAGGTATTTGAAAAGTTTACGAAAGAATCAACATCCTTACTGGATGAACTTGCTCTAATTAACAATGGAAGTGATAAAGGAACTCAACAAGAAAGAGAGAGGTGTGTGATTCACTTTTTGAAATCAATGCTTTTGGATTATAAAATTTCATTGGAAATCCAGACAATATGAAAAATATGATATGCCTTAAATATTTTAAAATGTGTAAAGAAATTCAGAAAGTTTGTAATGTAGACTACAAAGTTCACCTGTGCGTGTGTGTGTGTGTGTGTAGATGGATGCTAATTTGGCTCTCAAGTACAGGAAGCTGTACTTGTGTTTTGATAGGAGTTGAAAAAGTGAGGGCTTTACTGGGTGAGGAAAGAAAACAGATGGTCTCTTAACAGTATCAGGTAGCTCTGCCCTTAGTTAAAATTTTTAGTGCTAGTGTAATGCAAATTATTAATAATGTGTTTGTTACTTTATTATGTTTATTATCACTAATAATGTGTTCATTCCTTTTCTCAAGATCAATAGATTTGAACTTCCTTCCGTCAGTTGACCCTGAGACCGTATTGCAGACAGGTATAGTAAGTTGAAAAATGGTCAATAGTAACATTTATTTTTAAGCTGAGTGAAAGCACAGAGGGTACAATAATTATCTTTGTCATCATCACAATGTAACAAGCTTATCAATTAATGTCATATTTGTAGGATTAAAAAAAGTGTTAAGAAATAAATGGAAGATCTCCAGATGCATTTTAAATACAGTTTTTAATAATGCTAATAACATCTTTACAGTATTACCGTAATTAACATGTTCAATTTTTAGAATACATTGTTTCTAGATGATGTCAATATGCTGGCCTTATAAAATGGTCTTATTGCCCACCAAATGCATGTAATATAGATAGCATTTTCTAACACAATTCTGATAATGTGCATCCAACCTAGTTTTGAGCTGTCTGTGAAAGTGAAGCACGCAGTCTCCTGACTCTGCTACTTAGACTCTCCCTTCAGCATTAAACATTTTGTGGTTCTTTGATTGAAATTGTTTTTTTTTTTCTTTTTATGCTGATTTTCTTACTGACAAGTATAACAGACTGATTTGGACTAGAAATTTGTTGCAAGGTTTGTGCCTTTGTAGAATAGGAAGTAATGCATAGTGTTAAGGTGGTGATCAGAGTCTGAGTGCTAAGAATTCTTATCTGACAGCCTCCTACAAACCAGTGTGTGGGTCACAGATAACATTCTCCTTGGAGAACTACTAGTTTTATACGCCCTCTGTGTAAAACTAGTTTATTTCTGTGTGGGATAATATTGTTTGAGTTAAAAGGTGAAACAGTTGTTCCTTGCTGTGGTCTTTAAAGTATGAAGTGTCTGTAGACACAGTCACTAGATTTTAATCTAATTGTGTATCCTCCTCTAATGGTGAGATTTTTGGTCAAAATAGCACTTCAATTTTCTGTAAGCAGATGGCCCCCAAGAACATTACATTATGTTACTTAGATTTAAAAATGTTTTTACCTTGAAAATGTTTCTTTACTGCTGAAAGACTGCCATAAAAATTTAAAATCATCCCAGTAGAACTATGACTTGTAAAAACTTTAAAATCTGCTTGCTCTGCAGCTATCTGTGCCTATCTTTGTAATAGAATAAAAGATTAAATCTGAGATATTTATTTCTCTAGTATGGCAAAATGTATTTGAATTTTTAAGACGTTTGTTTCAAAATAATATATACTGAGTAATTTAAAGTTGCTTGCTGCAATCGCCAAAGCCCCCTGGCATTTTGATTGTCTAGATAGTACCAGTTGAATTTAGATACTATATTTCTGCATCTTCCTTGAGGTATTACAAGTACTATTCTAATGGTACTTTTTCCTTTTGGTGCACTGGCACCTTACCATTTTAAGACCTGCAGAATTGATGAGATAGATTTTCACTTTTACACCACTATTTATTTAGTGACCGAGCGCAGTTTTATTTGCCGACTTGTTCATTGAGCTTTTGGGGAACAAATTGATCTGGGTTTTCTGGTAGTATGGTGTTTACATCGTGAAAACTTTACCACATCTTAACAATAACATTCTTCAAACTATTTAAACAAAGGATTAAATAGTCAAAACATACTATATTTGCATCTGTGAAAGTTGTTACACTCTAGAGAGTCTGTGCACAGAAAAATGTAAGAAAAGTAAGAAAAAAGAACATTAATCAATATACTTAGTGTTCAGCTCCACACTTTCTATGAGTTTTGTACTTGCTATAAAAATCCTGAAAGGTAACAGAGATACTGTATGCTCAGTTTGTTAGCGCTTCTAGGCCATGTCATCTAAGAGTATGAATTGAGAGAAATAAGTAGGATTCTGCGCAGTATTTTGAAGTAAAACAGAATACAGTTGCTTCAGGATTATGTTGTGGAAGGTTTTTTTTTACATTAATCAATACTATTTTAATATCAATTTTAATTATTGTATCTCTTATATATATGTAAAATATAACATGTGATTTGTAGCATTTTTAATGACTGATACAACACCACAAAGTTTGACCTATGCTCTGCATGAAGTTGTATCATTAAATGTGCCTGGTACATGAAAGGGCATTAACTGCAAAAATGTACCATTGGATGGTCTAAAAGCCAGCATGCTTACTAATAACTTCTGTGCTTGTTTTTTTTTGCTAAATTAACTGCATCACTATATGTATTCTTAAAGGTCATGAGTTACTATCAGAGTTACAACAGCGTCGATTCAATGGTTCAGATGGAGGGGTATCCTGGTCTCCAATGGATGATGAACTACTTGCTCAGCCACAGGTCATGAAGCTCCTAGATTCACTCAGAGAGCAGTATACCCGCTACCAGGAAGTTTGCAGACAACGTAGCAAGCGTACACAACTAGAGGAGATTCAGCAGAAGGTAATGCAGGTAAGCATGGAGTTGTTCTTGTATACTGCGAGGCAGAGGTTTGAGTTGAAGTCCTAGATTGCATTTCCTACAAAAGTAAAGCTTCAGAGGTGAGAGTTTCATGCTTCCTTTCACCTCTCAAACCGCAATGTGCTAGTTTTACTTGATGCTTTGCATTGTGGCTACCGGAGTGACTTTCCACAGGCTATTCTTGTACATGGAGGTGATTCAGCCATCATGCTGAAGAAACTTCCTATTGTCCCTTTGTTGTATGCTGTGGCAGTGTACTGCTGGTTTGGTACTTTGGAAACAGGCATATAGTTAGCATTTTCAAAATTTTTTCAGCAGTCTTGGTAAAGAAAATCAAGGAAGTGGAATTAATGTATTCCTCATGTTTTGTTGCTTGAAATTAGACTTGCATGTTTTTAAGCTTCTGTATAGTTTGATTATGCAGAAAATGGAATGGATGTTGCTTTTAACCTTTCAACATTCACATTTCTGATGTGTGAGGAGTACAAATCAAGTACTTGCACTTCACAATGTTCCAAGTATGGGCAGAGATAAAAACTAATCAGTCTTGTTATTTTTACAGTGAAAATATAAATCTACTGAGGAAATTTTCACTTCGAATCTTATAATTTTATTAGACTATTTATCAAATATTAAAAAAAATCACTTATGTAGTAACTGAGAATATTATTAAAAAAACCCCAAATGCTGATATGTTGAACTGGAAATAAAAAATATGTAAGATATGAAAATAGTATTATATAGAACATGCTAGCACGGCTGTCTGTATAATTGGGTGAGACTTTTCTTTTCCCCTGTGTTAGAGTGGTTGAGTAAGATATGCCAATTGAAACAAAATTTGTAATGTACTTTGGCAGGTTGACATTGTTAATGCATTTAAATGGACTTTTTTCTAGGCTGTTAGCCTCATTTTGCAGTATTTGTATAAGAAGTAGTTATTTGTTTACTCTGTCTGTGCAATGGAAGGTGTGTAGTAAGTGAACTGAGTCTCAGTACAGAGGAAAAATGTGTTTCACTGTTCTACCCAACTGATCAGTTTTATGAAGTGCATTTATATCTAAGTGCCCTATGAGTATATGGGGAAAACAAATCTAGAAATTAAAAGCTGATTTAGTTTCCTTTTTGTTATGGGAGAAAATTAGGCTAACAGACAAAAGTAAGAAGATAATTATGGACTATAAGAAACAAATAGATTGAAAGTGCCGTGAATTTAGTTTGCCAAAGTAAACCAAAGTTGCAGTACAACATGCAGTATTTTCAGCTGGAATGGGTGTTTGAAAGGGTTTTTTTGGTGTGGTTTTTTTTTTTTTATTTTTTAGTGTTTTCCTGTTAGCTTTCATTAAAACGACATTCCTGCTTTTTGTATAGCTGCTTATATTACTAATCGCTCCTGGCTTGCTCTTGTATTCCTCTTTAATTTTCACCATTTGAGGCTTCTGCTTTCTGTGAACTGCTTAGTTCTTACCCCTGTCTCAAAGCCCTCTTATCCATAACCACCTCTCTTCCCCTGCAGCTTCAGTATCATACCCTCTCTTTTTAACTACCCCTCTTAAATTCTATTCCATAGTTTTGTTTCCCTTTCCTTTATCTTTCATTCTGCAGTGCCAAGATAGCTCCAATTTCCAGGCATTATCTGGTGAGCAGTTCTACTGAACAGACTGCTGATGAACAACTCTGTATATTATGATAAATCCTAGCTTTGTGCCTCCTTAAGCAGAGGTGTTGGTATTTTTCTGATCTTCACAAAAATTAACATCAGGCCTTGCAGTAGTCTAGTCATTAACCATTTAAGGATATATTTTATGAAAATAACATCACTTTTTTCTCAAGTATCTGTTACACAAGAATCACCACGTGCTAAGCTAACCAGTTTTAGAGGCAAGGTGGTAGTTGCTGGAAACTTCTAATGGGGAGGTGGTCTTAGTCACTGTTTCAGACTTGCATAAGAACTGTTATTTCCATGTGTGAGTTTCCAGGCCAGTGAGGTTATGGGAGGACATCTGGGTGCCTTCACCTCTAGGTCCATTCCATGTTGAACTAACAACAGCTGTGCTGAAGTCTAAAGACAACAAGAAGTTTCTGTTTAAACAAAAAGAGCCTGGAATGGTAGTCTTAATTTGCCCTAGAAATGGTAAAAGTAAGGAAGACTAAGGATGCTTATAGAGCAAAGAGTATATGCCCTGAAACAGCGCTTTGAGTAATGGGGGGGGGGGGGGGAAGAGGGTGGGAAGACACAAGCATGATAGCTAAAAGGTGTGTAACCTTTGAGTAACCTGTATTGGTGATGGTCATTCTTGATTACTGTTGCGATGTAGCCTAGCAGCACTAGGAAGGTATTATTTGTCTTCATGGTTATGGTGTTACATTGTGTATTGTACGATATTTCCTGAAAAACTGTGTGAAACTGTTTTGTCATCTTTGTTTAACAAAAGTCACATTAAAGAGAGGAAGTTGGCTTCCTATGCTGTTTCATTAAGGTTCAGAATGTGGGGGTATTCCTACGTTTCCTTGCTTCAGGACTACAGTAGTAAGTGATTTTTGCACTAGGTTCTAGATGCTTAAAAATAATAATAAAAATATTGCCATGGATATCATCTGATAATTGAAGTGTATATAAGGAAACAAAAATTAGAGATACCATGCTTTGCTTTGAAAAATATTTACATCAAATGAAATAGCTTAATAATAGTAATAATAGAAAGCCAGTACTGTGGTCCAAAATTGTATTGCCATGACCCTGCAGAGTTTTCTGCAAAAGTAGATCTCGTGAGATGTGACCACTAAGAATTTGTAAGAGGCTTTTGTTATTTGAATAGAGCAAGTTGAAAGACATAAATATATACCATACTAAGTTGTTGGAATAATTTTGGAATAAGTACATATCCTGTACTTACATACAAAGTAAGGAAAAAACTCTGAGCTGTCAGGTTGAATACAGCTGTACACTGTAATTAGGCAAAAATAAAAAGAAAAATCTTGTTTGAACACAAGAGGCCTGTTATCAAGAAAACTCTGGTTTAAGCTCTTTTATTGACTTATATAAGAAATGACAAACGTGTGACAAATCTTTTGCTAGCTGTTACCAGCTTTCATGAAACTGATAAAGTTAATAAAAAGTAGTTCACTTAAAGCTTTTGAAGATGTGAATGGATTAAACAAGACTTCTACAGATCCTAATTTTCTTTTGCATAAATATATACTTTGAAATACTTCTGCTTAAATTACAGATTTCTTCTTATAACAGTTTTCATGGGATTGATTTGCTACTTTATTTTTGTTACCTTTATTTTATTGACAGGTAGTCAACTGGCTTGAAGGACCTGGATCAGAACAGCTAAGAACCCAGTGGGGAATAGGTGATTCAATTAGAGCTTCACAAGCTTTACAACAGAAACATGAAGAAATTGAGAGTCAGCACAGTGTGAGATTTTCTGTACCCTTTTCAAGTAGCAAAATAATCCTAAGTACATGCAGTTATGAACAATGTATTTCGATTCTGAGTATCTAGAAAAATTGAATAGTGCATGATTTTATGGATTTCAGAGAGAAGTTTAAGAACTTAATATGACCATTACATGTGCATGTTACTTTATTTTCTGGTATAAAAAATACTCATTTCTGTTATTTTTCTTGGGTTTATATTACATTACAGTAGTTCTTAAGTTTTTGTGTTGAGTAAGAAGAGTATATTATACTCAGTACTCCAAAGGCAGTGTTGCTTACAGCGCTTTTCTTCTTTTCTGACTTTTCTGGATGTAGACATTCCCTTTTCAGTCATGGCAAAGAAAATAGCTCACTGGTTTATAATTTTTCTGATGTACTTTAGAAAAACTAAAAATGAAAGCTAAAAAAGCTAAAAATGAAAACTAGCAATTATTAATCTAGATTTTTTGGTTTGACTTCTCACTTGTCACACTTAATAAGCTGAATTTGTATGTTCAGTGTCTGAAGGAAATAAGAAATTATAAGGAAATAAGAGTCGTGTAAGCTGTGTTGATTGAAACTGTATAGTACATGTGTGACAATGGAATATTTCCATACTATGTCATCTTAGTTGACCCTTTTGGAATAGACAAAAGGTTGATTCAGGTCTTAAATTTTTGGCTGACTGCTGATTTAACTTTTTCATGACTTCTTCTTCCCTCCCCCTTCTCCCCCCTTCTTTTAATACTCTGTTTCTTCCTGTGAGCAGATGGTAGAGGTGACTTTGGGTAAAAAGAAACCCTTTCAGAATATGGATATTTATACTCCATATTTTGCATGCTTTGTAAATAAATGATGCAAAAGCTGAAGGCATAATTTAAAAAAAAAAAAGGCAAATATCCCAGTAGGAGCATGACAAGAGTACTAATTAAATCAGATATTTTAGGCCAATAGATGGTGCTATTCCATAGCACTAGAAATGCATAGGGTGTTTGAAGTTTGTTTCACTGTAGGCTAAATTAAAAGCTGTTGAGCAAACATGTTTTACTTTACAGCCATCTTGGTCATGCAAGATGTGAATGTGATCTTGATATATCAAGTCGTTTTTAAGTCTCCTAGAATTGTTAAATACTTGAACTCTTTTCTTTTACGAATACACCACGACAACAGAGCAAACTCCTTTGTATCTACTCACTAATCAAAGTATTTGAAAAACAAAGCTACATTTTGAATTGAGTAGTATAAAGCTTTCCTTAAACAAGAAGCAAGAGATATTTTGAACTTCTTATATTCAGAAGATAGTGATTGCTTCCACTTTGTTAGCAGTAGTATTTTTTTTTCTGAATGCTTTAAGAAAACTATTGCTGGTTTCAGTCACGTCACTGAAAGTAACACCTAGGAAGTTGTATGAACAGCTTTCTGTAATAGCTTACCACTTGGCAAAAGGTCTCTTGTTTCAGTAGGGCACTATAGAAATGTAAGCATTATAAATTTATTTAAAAATGGTGGAATTCGTTTGTTGGTTCAGTAAAATAGTTTGAGTGGGAGTTAGTGCTGGGAGCTAGTAGCCATGCCTCATAATCTTCCTCTCTTTCTGCAACATTTTCTTAATACTGCAGTGCATGTATTAAAATGTTCTAAGCTCTTTTTGAGTTGATTTGAAATTAAGAAATGTTTTTTTTCCTTCTGTGTGAGAATTCATAATTATAGTGTAAGCTGTAATAAGTTCCTTTTTTTGGTCTGATTGTTAGTCTGCAGTTGGATGTATGCTACTGTAAGAGAAATAGATCTTTGTTTTGTATTATTTTAACGTTTACTTTTTTTGTGTTTGTAGGAATGGTTTGCAGTTTATGTTGAGCTTAATCAGCAGATAGCAGCTCTTCTAAATGCAGGAGATGAGGAAGACCTTGTGGAATTAAAAGCATTGCAGCAACAGCTGAGTGATGTGTGTTACCGGCAGGCCAGTCAGCTGGAATTCAGGCAGAATCTATTACAAGCAGCACTTGAATTCCACAGTGTTGCCCAGGATGTAAGTTTTAATTTTTAAAATTTCTCAAGCTCTCCTGTCAGTACATTCTAGCCTTAGTATTATCAATATTGAATACATAGGAAAAAATTCAGGGGAGTGGGAGGAAATATAATCTCACTTGGAAAATGCTGCAAGTAATTTACTGTAATTGAAGCTGAGATGTATTTCCCCTTTGTTTAGGATGGAAGTGCTTTCTAACAAGTCTTACATTTCAACAATGTTTGAAATAAAATGGTTTCTAGTTTAAAAGTTGCTTTTTCATTTTCTTTTTTTTAATAAATTAGAGTATACCACCATGTGGTACACTTTTTATGGTTTCCTTTTAAAATGGCATGCATTCCTTTCCTATACTTGTCAAAAAAAAAAAAAAAAAACCTAGACTTTCCCCCTCCCCCTCATCTAGGTATGTGTGCTTTTGGAATTTTATAGGCAGATGAGTTGTTTAGCCTTCATCTTGACTTTCGTTTCCTATAGATGCAAAGAGAAGTGTCTAAAATGATAGACTTTCACATATTTAGAAGATTGCAGACCAAGTCATCTGAAGCTCAAACTTCTTTTAAATATCCACATTTATTTTGTTTTTCGTTTTAGCTGTCTCAGCAATTAGATGGCTTACTAGGAATGTTGTGTGTAGATGTAGCGCCAGCAGATGGAGCATCAATTCAACAAACTTTGAAACTATTGGAAGAGAAATTGAAATGTGTTGGTAAGCCAAATATTTCTGCATTTCAGATACACACGTTCTAATGAATGCATTACAGGAAAAAACAACAGTAACCCCACCACCACCTTAAAAAAAGAAAAGGCAGAAAAAATATCTCACTCTTCCACCTTCTAGCTAAGTAATGATCCACCTAGCTACCTTTAGTTTGCTTATGCTATCTACTGCATAGAAATTCTATCTGGGAAAATAATCTGGAAATGTTTTCCTTTAGCTGTTTTATATGTAATATGTTATACCACCATTATCATCTGTGGTCAAACTTTTTTCCCCCACTAGTCACCCTTCGTATTTTGGGAATATAGTGCTTAGGTGATCTTTTTCTCTCCACGGTTGACCTTTTGATTGTTATTCATTCAGGTTTAGAATGCTTGTACTGAGTGTTTTGCAGTAGCCTTGAATGTATATGTTTAATGAATAGCACATTTAAGGTGGTTAAACCGTCAGGCATTTAAAATGGAGTATTTCAATTGGAAGGGACCTACAATGATCATCTAGTCCAGTATGTTGTGGGAGAAAGAGCTTTGAAGGAAAATAATTGATATATGGTAGAAGTAGTTATGATAGCAGTATAACAGTTCAATGCATAAACTAGATACTCCTTTCAGAAAAGAGCTCGTAGAACTGCCAAATAGCAGCAGATTCTAAGGTTTGGTGCATTTCAGTATAGAAAAACATATCAGCCGTGTAGGATGTATTGTAAAGCAGTGACTTCTGCCAGCCATGGAAGAACATTTAGGCTACAGCTGCTTAGCAGTGATAAATATTTTGGGTACTGTACAACTGTGTGGATGAAATACATTAATTAGCTAGTTAATTTGCTGAAAATACTATCAGCTTTTATTCCTTATTATCTGCTGGGTCACAAAATAGCGAAGTGTTTGTTTTTTTGTTGCTATAGACAAATGCTCACTCAAGTGTAAAAGTTGGAAAGGGAGCTGAAAGGTAGTAGTGTCCTTTTCAGTTTCTAGTTTTCCATCTCAGATTCTGTTGTATTTCATCTCCCTGGGGGAAGAACCCTCCAAATTTATAAAAGTGACCACTGACTTCTGTTTTCTTTCTTTTTTCTACACTTTTCTTTAGACTTAGGCTTGCAAGGCTTGCGTGAGAAGGGTCAAAGTCTTCTTGATCAGATATCTAATCAGGCATCCTGGGCCTATGGAAAAGATGTGACCATTGAAAACAAAGAAAACGTGGACCATATCCAGGGAGTGATGGAAGATATGCAGCTTAGAAAACAAAGGTAATAACAGTTCTACTAATAATTTTTTTGTGTTCTGAAAGGTCACATATTTTATATAACTTTTTTTTTTCCCTTCTTAAAGATGCAGTAGTACTGGATTAGCTGTAGTACTGGATTAGCTATAGTACTACCTTTTTTCCCCACTCAGTAGTGTGGAAAAGTCAGATGATGTTGCTTACTATTACTGCTGGAACCCCTAAAACAATAAAGTACTCTCTCTAGCAAGTGCATGAACTTCGAGGGCAATGCCTGAACAAAAAGGTACCTCAAGAGAGCACAAGGTCTAATGAGCATCAAGTTGTTCTTTTTAGGATTTCGTTCTATAAGAAACCATGTTTTTTGGTAATGCTTAGAGAAAGTACTGGTTTAAGTATGTCCTCTGAATCTTATTTACTTGAGCAGCACTTGTGTTCAGAGTGCCAACTGTGAAGAGCTATAGAAGAACATGTGTCACAGTGTAATAAAAGAACAGCTGGAATTCGGTGCTGAGAGAAGAAATGCACATGGGAGAAGGGAAAACTTTATATACGTATGTCGTGGTTTAAACCCTAGCCAGACAGCTTCTTCACTCACTCCCAGTGAGTGGTGCCGGGCTGAGAGCAATTGAACCTCCCCCCCCCCCCAGGTCTCTCCCCTTCCCCGCAGGAACGGGGAGGAGGATCGAAAGGGTGCAACTCCCGTGGGTTGGGACAAGAACAGTCCAGCAACCAATGTACAACACAAATCGCGACCGCTACCACCAACGACAACAATGATAAGAGAAAATAACAAGGGAAGAGAATACAATACCACCGGCCAAGAAACGAGTCCCACCCAGAAGCCCGTGTCCTTCCGGGTAACTCCCAGTTACCCCCGACCCTGGGCATGACGTGCTGTGGTATGGAATACCTCTTTGGCTAGCCTGGGTCAGGCGCCCCGTCTCTGCTTCCTCACGGCTTCCCCTGCTCCCTGGCAGAGCATGAGCCTCACAAAGTCCTTGGTCAGGGTAAACATCACTTAGCAACAACTGAAAACATCGGTATCACCAGCACTGTTCCCAGGCTGGAAGTCAAAACACAGCACTGCATCAGCTACCACAAAGGAGAAACATGACTGCTACTGCTGAAACCAAGACAACGTAGTAATGGACTCTGAACCATCTGTTAACTCTCAGATAAACATTGGAAAATTTCTGCAAAAATTGCTTTAATGTTCAGTCATATTGTGAGAAGCCAGTACAACACTAAGGATTATTAGGAAATAAATAGGAAACTAAAAGGAAAATGTTATTGTCACTGTATAGATTTGTAGTCTGTTCTGTGTGTTAACACAATCCTGGTCCCTATTCTCAGAAGGAATATGGAATTGTGAGAAGTCAATTAGAGGATCAAAAAGTTGATAAAATGTTCATCAAAGGTATGAAGTAGCTTCCAGATGATGAATGATTAAACAAGGTTCTTTAGCCTGGACAAGAGGCAAAAAGGTACAATAAGGATTACTGTCTTCTGGTAGCATTTAATAGTAATTTCTGTGACACTTTTTTCAATTTCTGTTGAATGTTTTTCATTATTCATGCACACGTAGTATAATGTTTATTACTAGGGGTATTTTTCTGATTTAGTTATGCTTCTGGAACCCATACTTTGTTTTCCTGAAATTTTAGAGCAACAGTTTTCCTTTCTGTAAGGATCGCAGCACTATGGGACATGTAGCAGAATGTAGCATGCTCTTGTATTTGTGCTTGTATTTGCAACTAGCTTGAAAAAACAGATGTGTGTATACTGGTTTTTGCATTCACTTATAGTACTAACTGGTTTTGACAATACTAATTCCTTTGCGCTGGATGGGATCTGGAATCTTGCTGTCTAGTTAGCAGGCTCTGAAATTGGAGTGGAAGGGTCAGTCTGCTAAATGCATTAGCTTAACTCTCACTGTGAAAAGAACTTTCAATACTACTCTTAATTCTAACTAGAAAACTGGAAAATGTGCATAATATAGGACAAGAGGATTAGAACTAGGTTTTACAAGATGTGGATTTTGAAATGCTTCCTGACATGTTGTAGTAAAGGGCATCATCGTATAAAGGTTCAACTATTGCAATCTTAAGTTTAGCTAAAAAGAAAAATGGAAAAATGTATTAACATATTTTTAAAAGTCTTCATTTTATTCACCAAGAAACTGCTGACAGCTCAGAGTACAATTCAGAGTCATGCCAGGTTTAAGTAAGCTTTCTTTCACCTAGGCTGTGGTAGGGTAGAGTCCATCTTAGCCATGTAAACATCTGTGTGGCAAATTGTACAAGTGCAGCAAGGTAAGAAATCTTAAGTGTGGTTGTAAGGCCTTCTAGCTACTGTTGGTATTGCTATCTATAGCTTAACCTTTTCCGGAGTCTTGAGGGTCATGATTTCTGTGGGTTGTAGTGATCAGTTCTATTTATTGCCTGTTCTTATTATGTGAGGCATTATATATTTTGGCCAAGATAAGCAGCACAAAAATGCTTTAATCATCTTTTCATGAACACTTTCAGACTGCTCTCTGAAACCATTGTCAAACTTTGTGTATTATGTCTGCTATATATGTGTTGGCGAGTCTTTTTGTGCTACTGTTCTAGGTGTGAAGATATGGTGGATGTGCGGCGACTGAAGATGCTTCAGATGGTACAGTTATTTAAATGTGAAGAGGATGCTGCTCAGGTATGGAAATGTCTACAAAATTGCATCATCCTGGTATTTCACTGGTTAAATTTATGGGGGTTGGTAGTTGTACAATGTTATTTTTGTCACTTTCAAATATAGTCATATTTAGTGAATATGTACGGTGAAAATAAAGGATGTAGCCATGACTGCAAGAGTACTTGGTGATTTGCATGCATGAACTACCAGTTTGAGATCTCTTTGAGATCTTTCTTTGCGATCTTTGAGATCTCCGAGATATCTTTGTGAACTTTTTTCTGTATCAAGAGTATATGCTAGTACTGGAATTACTTCAGCCTTCTGGATTATTTTTTTTATTTTTTGTTATTTTCTAGTTTTTACTCTTCTAACTTCTCTTTTTCAGGCAGTAGAATGGTTAAGTGAGCTGTTGGATGCTCTGCTGAAGACACATATCCGACTGGGAGATGATGCTCAAGAAACAAAAGTTTTACTGGAGAAACATCGAAAATTTGTTGATGTTGCACAGGTGAAATGAGTTTTTTTTAGCTATATGGGTTTTGTACAGTTTCAGAAGACTCCTAAATAGAATTGGTACTGGTGTGAACGATCATGGAACAGCTGTTATTAGTCTTAATGGTTTGTTTCAGTGCTTGAATGAAGTAATTGTGATTGCTGGAATTGGTGATGAGTCCAGGGAGATTTTTGAAGTTCTACCAACAGTAGCAGTGCTGCAGTTTACTACCTTAGTTCTCATGGGCAGTGCAAACCACAAAACATTAAGTTCACATCGGCAAGAGCCACCGAGGGAGCCTCAAGTCCTCAACAGGACCTGCCCAGGAGCTGGAAGCTCAGCTGACGCGAGCAGCTGACTCACAGGGGGCAGAGCCAGGAGGAACAGCGGCAGCCCTGACTGGGTAAAAACCTGCCCCAGGGAGTGCGGCAAACAGAGCAGGTCGAGGCAGTTTGCGCAGGCAGGCGAGCGGGATGGTGAGCACTCATCATATGACCAGGGCCCGGTCTGGGAGCTCTGCTCTGGCTGCCCTCACGGTGGCCAGCGTCAGCACCCAGACAGAGCAGATGAGAGGGGAGGCTGCAGTGCAGAGCTCGGGGTGTAGAGAGTGCTTGCACTGGTCTGGTGAGGGGAGGGTGCACAATGGGCAGGGCTGCACTTGGTGCTCCCTGGTGGAGGTCCTCCTGCAGCAGGGGCTGAGCTGCAGGATGCTGTTAATAGACTGCGAGATGTCAGGGAAGCTGAGGGGAAGCAGGAATGCTTGCCCCTGGCCCAAACTGTGCAGGGGCCTCAAGCTTCACCTGTAGCTCACGAAGGAAAGGAGGCCGTTAACCTGCAAGGCTGGGAATTAGTGACAAAAAAAAAAAAAAAAGGGAGGAAAAGGACAACCAAAAGCAAGGGGCTTCCCCCTAAATCTGTTGTCCCCACGCAGAACCGCTTTGCTGTCCTGCAGGGGGCTAATGAGGAAATGCACTCGAGCCAGAAACAGCCGGCTGATGCACTGGTAAAGAAGATCTCTACTGGTGCCGCTAGAAAAAAGCAGCGGGTCGTAGTAGTAGGGGACTCTACACTGAAAGGGACAGAAGCACTCATCTGCCAGCCAGACCCTGTCTCAAGGGAGGTGTGTTGCCTACCAGGGGCACGGATCAGGGATGTGGCAAAGAGGCTGCCTGCTCTAGTAAGTCCCACGGACTATTACCCACTTCTGGTGATACATGTGGGTGCTAGGGATATAGATGGTAGTAGCCTGGGGAACATAAAGAAGGACTACAGAGCCCTGGGGGAGGTGGTTAGGGGCTCTGGAGCTCAGATTGTCTTTTCGTCAATTCTCCAGGATACAGGGGAGGACCTAAAAAAAGCTAGGAGGATTGGCCAGGTTAATAACTGGTTAAAAGGGTGGTGTCATAGTCAGGGGTTTGGGTGTCTTGAACACGGGACCCAGTTTGTAGGCCAGGTCTACTGGGGGCTGGTGGAGCTGGTCTGATAAAGAAGGGAAAAAGAGCAGTTTTGGTAGGAGGCTTGCCAGACTGGTCAAGGAGGCTTTAAACTAGATGTGTTGGGGGAGGGGGGCATCATTCCATCCCAACACACCCAGTCAGTTGCCAGAACCTATAATAAATGCTCGGAGCAATGTAGAGATATCCCAGCCGCTCCAGCCAATGAGCTGGCTTCAGTTGGAGCTCGGCTCAGATGCCTCGATACAAATGCCCATAGCATGGGGAACAAAGAAGAGGAATTAGAGATGTGTGCACGTCTACAGAGGTATGATATAATAGGCATTGCAGCAACACGGTGGGATGGCTCCTATGACTGGAGTGTTGGAATGGAAGGTTACAGGCTCTTTAGAAAAGACAGGCCTGGCAGGCGGGGAGGGGGAGTTGCCCCTTATGTTATGGATAGGCTGGAGAGTATGGAACTCTGTCTGGGGACAGGTGAGCTGTCAAGAGAGTTTGTGGGTCAGGGTTAAAGGGAATATAGCTATGGGAGACATTACTGTGGGGATCTGTTACAGACCGCCTGATGAAGGAGAACCTGCGGATGAAGCACTCCATAGACAGATAGAAAAAGCCTCATGCTCACAGGCCGTTGTTCTCATGGGTGACTTCAACCACCCTGACATCTGTTGGAAGGACAGTATGACCCGGCACAGGCAATCCAGGAGGTTCCTCGATTGTGTAGAAGACAACTTCCTTCTGCAAGTAATAGAGGAGCCGACAAGGAGAGGTGCTGTGCTTGACCTCGTGCTCACCAACAGGGAAGGAAGGGCTCGTTGGAAATGTGATGCTCCAGGGCAGCCTTGGATGCAGCGATCACAAGATGCTTCAATTTGAGATCCTCAGGACAGTGAGAAGAGCGTGCAGCAAGCTCACTGCCCTGGACTTCAAAAGAGCAGACTTTGGCCTCTTCAGGAACCTGCTTTGGAAGGGCAGGGGGCCCAAGACTGTTGGTTGATATTCAAGGATCACCTGCTACAAGCTCAGGAGTGTTGCATCCCAACTAGAAGGAAGTGCAGTAGGAGGGCCAGGAGACCTCCTTGGGTGGATAAGGAGCTGCTGAGGAAAATTCAAATGAAAAAAGAGGCTTATAATAAGTGGAAGCAAGGACAGGCAGCGTGGGAAGATGTCGTGGTTTAAACCCAGTCAGACAACTCGTTCACTCACTCCCCCCTTTCTTTCCCTCCCCCTACTCCCGGAGGGACGGAGAGGAGAATTGAAAAGAATGCAACTCCCACAGGTTGAGATAAGAACAGTTTAGTAACTAAGGTATAACACAAATCACTACTGCTACCACCAATAATAACAATGATAAAGGAAATAACAAGGGAAGAAAATACAGCATCTCACCACCAGCCGACCGATAACTTGCTCCTCCCAGCCCAACCAAGCACTGACCGATAACCTCCTCCAACCCTGCAGACCGCCAGCCCTTCCGGCTAACTCCCAGTTACATCCTGGGCATGACATGCTTTGGTATGGAATACATTTTTGGCTAGCCTGGGTCAGGTGTCCTGTCTCTGCTTCCTCCTGGCTTCCCCTCCTCCCTGGCAGAGCATGAGGCTCACAAAGTCCTTGGCCAAACCAAAAACATCCTTGTTATCAGCTCTGTTCCCGAGCTGAAAGTCAAAACACTGCACTGCACCAGCTACCAAGAAGGAGAAAAATGACTGCTACTGCTGAACCCAGGACAGAAGAGTACAGGGATGTTGTCCGGGAAGCTAGGGACCAGGTTAGGAAAGCTAAGGCCCAGTTAGAATTAAACTTAGCTAGAGGTATTAAGGATAACAGGAAGGGATTCTACAGGTACATAGCAAATAAAAAACAGACTAGGGAGAATGTAGGCCCCTCAGGAAGCTCTCGGGAGAACTGGCTACACGGGATTTGGAGAAGGCTGAGGTTCTTAATGACTTCTTTGCCTCAGTCTTCACTGGCAAAGACTCTGAGCAAACCACCCAAGTCTTGGAAGGCAGACACAGGGACTGTGAGAATGAAGACCTTGGGCTCACTGTAGGAGAGGAACTGGTTCGAGACCATCTTAAACATCTGAACGTGCACAAGTCCATGGGTCCTGATGAGATCCATCCGCGGGTCCTGAAGGAGTTGTCAAATGAAGTTGCGAAGCCGCTGGCCATCATATTTGAGAAATCATGGCAGTCAGGTGAAGTTCCCAACAACTGGAAAAAAGGGCAATATAACCCCCATTTTCAAGAAGGGGAAAATGGATGATCCAGGGAATTACAGACCAGTCAGTCTCACCTCTGTGCCTGGCAGAATCTTGGAGCAAATTCTCCTGGAAGGTATGCTAAGGCACATGAAAAACAACAAGATGCTTGGTGACAGCCAGCATGGCTTCACTAAGGGGAAATCCTGCCTGACCAATTTGGTGGCCTTTTATGATGGGGCTACAGAACTGATGGACGGGTAGAGCAGTTGATGTCATCTACCTGGACTTGTGTAAAGCGTTCGACACCGTCCCACACGACATCCTTGTCTCTAAATTGGAGCGACATCAATTTGATGGATGGACCACTCAGTGGATAAAGAACTGGCTGGATGGCCGCATGCAAAGAGTTGGGGTCAATGGCTCAATGTCCGGCTGGAGACCAGTAATGAGTGGTGTCCCTCAGGGATTGGTGTTGGGACCGGTCTTGTTTAACATCTTCGTTGCTGACATGGACAGTGGGATTGAGTGCGCCCTCAGCAAGTTTGCTGATGACACCAAGCTGTGAGGTGGGCTGATGCCAACCTCATGAAGTTTAGCCATGCCAAGTGCAAGGTCCTACACCTGGGTCGGAGCAATCCCAGGCACAGCTACAGGTTGGGTGGAAAAGAGATTCAGAGCAGCCCTGCAGAGAAGGACTTGGGGGTGTTGGTCGATGAGAAAGTGAACATGAGCCAGCAGTGTGCACTTGCAGCCCAGAAAGCCAACCGTATCCTGGGCTGCCTTAAAAGGAGCGTGACCAGCAGGTCGAAGGAGGTGATCCTGCCCCTCTGCTCTGCTCTCGTGAGACCTCATTTGGAGTATTGTGTGCAGTTCTGGTGTCTTCAACATAAAAAGGACATGGAACTGTTGGAACAAGTCCAGAGGAGGGCCACGAGGATGATCGGGGACTGGAGCACCTCCCGTATGAAGATAGGCTGAGAAAGTTGGGGCTGTTCAGTCTGGAGAAGAGAAGGCTGCGTGGAGACCTCATAGCAGCCTTCCAGTGTCTGAAGGGGGCCTATAGGGATGCTGGGGAGGGACTGTTCATTAGAGACTGTAGTGATAGGACAAGGGGTAACGGGTTAAAACTTAAACAGGGGAAGTTTAGATTGGATATAAGAAGGAAATTCTTTCCCGTTAGGGTGGTGAGGCACTGGAATAGGTTGCCCAAGGAGGTTGTGAATGCTCCATCCCTGGCAGTGTTCAGGACCAGGTTGGACAAGGCCTTGGGTGATATGATTTAGCGTGAGGTGTCTCTGCCCATGGCAGTGGGGTTGGAACTAGATGATCTTAAGGTCCTTTCCAACCCTAACCATTCTGTGATTCTATGATTTTCTTAAAAGACATATATTTCAAATAGTCTCTTGAAGAGCTGCAGTAAATACAGATAAGCCACTTAGTTTCAGTCTGTTTTGTGCTGTACTTCATGAAACAGAGCTTGTCTTTGTAATGATTTTCTAGATGTTTGAGTGTTGATATATGATGGTCTTGCTCATACAAGGAATTCTGATACTAGCAGCTAGTGTGTGAACAGAACTGACAGGTTTAATTCTTGACTAGCAGGCAGCTGATGAATGCTACTGTACAAGAGTCTCCTAAAATTCACTGAAGCAACAGTGCATGTTTACACACCTCTTTGAAAATTTTGATTATGCAAACAGATGCCAGGTACCTATGAATGAATGTCACCTAAGAAGAAAAAGTGTACAAGTTGAGCCTTTTTCGGGTGCTTTTACAGATGCGTACTTCATTTAGGAAAGTCTAATTGCAGCAGATGTTGAGAATTCCATGTAGATGCAAGCAGCTGTTCAGAGTTTTCAGGAAGCTGGGTTTTTTCCCAGTATGAATGCTAGACAACAGGATTATTTTTAGTTTTTTGTTTTTTTTTTTTTTTCCTTAAGAGCAAATATGTTGCTTGGTCATTATGATTTTATTCATACTTCAGCCATGTTTTCTAGTAGACCACAGGGTTCAATATAGGTCCACAAAGTGGACCTGTATTTTGGAGCTTTCATAAGCTTGTCTGCTGTTGGTTTAAGTTGTTAATTAGCTCCTAAGTTAAATGCAGAGGTTTTATATTATACTTGCTTTTGCATCCCCTCCAACTTCTAGAGTACTTATGATTATGGGAGACAGTTACTGCAGGCAACTGTGGTCCTGTGCCAGTCCCTACGATGCACTTCAAGGTCCTCGGGGGACACGCTTCCAAGACTTAACAGAGTGTGGAAGCAGTTTACAGTAACTTCTGAGGAGAGAGTACATCGGCTGGAAACGGCTGTTGCATTTCATTCAAGTGCTGAAAAGGTGAGTGTCATGTTCTTAAGAAGAAAAATTTCTTATCAGAATGTAAGCAAATGAAAGGTAACAAATATGAAGTTGTCAATGCATAATACCCCTTTTCTAAATACTAAAAAAATGCAGAAAGAAGAATTTAAGCATATTTTTCTAAGTTTTAATTTCAGTACTTAATGTAATTATTGCTTGTATACCTACATTGGTATGAGCATTTATTTGTGTGTGTTAGACTAATTCTTAAAGGCAAGGAGCACTTCTTGATTTGTGCTTTTGTGCAAGGTATAATGCAAAGTTATGGCCTCATTTAAGATGTTTTGGAGAGTTAAAAGGAGTATTGTCTTTTAAGATGTCTGCATTTCGAGTACGTGTAAATGAATGCAACCAGTTTAATTTCTGTGTATGCTGTGTTGCTGCATTTTGCACTTGAATGGTTTTGAGCATGCTTTCTTCAAAGCATACCTCTGTCTTGGTATGTTTTTCAAACCAAATATCTCACCCCTGTCCCCAGTTGGATGATGCTAGAAGCCACAGAGGAGGATGAATATTCAACAGCAGTTCTGAGAAATAGTTGCTATTTGGTAGCAGCTTGCTGAAGGGGTAAAATGTTGATAGTTTTTAAATGCATGAATTCAGGACAGTATCCATTAATACTAATCATGAGAGTAGGGGCTTTTCATCCAGGAACCATTCTTTTTGTGAAGTGATACATTTTAGAAAAGCAGTTTAGTGTATGTATCTCTAATGTTGACAACAAAATTTTATATAACTGCAAAAAAGTGCCAGTCTTGCGCATTAGCAATAAATTCATTCTCAGCATACAAAGCTGATTCATATGCTCCTTGCTTTCAGTAGAAATAGGTCATCTATGCTGCCAGAGGTGCCTGAAAAAGGTTTTACTTGATACCAAATTAGAATTTGGTGGTTCATAAACTCCTGAAAGAGTTAATTATCTCAGTCCGTATTGTGAGCATTCATTCATTATTGCAGTAGTTAATTGCTGTGGTTTTAGGCAATCATAAGTTTAAAACAAGGAAATGGATGGCTGAAGTAGTAATGCTCTTACTCAAAAACATTATTGTCCTAGCACTATTGTGTCATATTCATGAGCCTGTGAGGAAAATACGTTCTTAATATCTTTGTTGCTTTGGAAAAAAGTAAGATGTGTTGGAGGCAGAAGAGGAAGAAAATACAGAAATAAGTAGCATTGGGTCTCCATCCTATCTGGAAACACTGGTGTTCAGATTTTTTTTAATCCTACCTGTTCTGTGCCAGATGTGGATTTTAGTTTTGAAATAGCTTGTAAGGGACCCTTGTTATCCATGTTTCTTCGATTTTTATATGACTGTCTTGTATGTTTAATGATGCAGGTTATTATTTTTATGCACTTTATATTTTTTGCTGGAATATTGTTTAGCAAGATTGTTTTTTCATTTTTGTTCCCTTAGGAGTAATGTAAAATGTTCTAGTACAAAACAGTGGTAGCCCTGGACTATTTTCTCAATGTAGCTTAATCAATATTTTCCTTTCTTGAATTGTACGAATATTTCAGTTGATCTCATATAAATGTGGCAGTGTAGATGCTTAAAGAGCACTAACACTGCCAGTTAATGGCACTTAAAAGAAAAACCCTGCATGCTGCTATCCCTTGTGTGTTCTACTCTGTATTTCCTTTTTTTTTTTTCCTCTTTTTAATAGATTTTGGAAGAATGTCCAGAGCAGCCTGAAGCTTTTAATGACACGGAGCAATTTGATGAAATTGAAGTAGTTGGGAAATCACTATTGGACAGACTAACAGTGCCTGTAGTTTATCCTGATGGGTATGCAGAATGGTTTTTCTAACACTTTTTAAATATACTTTTGGTTAAGCTTCATAATAGTCTTGTATGCAGAAGAATCCTGAATGCTTATTGCTGAAATTAAAAAGGCAGCATGCTAATACTCATTAAAAAGTCTTTCCTACCTTTTCACAGAAAGCAGGCAGGTCCAATTCCAAATTTTCCAAAGGCTGCATGCCCACTGTTTTAAAGTAATGAGTTTTTCACATTCAGTAATTACTAGATTTATGCAGTCTTTACACTAACAAGGTGTGTGAAAGCAACAAAAGAATGACCAGTCCCAGTCTCTTCTCCCTGAAAAAAGATGAGTTTAGAGTCATGGTATTTTGACTAATCTATTTGCAGTTCTACCCATCTGAAGTTTTAAGCCAATACATTAAAAATAAATCTACATTTGATTCATTCAGCAAATGAAGCAGTACTTCCCATGTGAACTATTGATACTAATTTAAAATTGGTGGCTGTCTTGAGTTAAAAAAGCAAATTGAATTTGGAATCTGTGCATAATAAAACTCAGTTTTCTATGTTCAGTAAAATACACTTGTACATTGCAATGCTGAGTGTATAGTTAATTTCTTCTACCTCGGTATAACCAAGCCTTGGAACTAGGCTGTCCGTGTGTAGGATCCCACACCATAATGAATGGGATTTGAAATCAATATTTTGAATTAGGGGCTGAAACATTGTGAGATGATATCAGGCAACAGCATTTATTGACTTCAGAAAATCAATCTGAAAAATACAGTTACAGGAAGCGGGTCATGAAAATCAGTTTTCTGTCATCTTGTTTCCAAAATCTCATGTTCCCTATGCAGTATAGTTTCCTTCACTAAGGAGTGCTACCCATGGGAGATGGACACAGGCCTGAACAAGTAGTGAGGACTTTATAGCAGTGAGGAAAAAAACAAAGCCCCACACACAAAAAGCCCCAAACAAACCAACCCACAGAAAAGTAAAAAAAAAAAGCCACTGATCAAGAAGTCTTGTGGGTTTTGAAGTATTTTGATTTAATTTTTGCATAGCAGATTTCAGTGACCTGATAAAACTAGCAGCTGTTGTTTATAAAACAGATGTCATTTGCAGATAGACTATTAAGGTAAAAAAAAACAAAAACATTAAAACCTGGGAAAGCTCTCCATAAAACGTTGTTTGGCACACTTTGAAGTTTGAGTCCTAACATAATGCTCCTATAACTATAGGTATGTCTATGCCTGTATTTTAGGTTGACTGAATCCTGAACATTGTTTCTCATCCCTCTGGCATATCAGCAGAATTACGTGTGTCTCCCTTCTCAAAAGATAGATCTTAACTGTCTGAAATCCCAGGATCCCTTGCTCATCATCCCTAGGCATTCTATTTTTGAAGCATTAAACAATTTACAAAGGGTTCACTCATTAGTAGGAATAGTTTAAGAAACACACAAAATGGCACAAAATGCTTGGAGGTGTCATCTTCACCCTCTTCACCACTTCGGACTTTTGTCAGTATCTTCTTGGAAGACCAGGTCACTGTTCCCTGTCCTCCTCATGTCTCCTACTCTGCATCAGGAAAAATATTTACCCATGCTGTGATTCCATGTGCAGCTGTGCAGTCTGTTGTCTTTGGAGCTCTGTAATCAAACTAGTCTACTCCTGTGTAAAATAACTTTTCTGTCCGCTAAGGCCTGTCCCCCACCAACTCTGTCTGAAGTCTTTTGTCCTACCTCCATTTCTTGTTCTTCTGAAACATGTATTCTGTTCCAGTTCTCATTTTGCTGACAGCTTAGTGGTTTCCCTAGCATTTCAGCTGTTCCTTTTTTTGTATTTGAATGGGAGAAATCAACTTACACAGCCATGTGTTCTTTTCAGTCTGAGAAACAGGTAACATAAATTGACAGCATGTGGCTGACTTCACACACAGAGTCCTTCAATAATGCAGCAATTGTATAGCCTCAGAATACATCTATAGAGAGATTTCCTTGATTGTCATAGTACTTAAAACTGACAGACTGACTTGGGGGGTAGCCAGAGAAGGGAGGTAAAAAAAAAAATAGTAAGTATCTAGTTGCACTTACAGAACAGCACCCTGCTGTTAGAATCATAGAATGGTTTGGATCCAACCCCTCTGCCACTGTCAGGGACACCTTCCACTTGACCAGGATGCTCAAAGCCCCATCCAACCTGGCCTGCACACTTCCAGGGATGAGGCATCCACAACTTCTCTGGGCAACCTGTTCCAGTGCCTCACTGCTCTCAACCTTCTGTTCAGTGAATTTTTGGGGTTTAAAAAAAATTATTACAAATGCTAGTACTTTAGCATTTGTAATAATTTTATCAAGATCTGCTGTTAAGTCTCATCACTGAGTCTTCCAAAGCCTTTTAAAGGTGGCTTTTAAATGTCAAGATAAAAAAGTGCCTGTTTTCCTTATCTGCTTTGTGTTTTCTAGTGCTATTAATGTGTATATTCATTTACTTTCTTGCTTCTCACTGATAACTTTTGGGTTTGGGTTTTGTTTTGGTTTTTTGTTTGTTTTTTGTTTGGGTTTTTTTCCAGGTCTGAGCAGTACTTTGGGAGCCCAAGTGATATGGCTTCTGCAGCAGAACACATTAGAGAGAAGATGAAGCTAGTTAGCCTGAAAAAGCAGCAGCTGAGACAACCAGAAGCCACTACCCCAGAGAGCTAATACTGACCTTTGTCTGTAAATTCATAATAGGACTTCAGTTTGTAATCCAGCATGTTGTTTGCATATTACAGAATTTGGCATAATATATCAAAATGCATTTCACAGCTGTTGCAAGTATCATCTATTTTTCAAAGTAAATGTTCTCAGCATCTTAACACTGTACATCTATCAAGCCATAATTATTTAACATGCTATGAAACCATAGATTCCAAGTATCTTATGAAAAGGAACTGTAAACTTTGCACTGAAATTTGCTGTAAAGCTTTATCTGACCTGTCAGCTGCTTCTCGGTTAAACAGCTGATGCAAGCTTTGAATGGTGCTAATTAAAGTGTTAGGAGTTCCATATTATGAAATTGTAGTTCTTTGCTTCCCTCTATGGCCAGGTGATGTAGTAATTTTAGACTGTAGGTAAGTTCCTGCAGTGTAGACAGTGGTGACCCTATAATTTTAATTTGAAATACTTTTTTTTAAAAAAAAATCATTTTTATTGTGCCAGTATGCAACCTGCCATCAAATCTTTGATATATTAAATCCATTAAACAGATGTTTTCCTATTTGTATTGATAATGTATTAAAAGCTGTTTGTGCTTAATAAAAATAATCTTTTTAAAATCTAATGATAATTTGTTCTGGTCTGTATTCCCAAATGTCATGTGTTACATTTTGCCATAAATGGTAGTAAAAATCATCACTCCTCCAGTATATTTACAAAGTGTTATGAAATACTCTTTAACACACTGTAGCTATAAGGGGAACTGCTCTTGAACTATTATTAATAGGAGAAAGAGTCAGGTTTGGGTTTGGTTGTTTTCTGACTTTCTTACAGCAGTTGTACTTATGATATTATGTGCATAAGTCAGTGTTGTGTTAATAATAGTTTTGTTCTCATGTAAGATGGGTATGCATCTCTTTGAATGGAAAATCTTGCATAATGTAAATATCCCTGATGTAGTACCTTTTGAGGTAAAAGATTTTAATCTACTGAAAAATTAAGACAAAGTTCATAAACATGAAACAGAGATTAGTAATAAAATTTATTAAGGGAATTTGAAACAAAATCAGATGTGTGTGTAACTTGGTTAACTTCTTACTCTTCAGGATTTAATCTGGATAAATTCAGTATTATAATTACTGGAAGATGATGGTGTGGTATCTGACCATTTTATAATACTGTGCGTGAAACAACTGTAGGTCTAATTACCTGGTATAGTATTGTACTATATTTTGCTCACAGTAAAGGTAATTCTCTCTTCCTGAGGCATTGTTAGTGCTCTTCTGGTTTTCTTGATGGATCTGTAATTCAGCTATATTTACTTACTTGTCACAGTTTTTACACATTTTCTCTAGAGAAAAGTGTTGTGTCAAATAGAGCAATTTCTGTAAAAAAATAATTCAAACTTGATGGCTTATCTGTAACTTCAGTGATGAAGGTATTTTTTTTCTCAGGGCATTTTGCAGAGGAAATCCAATTATTTTTTGATTCATGTGATGCAGTGGTATAATATTACACTTAATACTAGTTTAAAACCAACTGCAGTTTCACAGACCTTATTTCTAAAGAGACTTTCAATATAACTTTCTAAAAGTTAGTTGTTTGATTCCATTTGAGAAGACTGCTGTTAGTATGGCTAATATTTGGATGAGAGAAATTTATTTAGAAAGAACCCAAACATAAAAATCTGCAAATGTTTACTAGAAAATGCAAATTAAAAAAAGTAAATTGACTCTACTCACAGTGAATAATGGTTTACAATATAAAATCCCACTGAAGTACTAGTTTACAGTAAGCATATGCTATAAACACTAAGATTATTTGCAGGTTTTTCTCTATTTTATTTTGTTTTTTTAGTTCTGTTCTTACTCTGTTTAGGGGCTCAACAACATACGCAAAGCCAGAGCATTATCAGTAGCTCCTGACCCATTCATGTGACAGCTGCATGTACAACTTGGAACTGACGACTGTTCACCCGACTAACCCTGAGATTAATTTTGGCTCAGTGTATGAATTCCAATCTTGAGGCTCTTCTTATCTTGTCTGGCATTCCTAGAGGCCAGAGGATTCTGACTCTCGCCCTATTGTCTCTGTTCAACTCTCCGATACGACCCCTTGGGCTATGCCAGCTTTCCTCGCTCTCTCTCTTTTGTTCTCCTTCCTCTCCTTCCTTGCCTTTAGGGAAATGAAGTGGCTGGTAAGGTGCTATTAACCAGCACTTTGGCCATTTTCTGCATATCGGGAATGAAGGCAAGTAGTTTTCTAGGTCATGTTGCATGAGTCTGCCAGATTTTTCTGAATCCTTCTTATGAATTCTGAGACTTCTGATCTGACTGAAAGAATGGAATAAACACCATCTGTTAAGAATACTGTTGGATACGACTAATTGAGATAGAGGTTTTTGCGCTGTTTTAGTCAATTTGTCATCTGTGGTTGAACCTTTAGAAATGTACAACCCTTAGTAACATACAAAGTCAATGAGATATATAGAGTCATGCCTAAAAGGCAAAACTGCTCCAATCATCTGTTGTTACTTCAGGTACTGTGTTACTGTGCAGGTACTACTGAAAGCAGTAATGATGGCTTCACCTGTGGCTCTTGCTCTGCCTGTTTGGTGATCAGCTCACTAGGTGTCATCCGTTTTTAGTAGGGCTATTAGTTGATAGACTGGCAGTCATTAAAATGCTTATATGTATAAGCTCTTTTAACTGTGAAAGGTGGCAGGCATTTGTACAATTTTCCTTAATCTTTGATTGTGTTTACTGCTTCACTTTGTATCGTGATTAGTAGGAATAATGGAGTTCAGTTTATACTTATTTTTGGAAAAAATAGGTTTGACTTACGGAGATTTGTGTGACTCAACATTCAGATAGTTACTCTGGTGGTACAGCAGTAGGTAGAGAGGGCTTGTGTGTGCAGTGGGATTATATAGCACTTATACCATTATGTTAGCCTAAGGACATCAGTGCCAGCTGACAGATAAGGGAAAGATTTTTCCATCCCAGTAAAAGAAAAGTGTCAGTTATGATTGCAAGGGGAGCTTGTCGTACGCTTTCAACAGTAATGAGGTAATGATGTTATATTAATCTGTTTCCTGAATTCTTTCTACAGGATAATTTTAATCTGTATAAGGAGATGATTAGGAAGGAGGAAGAAAGGAAGCTTTGGAGCTATAGATGAAGTTCTGTAATGCCACATTGTGTAAATTCCAGAGCTAAAATGCTGATATACAGGGATGAAAGTGAAGATTTGGTGATTCTTCTGAAGTCTGTCCCTCATATCTCTACAGACTCTTGCAATAGTAAAAAGGGAGTCAGCACTGTGGAAAATGCTTAGTTATGTTAGGGTTATGTTCTGGTTTAAAGAAAAAAATCAGAATGTTAGTCTAAGCATACAGGATATCAATCCATGCATATGCAATAGCTGGAAAAGCGGCTCGATATGAACTGTAGTTCTAAAAACTGAGTAATCTGTAATTCTAACAAGGTAATTAGTTTGTGATCTCTCTGTATAGATATCGTCTTTTTCAGGTTTGTGGAAGAGTGATGTACTCTGAAATAAGGTACAGAGTCAAGTAGTTATAATATTTCTGGTTCCAACTTGCACAGTCATTTTGAATCTCAGTAGACAGAGTCTTTTCTGCAGTGTGTCACTTCCACAATTTCCTAATATGCAACACTGATTCCCACAGGCCATCCCACTTCTGTTTCCTCCATTTAAATAGTCCCATCGTTATAGTATTGATGCCTGTAAAGACTGCATCTTAAAAACTAATTGCATGCCTTTTGCAAGGATATAAAGTCAAGGAGTTTTTAAAGACATTTTTCATCTGATGCTTAGTGGAGGTAGTTTTGTTGTGGATATTTATTGTATGGGAAATACAAGACTGACTAACCACACAAAAGTGAGCTTGGTTTTCTGCTTCTAATGGGTCCCTTTGTATGGGTCTTGCAAACACACGGTAGTTCTGGACAATTTTTCTGTGACTTCAAGGTTAATTTGGACCCCGAAGGTAAATCATTAAAGAAACGTGAGAACTCCTCTGATTCTCTCAGATTGGAAGACAACATATCATGTATCAAAGATACTCGTCAAAAAACGCGCTTCTGTGACTGTAAAATTTTAGTTATGCTAATACAAGAATGTGTAAAGACGGGATACTAAAAAGTAATTAGCATGTGTAAAACATTAATGATACACTTAACCTCAAAACGGCAATGAAAATTAAAGCAACAGCTTTCTCTTTTCCTATCAAATTAGACTTTAGTTGACATCGGTCTTTGCAGCAAAGACTGGGGGAATATAGTACAGAGAAGAGAGAGGTTGAGTCAGGACACAAATTCTTCTTTTGTATGGAGGGGAGATAAAAGCCTGTTTTCTTTAAATTTCAAACTTGCTAAGGAAATATGTTGGAAAAGATTAAAAAACAAAGTGAAAAATCCTGATTTAACTTCAGTTGAAAAGTTCCATGAATTTTCCAGTTACTAGCGATACCTACAGTTTACAAGCTGGAGAGCAAAGAGCTAGAGTAACATTTCAAACTTCTGAAGTACAAAGAAAAACAAAGGAAACCTTAATCACTCTAAAGTTTATCATTTTGGTTGTTAAGGTTGTTAAGAGAAAACAAGTGGTTGTACCAGCAACTGTGCAGATAATTTACTTTAGTAATGAACAGAAATGCCAAAATACTATTTTTATTACAGACAAACCACAGGTTTTAAAACAATGCTGTTTTGTTGGCAGTTTAATGACAGCATTGAAATGTCAAATATGTTGGGACTGCCTGATGCTACAGGAAAAACTACCTTTTTGTGCACAGGTAACTAGCACACAAAGTAGCTTAAAAGCTAAATGTGATTAAAAGTTGTTAAGCATGGGGGGAATTTTATGGTTCTGCAATTTTAAAATGTGTTTTTAACATATTAGGAAGTCTTTTAACTGTTCCACAAACAGCTACCCATTGATTACTGACACACCACTGATGAAAGCTCTTCAAGAAACCTCTAATTCAGTTTGGATTTGTACATAAAGGGAAGGAATACTATATGCTATGTAAAGTATGCTATTGATTTATTAAGCTCACACATCTGTGCTTAAAATGTTTGAGCAGACTCTGTAACTAACCTTAGTTTCTAATACTCAGTATGGAACAGTCTGTCTTTGGGAAGGGTGATTTAGCCACAGCTTATCTGTCAGACTTCTATAGCACACTATGCCACTGACTGCGTGTGACCAAAATTGCTTCTTATGACTGCTTCCCATAGGCAGCTAAAACATGATTTCCACTTGTGACCATATAAATACATTAACTCTTCTGAGGATCCTGACATTACGTATCTCAAATCTTGTTCTGTTCTATTCTATTCTGTTCAATACTGTTGCTCTCAGAAGGCAACACATTAAGCAGATTAGAAATTGATGAGAAGGGGATCTTGTGTTAACTGTGGGTCATAGTATATGCTCAGTAAGATGCTTGGACAATTCCCTGTAGATACGTATTGAATGTAGGATAAGGCTGTGACAGCTCAAGGTAGAGAAGATTCTCAGACTTCTGTGAAGTCCTGAGTATCACTGGCTCCATTCGAATGGATATATATGCTACCCACGCTGTATGATTATAGGTTGGGCTTTAAACTTCATTGAGCCCTTTGGCAGATCTTCCATAAAACATTAATTCTAATCATCTGTAAATTACACAAATAAAATGGAGAGTGAAGCTTAGCTGTAGGAGCTACCTCTCAGAACAGCTGATGGAAGACCTTTTGCTAGAGGTACCAAGAACAAAGCATTAACAAATACCTGTCAACCCCTCTGTTTTTTATTTGTTACCATTCTCCATTTTGGCAGGAGCAGTCAATGTGCTAATTTCGGTAGCATAATTTTCCGACATGATTCACTGTTGTGCTTGGTTTGCAGTGTATGGATTGCCATCTCAATCTGGGGGTTTCTGCTTCCCATGTTCATTTCCTCAGCAAAAGTTTTCAGGTGCTGGGTAAGTGACAGCACATTCCCACTCTCACTGCTGACTTTCCAGGCATGCCTGGATTGTGCATGATCCCCATGCCTCACAGGATCAGAGGTTACAGTGGGCTGGAGGGCTCCAGTAGGACTTTTCAAGTACTATGCCAGGATACTCTTTTTTCATCTAAATCTTGGCCAAGTGGTAGGTGTCTTTTAACATTCCATTCTGCTTTTAAGGTCTTTAGGCTATTAGAAAAGAGAGTAGCTTTTCTGGTGTCTTAACCTTTTCCACAGGAAAGCATACAGCATGGTTACTTGATATTTAATATGACTGTGTGATGTGGGTCTGACTTTCAGAGACTTGGGAACAAGCCATATTCTAAACTGGTACTAAGTGCAGACTGTTCTCTTCCTAAACCTGTGTATGCAGCTCTGCATGCCTCTATTGGATGACAGATAACTGCAAGCTAGTCTCAGCAGGGTGAAGATTGTACAGTGTATTCAACACATTTGACTGCTACTCCACATATCTGTGGCGATGATGATTGTGAAGCCCCACTGCCTGCTTTCTGTCACACACTGTCTCTCAGAATGTGGCCTTCCTCCTCTCTGAGACAAATGTATCTAAAGAAACAGTAACGTGGTCAGCTGTAGCCAAGATTTTTATTAATGCTTTGCTTGAAACAGCATCAAAAGGCTGTAGCAGGCTGCATGCTTAATGAGCCGTGTAAGGTTTTTATATCCACCCATTGTATATGGCCAGTTTGTTAGGTAGCTGCCATTTCCAGGCATCATTTCATGGTGCATTACTTCTGCAGAACCAGTCATTCATGAAGAAGCCGGGGCATTTGCTTTTGCAGGTGACAGAAATGTGAACTAATCAAGTTCTTTTTGCTATTCGCTATTAGTTGTTTACCTCTTCTCTAGGTATTGCTTTATCTTCTCTACCTCATCATAGGTATTTCCACACGTCTACCACTAAACTCTTTTTCCCCACAAACGATTTTGCCTAAGACTTTGCAAGTGATCCAACAGATGTTTTAAAGTGTTCCTTCATGGTTAAAGAAGAATTTACTTTCAGGATTGAATGGTTGCTGCTGCCAGTGTGTGTGTATTAGGAAGGGATGACATCTGAAGGATTCCCTTCTTCACAGGGTTGCTGTAGGGAAAATTCATTAATATTTAGGAGTGGGTAAGATGTTATAGTCATGGAAATCACACACATACACAAAGGGTATAAAAAGCACAGCTCAAATAATTATAATCTTAGAACACTGCAATGATGGGGCTTTTTCCTATTTATGGTAGTGAGACCTTGAAGAGCAGTAGTAAGCAAAAAGTAAGGAAGGAAAACCAAGGAAGTGTAATAAAAACATGTTATGAATTGTAGGAGTTTAATTAAAAATGAAAATATTTATAGAAATCATGCAGTGTCAAGTGGGCTGTAAGGAAGTTTGGAAACATCAAGCTCGTCTTTGAAATCAATTAATCAAAATACCCTGAAAACGGAAGAAATGTTAACACAGTGAGAAAGAGTAACTTGAAGAAAGGGGGTTAAATACAGAATATTTACTAAATATCAGATCAAGTGGGGAAAGAAAAAAAATCAAAACTATGCAGCCCAGGAAGTACTCTTGCATGCTATTTTTATGCGTAGAATGCTGAAAGCAAGGTTCCAAAACATAGTTACTGCAAATCTGGCTGCATTGGCAAGAGATGATTTAAGGTACGTCATCTATCTCTGCCTTCTGAAAATACTTCCCTGTAATGAAAGGATGACAGATGACTCAAAGTTTTCTTAATTTATGTCAGGTTCTGGGATTCCTCATTGAAATGTGGCCTTTAATCTTTCAGCTCTCTCCTGGAACTGCTTATGTTGGATTCAAGCTCTGTGAGTTAAAAAAAAACAAGGCAGTGAAATATTTTATTTTGTTAAAGTTTCTTTGATTTCGTTAAAGAAATAGAAAGCCCATGGTAATTGTATGAGTGAAAAAGAAAAATCTAATTAACGTTGCAACTTAGAGGGATTATTTAAGATTTTTTTTTAAATCCGATCAGTACTGTAAAACATATTGCATGATTAAAAAATGCAAAAATAGACAAATGAGAAATGTTGAGGATTTGCAAATACATTAGCATTAGTATTATTTTAAATTTACTTAATATGCATCCCTTTTACCTCAGGCCCTGACAAGATGCTTTAAGAGTAGCACCATGATTAATGGTCACTTGCAGGTTGGGGAATCTGAACATACTGGTGCATACTTACTGCACAGCTGGTGATGCCATGATGTCTTCTGTAAACCTTCTGTAAAAATGTCCATGTATTTTTAATGTGACCAGTCAAAACCTTAATTTGCAAGTTGTTTTACACTATGTGAATTTTACCTTGGCACTCTAGCAATATTATTGTTGCTAGTGAGGACACAGCACTGTTCTTAAGCCATAACGCTCAGGCAAATTGTGATGACTGAGAATGTGTCCCCCAGGACTCTGCCTCAAGCATTCTAATACTGAAATTGCATTAAGGTTAAAAACAAAACAAGAATCTCTGTGCAGTTTGAAAAATGCAAGAAATTTACAGTTTACTTGATTTAATATTTCTTTTCCCCTTCATTCTCCAATCCCATTACACAGAGAGTGTTCCCAGTACAGCTTTGCATCTGACTGCAAATTTCATCTTTAGTGCTTGCCTGCCTTTTGCCTCTGCACTGTGAGGATGATCACAGGAAATTATACCAAAAATTCTCGTGTCTGCCATATTAAGCTTCTACTTTGTATCCTTTTTCAAGCAAAAATTGTGATTATTGTCCTTAGCAAACCTATTTTGAAGTGTGAAATTTAAGGTAATTAAACAATAGAGTTCCTTAATCAAAGCAGCTGACTGCAGAGTGCACTGGAGGACTGAGTATTCAAAAGAAGATAGTGTGAGAAATTGGAAAGAGTGGTCTAAAATAAATCCTTCCACCACTAAGAGGAAAAAACTTCTGTCATGGCAGTAGAATCCTGGATGTGTTTCTGGATAAGTCTGTGATAGATAAAGCTCTTGAAAAAGGTATGTTTGAGCAACTAGTTTATTTGCATGACCAGCACTGATGTTGATGGTGTACAGTAACTGTGCATGCATAAAAGGGTCACGGATAGAGCCTATATACCTTGCAGATCTAACACTGACTGCAAAGTTACAGATGATCCATTAGTGATTTGTTTTACAGCAGTACTGCAGTTTTGTTGTGAACTCCTGTGTTCATTCACTGCATATTAGTTATGCTCACAGAGCACTGTTTTATTACATACAATTTAGTCTTAAGAATAAAACTAATCTGGAAGCTCAGATCCAAATATGATTTAAATTGATCCAACACTAATTGCAACATTAGGTTCTCAATCAATGTGTGTGCCACCTTCCCACAAACTCTTTCAGCTTATACATAACGCAGACATGTCAGTGGCAAGTTCTTGAACAATACAGAGATCTTTCCATACCCTGACATCTCTTACCTCAGGGGGCCAAGTGCCATGTGTACCTTTGCACTTGCTATTGCTTGTCAGTCCCTAATTCGCTCCTGCAACTTTCAGCTTGTCATTCATCATGACTTCTCCTGGTTCAGAATTTTGTCCAGTCTTTTGTCTTCCATCTCTGTTTGAATTCCTTCTTTTTGTTTCATCATCCTTATCTAGATTTTCTTTTCTCCCATTTTACACTATTTTGCCATGGCGAGAGCTACATGCTCTGCCTCCTGCTAAATTTCAAGAGGAGAAACCTGAGGTACTGAGATGGCTGATCTTTAATCTGTGTGGTGGAAGAGCCAGAAGTTGCTTGGAGCAAGTAACAAAACAGTTTGGTGGCTCTCCTAAGAGTTTGATGCTTCTGTGGCTGCTATTGGGTGTAAAAGAGAAGGAATGCTGTGTAGAAGTCAAGGGAGTGAAAGCAGCGTTCTTTGAGACTTGAAACAATCACTGCATCTTGGGCACAGCCTTGCAGCCGCATACCCTGTATGAGAGCCTGAAGAGACTGTGATGGGAACACACTGCCAAGGCACAGCAGTCTCAGTACCAAGTTTTCCCACTGAACCACCTGCTACTGCAGACAGAAAGATGCAGATCAAATGAAGTTTGAGTGCTCAGACTCAGAACAAGGAACAAATCACCTATTCCTTGTGACTGTAAAACAGCTGGAGTTTTTGCTATGGATGGCAAACTGGTTCTGAAGCACGTAAAATAATCTTAACTGCTCTTCAATTTGCATTGAAAGAGTATGGAGGAGGGGGACATAAGATGTTATTCTTCTTTAATTATAGCAATACCTTCTAAATTTATGTGGAACTTGAATTCTGAAGTGTTACACACTGCTGTTTAGAGTGTAAAGAGTCACTTAAACTGGGAACAGTGAGGGAGTATCCTGTAGTCACACGCCTGCTACATTGGGTGTCAGCAATAAGCACACATCTGTTTAACAACCCAGTTCCAGAGAAATCGGTAAAGGCGGAGGCGGGGGAATTTTCAGTGCTTCCTGCTCTTTAACCTTTGTGTATGTCACACAATTCAGCACTTAACATGGAAGGGATAAGCAGGATCCGGTATGTGCTTGCTGTTTGAGGTACCATGATTTGGAAAAGGGATTCATTTTGTTAAAGTTTCTTTTGATTTAGTAAAAGAAATAGAAAGCCCATGGTAATTGTATGACTGCAAAAAAAAGTTCTGTGACCAGAGCATACAGAGGAATGCTCAGCAGTTTGAACCTTCGAGTAGCAGTTATAGAAGGTGAAGTTATCTTTTTAAAACAAAATAAAACAAAACAAAGCACTGCTATTTATAGCTCTGCTGATACATGACTTCGTAAAATGGCTTCTAAAGCCTTGTGGTCCTTTTAACAGTTCGAATTCAGCTCCTCTGCTGAATTTTTCTCTTCTGGGTAAATCCTCCTCAATATCAGATATCTAAAGTCTTGTGCTATTAGAAGTGTGGCTGTTTAGCATACCTCTGTTCTTGTTCTAAATTTAGCTTTCTGAAATTTGTGTGCGTTTAAATGAACTCTTCCAAACAATAGCAACAATATGGCTTTAATGTTTTGGTGTGGTTAGTGTGATTATATCTATTTAATTAGTCTCCTGTTAAATAAATGACTCATACTGATCTTTTTGCATCATTCATTCTGATCTCTCTGCATCATTGCTGGCTGATTACTTCTGACAAGATTGAACAGAGATGTTTCACTCTTAAAAGATGGTCCTAAGAACCCAGTTACACTGTTGCATTTGTCTGTTTGAACAGCCTGTGCGATTTTTAACTGATGTTTTTATTTTGCAAGTTTAATATGGACATCTGTATTCATGTATAAACATTGAAAAATAGTTGAAGAGAAACATTCTTTCAATACAGCTAAATTGTAAATGTAAGCTAAACACAGAAATTAGTGACGTGAGGCAAACCTGTCATTGCATTTATGTTATTAGTGGGACAATTTGCAGCTGCCTTGAGATTTAGTTGTAGGTTACAATCTGCATCTTAGTCTTGCTTCTTTACAGGAACAAAAGCATAGCCTGTCTCACATCTATATTTGGTACAGGGCGCATACTCTGCTGTGCTAACACACCACATCAGGAAGGAATTTCAAATGCTCCCAAGGAATTTACTAACAAAAGTCCTGCTGGCTTTCCTTACGTGCATGGGCAATGGAACATATTAATTTTGTGTAATAAGCTGTCCTCTTTCTGCTGCTGAAGCCTGAGCAACAAACTAATGAACTATCTGATGCCTCTTTATTCTCCTAACAGAGCTGAATGCACCAGGACACTGTTTTCTCTGTTGACAAGCTTGCAAGTGGGCTGAGAAGTGTCCATACCACCTGTGAGCTGTTAAAACTGCTCCACTTCTGTGTTCATCAGAGTACAGCTCCATAGACCGTGCAGCATTTGCTTTGGATCACAGCCAGTGAGGCAGAAATGTTGAGCTTCCCTGGGGGTGCCGATGGGGTAAGTCTGCTCTCCAGCTGAGTCTGAGAAAACTGAAGTAGTGCTTGTCTCCCTGCCACTTCTTCAGTGGACATGCTGGTCTCTTCACCTGGGATGTGGGAGAGAATGAGATACAACCACTGTGGGCTTCACACTTGTGTATTGTTTTCTGTTTTATTGAATCTACTTCCCGTTAGACAGTTAAAACTTTCATTGTTTATATTTTGCCATAATATTTACACTTGAATAGTCAGCAAGTCATTTTTTACTTTCAGTCTTTCCTATAGCTGTCCCTTGAAGGAAAATTATAAATCTAACTTGCATTTTTCATTAAATGTGACACTGAAATAAAATCAAACTTGCAAAGGAAAATGATACTAAGTAATTAATGTGTTTGGATTTGGAGACATCTGTTCAAATGAGCTGGCTTAGAGGTACATCTGTTAGTCAGAGCTGCCAATGGCTTTAGAGTTACTGCTGGGGCCTGTGCTCTTCTCTCGCTCTCTTTTTCTTCCTTTCCCTATGGTGCTTTCTGTCCTCTTCCCCCAGTTTATTGTTGTATGAAACACCTTCATGCCTATCTCTGAGTATATACTCTAAAGAAATGATTTGTTTT
The DNA here is from genome assembly GCF_034315485.1 of Pezoporus occidentalis. Classification (NCBI taxonomy): domain Eukaryota; kingdom Metazoa; phylum Chordata; class Aves; order Psittaciformes; family Psittacidae; genus Pezoporus; species Pezoporus occidentalis. The sequence continues at coordinate 3,305,068 of NW_026916009.1, forward strand.
TTTTGCACAGTGTTGTGTTTAACAAGGGAAGGAAGTTCTTTCTGAATGCACTGATGTTTTAATGCATTCTCGGGACAAGAAATTTGTTTTGCTTGGGTGGAGATCTCAAGACCTCAGTTTTTTATGATGCCCACCTTAAGTCATGTGCTAAGAAGAAAGCAGATCAGATGAGTAGTCTACCACCATGCTAGGTTTATTACTTCTGTATATTTGAAAACAATCACTGCGATTGTACACTCTTCAGGAATTCAAGTAGCGTGATGCCAAGTGAATAAAAATGTAAGCAGTCCCTATGTGTCAGCATTCCTATTTATCCTTTATATAAGGGATGTAAAGAAGGGGAAGACAGTTTTTTTAAGTAGCAGATGCTAGAAATAATAGTCCTTGCTTATATAACATTTAGAAGCTGGAGTTCTATATTTAAAGGCTATATGAGCTTTCTTAAAATGAGAATGGAGGCTGAAGTGGTATAACATATGGTTGGAAGCCCTAGCTAAATCTGGTGGATTTCTTCTATCATTTAATAAATAGAAGGGATTTAGGTACTATTTTGACAAGTGCTAGGGACAAATAGCATGTATACTTTGTGGAAATCCTGTAGGATCCTAAAAGAGGGATAAAGAGAATGCTTTGGAATGAAAGAGTGGGACATGAAAAATTAATAACCAGTGGGCTGAACGGTATCAGCTGTCACTGCTTCCCAGGTCTGTTTACTGTATGGGTGTTTTTAAATGCTGTTGTCCTTGGAAGCAAACAAATAGTGATTTTGTTCTTTGCAACTGTTTGCCAGTTTCTTGATCTCTGATACACTGTTGATTTTACAGTTATCAGTGTTGGGTTTTTCTTTCACAAAGACATATTCAGTGTGGCATGGACGAACCAGAATACCTTTGCTTTTGGTCTTTGCTTAGTGTGACAATGCTTTTTGGGGTAGCTTTTTACCTTCATGTCATTTTCTTAGGGTAGTATAAAGTGTCTTCAGGACTGCTGATGAAGGAGCAAGACTAGAACTGTTTTTTTGTTAGGGTGATGCATGGGAAGAAAGGAAAGGAAAGATACAAGCTATAATGTTTCATTATACTTGTATGGTTTTAAATAAAATCTGGGAACTGTGACACAATAATTCAGGCAGCAGAGACCGTTTTTTGCTGGAGCCAGGCAGGGTGTCTTTTACCCTTTCGGCATGTTTTCACAGCTGTTTCCTAGCCCTTTACTGGGACTTCTGTGCCTTTCCTTTCCATGGTGGCAAAGACAGCACAACGCCCTTTTTTTTTGGGCCATCAGGGTTCCAGGCTATTTTAGGGCTGCCTTTTGATAAGCTCATGGACTCTAAGCTGACAGGGAAACAGCTTCTGCCTGTGCGTCAGCTGTTACCTACCTGAAGTTAATCTCATTTACCCTGGCTGCCCCTTTCCGTCCCTCTTGCTGGTAATAATTACCTTGCTCTTGGGAGCAGGGAGTTTCCACCTCTCAATGCACCTGCCCTGTCTCTATAACTTTGGCAGCAGAAGCTCCTCACTATTGTGAGCGAGGCCTGGCCAGGCTGCCCTTCAGCCCTGGGTGGCCTAGGGGTTGTGGGAGGACAGGCTTCCCTCCACTGCAGCCTGTGTTCGCATCTCACAGCCCTGCTGGGGGCACTGGAGTAGCTTCCACTGGTCCTTGCTCTGCCCCTGGGTGCTGGAAGGTTAGTCTGTGCCTGGGCTTGTTCTACCTCTCCAGCCCTGAGTAAAAGGGTAATGCCTGCAAGTGCCTCAGTTTTCTTATGTTTTCTGGCAGCTTTCACATCATGATTCTCTGAAAGAAGCACTGCTTTCTGATTGTTAAGAAAGAGCTGGTACCGTTCCCCACATGCCATTTGTTTACTTTTTGACTTCTGGTAGAGGGGTCTCTGTTTCCCACCTTCGTTCCTTGACTGCTACTGTTGCTGGAATGTTTTTTATTATAACTGGTTTTGGGGTTTAGGAAGGAGAAAATCTGGTTAGGATTTCAACCAGTTAGTCATCTAGAAACTCATTCAACCAGCATAGGATAAAGATGAGCCTCTTCCAGGAGAAATACGCACCTCCTGCTCAGCTCTTATGTGTGTACGTGACCTCCATGCCCCCTCTTTATGAACCTGAGGAGGCTTGTGGACTGCATGCATTCACGCCCTCATGCCGTCATTCCTGATGATATCTGAAAATGGTGCCTACTTAAAATGTAAGATTGTAGGAGCCAACAAAAAAGCAGCAACCACAGGCTTGGAGAGGTCTGACATCTTTGTCCCTCATTCAGGTGGGGCTACCAGAGGGAAGCAGTGTTTACATACCTTTTTCCAAGCCACATGAAGACCCGTCAGGTTGAGGGAAGCTTCCTTCCCTTGTTCTCCTTCCCTCCTTTGCTGTGTACATCAGTTCTCCCAGGTGTGAGGAAAAGAAAGGAAAGGAAATCTGTTACGTTTACAAACCAGTCACAGTGAAGAATGTCACATGTTTGGAGCTGCAGGGAAGGGACTTTGTCTCTTCCAGAGGCGTTTTCATGGTGCACTGGCAGCTCCAAAGCTCTGACTGAAAGACAACTTATCTCCAAGAAAGGTAGGCCCTTTTCCTTATGCACAGCTGTCAAAACTGATTAGCACGCTTCCCTTGCTACACATGAGAAAAAGCTACTGATAAAACACAGTTGAAGTGAGTTTTATCTATCCTCTCAAATCCTTTTACATATAGCTGTTACAGATAATACCTGGTGTTATTTACACTAGAGAGACTTCATCTTTTTTTTCTATTTTCCTGAAATTGATTCCTCTGTTCATTTCTCCAGTTTCGCTGTTTCTTGTGGACAGCTGGTGAATGCTCGTTTCCTCTTGTCATTCTTACTCTTGTCTTTCACACAGCAATAGCAAGGGGAAAATATTTCTCTCGACACAGATAGTCTGCTTGCTTCTGGCTTCTAGCAGGAGTTTTGTTTGTTTCAGAGAGAGGATGAGATGGAGATAGGTAAGTAAACAAGACTGAGAAAGGCATGCTTGGTAATTTCTTTTTTTCAGGACACAAGTGAAATAGATCATCAAATAATGCCAAAATCCTCAGCTTTTTCTCCCAGGATTGTATTATAAGATCTTTACTGATTCCTTGCTACCTATTCTCTGCTTGTATGTTGTATATTTAGCATAAGCCAAATAAATACAATATCCGTGCTTTTTTTATCAGACATTTCGAATCACATGACTCAGCTGCTGCCAAAGTTGCTTATGGTCAGCTTCTTGACTGTGGTGGTTTTCCACAATTTCCATCTGTCAGCACTATGAAAAAATGATTACTCATTTAACCTGAGTGAAAAACAGCTCTTATATCTGGGTACCTAAGCGAGATGATGGATTGTCCCAACTAGTGTCGTAAGAAAGTACAGCTGAAATGTGCTTCTGAGAGAACATGATCTCAAGGACACTCTTTGACATAGTGCCATAATTGGTTTGTAACTCCTTTTACAAGACTAATGAGGGTGAGGCTGCTTTTTGTTTGTTTGTTTATTCAAGTTTTTTCCAGCAGTCGAGTCCTCTCTGTTTTCAGTCCTGCCTGCAGGGTGAAAAATCCAATGTCACTTGTCTTCTGGAATGGTTTTTTTTAAATCTTGAGTATTTAGCAAGTTTTGTACAATCCATCTACCTTCTATTCAAACCAAAATAGGGCTCTCTTATGTTTCAATTTTGGGGGTTTCTTCAGGACTTCTACACTCCAGTTTTTGCATGGCCATTAAATTTTGAACATTTTGTCCTGCCACACTCTTTACACTAATACCCACCTGAGTCTCATGAATATCTCTATAATGTTTCAGCGGCAGGGTTCTGTGGGCCTCTTGCAGGTGTTACAAGGAGTTGGAAAACTGTGGTATTTTTTCCATGCTGGAAACATGAGGGTTGATGGTTCTGTTTTGGCACATGGGGTGGGAAGATTATTGCTTTGATTTGTCAAGCCCATTTAGTTCAGAGCAAACCGTTACAATGTGCTTCTGGATGCCCTATTGGAAACTCATCATTTGGAGATGGCTATCTGATTAAGATTATAATCTGCCAACAATAGGATGGGGAAGGAATGGACAAACAAAAAAATCCCAGACCTTGATGCATCTGTACAAACTCCCTGCGCTTTCCCTAAGTTTCTTACAGTCCAAAGTATTTTAGAATTTGCTTCCAGGTCTTAGTTTCATTGCAGGTGTGTCCTGTAGTTTGCCATTAGTAAATCTAGTTCATATAGCAATATATCTAAATATTACAATATTTAAAACAAAACAAGCAAGCAGATGCTTAGAGGGGAGTTATGTGTGTAGTTTCATGGGTGGAATTGTGTTTCCAGAATGACCTGCAAACCTAAACACCGGTGTCACTTTCTCAGCTGTTCAGTGGAAGGAAACCTAGCAGCTGCTGTCTCCTACTGTAGGCTCCTTGTGGCATGCTCTAGGCTTCTGACAATAGAATTAATGTCCCAAGCAAATACTGGGATTTATAGGCATCTATTAATTTTCCTGTATTGTCTAAAAAAATTAAGAGGAGTTTAAAAAGTTATTAGATAGGTTTTCATTGTGCTGATTTAGAACAAAAGGAAGACTATAGAAACAACTTATGATTAAATTGAAAAACAGGTAAATAATCTTAGGCAGGAATGAAATGCTACTTAAGAATTCACATTCTTCATGTGCCAACTTCCTTCTCTGGTTATGGTCAACTGTGCTTTTAAATATTTTTGGATTAAAAATCCCCTGACTGGATTTAGCATCTGACTTATATACACATGCTCATCCTGTTTAAAAACTTTGACTCAGTGGAAGAATTATATTGAGTGAGTATATCCTGTAACTAGTAAATGAGAAAATACTTGTGGAATGGGAAAACCTCACAACACTAGGTAGACTCAATAATAAATTTTTTTTCCTATTGTTTTTAATTTGAGAATCCTTTGGTTAGCCAGTGTCAGGTGATGTTCATGGAAGAAGCTCTTCACACTTCAGATGGTGACTAAAAAGAACAGGCAGCTTGATGCTACCAAACTAGGGGTGTGTCAAATCTCTCTCAAGAATGATAAACTCAATGGACTTGTCTATTTTTAACCTCCTGTTCTTTCCTTTTGGCAGGCTAATCAGTGTTAGCTGAGCTGTTTCGCTGAATGAATCCAAGCAACTCTGTTACATTCTGAAATGAACTGTGGACCTTGCAAGAGCATTTCAAGTCTACTTTAATGTATGAAATCCCATTTTGAAACACCATGTCAAATGAAGCCAGTTCGGGGCAAAAGCTTTCTACAACAACAGTCAGTTCAGTAGCTGTTCAAGCTGGGGATGCCAGTATTGTTATAGCTGTACTTAAGGTAAGGTAGCAACCACTAGCATGTCTGTTATTGGCTTTCTGCTACTCAGTGATTACTGCTACTTTTAAATGTTCTGTGCAAATGAATAGCTAGCATAAAATGATATGGCAATGTCATTTAATCAGTTAAGATCAAATAGAGATCCCTTGGAAGTTAATCCTCTTTTTCTGTTTACAATTTCTGCTTGTGTGTTTTTGTTTAATAGACTAAATATGTAGGCTCTTAGAGGCAAGGATTTCCTTTCTATTTAGAAAGTAAGAGGTAAATGCAGAGTGTCATGAAAATTTAATAAGCATGATGCTATTTCATATTTTCATGGTTTCAATTGTAGTTGAGGCTCCTCAAAAGTTATTTTTAAACAGTACTCAGCAATATTTTTACGTAAGAAATATTCTACCAACTCCATAAATGCAGACTCTATGTCTCTTTTTGGAGTATTTGATGGGAAAAAAATCCTAAACCTGATGTGTGCTTATTTTTTGAAAGCTGTGAATTCATATTCCCATGTGATTTAGTAGAAGTCCTTGTGTATATATAGTTGTGCTTCTAAGCACCTAAAGGCCTGTTCTGTGAGTTGGAATCTGCACCTACAGCTTGCACAAAATTTGGCATGGGGAATGAAGCTGGATGCCTGTGTCCTGAATCTCAGCTGGAATTTATTGGCAGTTTGATTCTTTGTTCTCCAGGCAACTTGGAAAACAGCTGGCCTCAGCCACTAGAGTGTCTGTAATGCAAAGTAAGGTGATAAGGAGCTGGGCTGTCACCAAATTAGAGTGATTATTCAGGATGAGCTTACCTCAGTTGTGCCAGTGGGAAGGTTCTCTCCTATCAGTTCTCACACTTCCTGGGAGACCATCTGCTGCTGCAGGGGAGTAATTTTGTTGAAAGGAGACTGAAGCTTAGGGTGAAGACACTTAGTTTTTCTCCTGTGTTCTGTGGGAACCATGCTAGCCTCCAGTGACACCACTGTTTCCTTCTTTATCACCACCCCCTCTGAGTTACATTTCTCAGACTGTAGCAATTCTGCAAGACAGTGAGGAAAGAATCAGCAAGGCTTTGGGTTGTTTTCAAGCTTCCTTTTTTTGTGTGTTCTCCCGGACACAGTGGTAGATTGCTCTTTGGATTCCTATTCCAAAGTCTATGAAGTGCCACTGCTGCTAGCTGTGCAATCTCTCTCTACATGCAGCATACAGATATGTTGGATCTGTGTGGTAGAAATGAGATTTGGGGTTATGGTTTTTGCATTTGTTGTAATATATTTGTACTTTCTGCCTACCGCCACCCCCCAGGTTTCCTTAACTGTCTATGCAATCTTCAGCTGAAAGGCAACCTTTTGGGCTCATTGTGATGTTACTCTTCACAGGCAAAACAAAATCACAGTTCCTATTGGATAAGACTACAGTCTGAGATTTTAATACCTGTTTCACATGAAGGGAAGTTTATGTTGTATCCTCTGTATCTTCATTCTGCAACTGTATACATTTCCTGTATACTCTGTATGTCTCTTGTATGTACATATACTGTATACAAGGCTGTGTTTTCTAAAGGCTGTAATTGTTATTATAGTGTGGAAAATGGGTGAAGCTTCAGCTGGCTGAATCTACACCAAATTTATTGGAAATTGGCAGCAACCAAGATGAGACGAAAAAGCTCCTGCAAGATCATGAATACCTCCTAGCTAAACTTAAGGTAAAATGTGGCAAGACCACACAAAAATACATCTTGTCATTATAATTCAGGTAGAACAGTTGACATAGCTGCCTGGGCCTCCTGTTGCAATGTAAAGTAAAGCTAAACTCCACATACAAAAAAAAAAAGTATGTTCTGCCTTTGCCAGTGCAACTGATCAAAATGAGGCATCTGCACTGGAAAAATGTGCTGTCAATTACTGTTTTCTGGCAACAGCAGTAAAGATATGCTGTTTCTTCCACTTTAGGCATCAGTGTCAAGTGAAGAATTTCTGTAGCCCTCAGTAACTGCTAAATATAATGGAATATTTTGGGGTTTTTCTTTTTTTAGTTTTGCAATGCTACAAAAAGTTTGATTAGTTCACAACAATTATAAACACAAACAAGCTCATTATGGTGAAGCAGATATTCCAGGCACATTTATATTGAATATTAATTGATGTGATTTATGGTAAGAATGATATTGTAACATTAAATATTGCTATCTTGAGCTAGGAAGACTTTACCTAAGTAACAAACCTAAAATCAGATTTTAACATTCTTAGAGCAAATCATAACAGGGGCATTTGCACACAGAGGGACATGTGTGTATGAAAAACCTGAATTATTTTAAATGAGGATATTTGACACTGAGAAGAGTCTAAGGCCCAAAGAAATTTTGGTTTTGTGTTTTGGTAGAGCAGATTGACTTTATATATGAAGACAAATTCTTCTAAAATCTTGTAGCTCTGCACAGCAACATATTAGATTCCATCTTTTTTTTTCTGCTTTTTTTTTCTTTTTTTTTTTTTTTTTTAAGATTACAAAAAAATCAGATCTGAAAGGTCAAACATGATTTGGATATAGAATCAAGTATTTTTGATTTAATACTAGTGACTGTGCTTACCATTCATTATAAATCTCAGGCATATGTGAGGTAATTTAATACAATATATGGAGAATGTAATCTAATATGGTGCATAGTGTGGTTTTTGAAAAGTATGAACAGTAGCATTACAAAAAAACCCTACACACCCAGAAATCCCACCAAAAAACAAAACAACAACAAAAGTATGAACAACAACAGTAAAGCAATAAAGTCTTCTCTGTGGACTCCAACTTGAAATACTTGTATTAAATCTTTGAACTTTACATTTTGGAAATACTTCTTTTAATTTAGAAAGTATTTCAATAGTGGGGGGAAAAAAATCCCAAAGCATTTAATGTTCTCTGATGTTCATTCAGATTTTTTACTTTCTATTCCTATTAGCCTAGATCCATGGAATCTTAAATTTATTTTTCATTTAGCAGTGTTTACCTTGTTTTCTTCTCACAACAGAAGTAAAATAATAAAATAAAACCAAATAGTTAATATTGATGAAAATGCTAATTTTTTCACTCCTATATGTGAAGTCTTGTGACTGAACGCTTGAACCTAGATGACTGATCCTTATTTGGATCTCCCGAGCTTAATAGATTTTATCAGATCAGAAAATTTATTATGTATAAACTGTTAAAAAATGCTTGCCATCCAAATTTATCAGGAACAAATGGTAATAATTTAATGTTTTATACCTGCAGTGCTTGCAAAATTCACAGATTAATGAACAAACTATAAAAGGATTAAGTTTAAAATATCTGGGTTTTGCCCAATAATTTAAGATCTACAATAAGAGGACTGCAGTGTCATTAGCATTTTTCAGACATGACCCTTTGTCTTACAGTAAGCTATTAACACTGGTCAGTAATTATTTAGTCTAATTCTAAAGTTACTAAATCCACTTGTCAAAAGTTTTTACAAGAATCGTTCTCAGTCTTTGAAGTACTGATTGTAGTATTTTTTTCCCATTTAGCATTTGTTAATGAATTATTCATTAGTTATGTGAAGACAGATAGAGGTAGTAATGTTTCTGTCTTTGGTATTCATAGACATAAAGATTTAGTTTCCTGTGAGAAGGTAAAAAAAATGTGTTTTGAAATGTGGGCAAGAGAGCAGTTGAAAGATGAGATAATTGCAGTTATTAGGTGGCCTTGTTTCGTCCAATATACACAGTTCTAGTTGATCTGTTACTCTTAATGAGCAACATGATATTGTTAATCCTAACAATAATTAATTATACAAATACATGAACATTCTCCCAGCTGCAGTCTTATCCAGTGCAGTTTGTAATTCTTCTGTATCAGTTAGAAGTTGTCCTAACTGACTCTATCAGTGATGGTCTGTGGCAGTTTATAACATATTTATTTTCCTCTTAATTAGATCTTTATATTTGGAATGGATTATAAATAATGTAAAAAAAAAAAAAGGTAAAGGTGAAGCTAAGGTCTTGTGCTCAAGTAAAATGTGTTCCAGTTGTGTGATAACATTGTGATATTTTATCTCTTACAGGCAACTGTAATAATGCTTATAGCATATAGTAAACTAGAAATATTCTATTAGATCTTATTGTCGCATATGACAATTAAAACTTCCATAACATAAATTATTAATATCCGTAAAAAAAAATTATTTCAAAAGTGCATTTATTACATTTTATATTTATATTGATGGCTATCTGAATTGCTTGAATGAGTAACCTACTATAAATTTGAAAATTTGCTAAATTCTGTATTAGTTTCATTTGTTTTTTAGCAATCTAACTTTTCAAAGTAAGAAGATTAGTTAATTATAGCAAAAAGCAAGAAGTGCATTTTTTTTCCTAGTGTATTTCTTTAAAAAGAAGTGAAGATGGAATCCTTAAGTTTTTAATTTTGAAACTATAAAGTTTTTATAAGTAGAAAACAGTGTAATTAAGAACTTCTCTTCTTAGATCCTCAGAAAATGGATTGATTTTGCATGTTGTGTAATTTTTCAGTCACCTGAATGTGATGAGTGAGGTAGATTTGAATTGTTTTTCTGTTTCTTTTTTACTGTTGCATTTAGAAACATGCAAAATCATGTTTCCTGACAGATACCAATATTGGATACACATATGCTTAAACTGGTTAGCTTAATCCAAAGCTATTTGTGCACGACAGGCAAAAATTCCTGAACAAGCAATTACTTGAATATGAAACTAGTCCTGCTTAAAGGAAGAGTTAGATGGTTAATACTAAATACACCTTTTGAATCAGTGCTGAAGAACCTTTAGACTTTTAAAAGATAATTTATGTTGACATGCTGGCATTATCCCTTGTTATGTTGCAAACTCATTCTTTGTTTTCATCATCCTCTTACTTATTAGCTTCATTGTTTATGGGCAGAAGACAAAGGCTAGGTCACATTTTAATTCAGCAGATTTGTTTATTTTAATTGGAATTCTTTTTGCAGACAGGAAGTGGACACTCAATCTGCATTCTAGGGACACGGTTTAGTGGCAGACTTCTCAGTGTTAGGTTTGTAGTTGGACTTCATGATCTTGAAGGCTTTTTCTAACCTAAAATTTTCTATGACTCTATTCTCATCCCAGTATATATATATATATTTAAATTATAGTCAAAATATTCAGGCCAAATTTTTTCATTGCCTTCATACAGTGAGGATTCACAGGCATTAGTTAAGGACAAAATCTGGCACAGTGATCAGTTTATAGTACCTGTCATGCTAGAGGAAAAGAAACGTAATCCAGCTCTCTATTCCAGGTAACTGTTTTTGAGTTAGCAGTGCTAACAAGTTAATAAAGTGACTAGTTTTTCACTCAGTAAGGTAGATGGTATTTTAAAGGGTAATAGGAACAGACATTGAACAATAGTTGAATGAGAGCAGTAATTTTTATTACATTCCTTGACTGCTTTTAATTTCATTCTGAATTCTGAAAATGCTCAGAATTATTTTGGTAAAAAATGGTGCATGTACCTTAGGGTATTATAAAAAACCATATTCAAAATAGTTTCCTTTGATAAAAATCACACTATTGCAATCATTACTGATTTAAATTTATTCCACTGAATTTGGGAATTTGGTACATCCTGCTATTTTGATAAAAAGCAGAATAAGAGTTTTGAAAATGTTCCGATTCAGAAATGCATGGATTAGGAAACAGACATGTTATTGTTAAAAGAGTTCAAAGAGTAAATGCTGAAGAGGAAATAGTAAAACCGAGACTGAACAAACCCCATGTACCTGATATTTACAACCTTGAGTTAAAATGCCTTTCAGTGTTGATTTTTTTTTTTTTTTTAATATATATAATATTAATGTCCTTTGTAGTGGAAATTATTAGTTTTTTGTTGAATTGTCATACTGATGGCTAGTGTCCAGAAGGTTATTGAAACTTGTTTAGCAGCTGAATTTAAAAGGTAAACAATAGTTCCTTAATTTTGTTCAATAATGCCTAATTGATCAGGAAAATTCGTATATTCTTGTCATTTGCTCTAGGAAAGCTTACACATTTGTTTTTCTTTGTGCATAAAATTGTTGTTTGTAAATGTTAAAGAATTGCTTATTCTTTTACAATTGATGAATCCATGTGACAAGTCTAGATGCTGCCAACACTTACATGTATTCATTGTTGCAGGTTCCATGGACTAACGTAAAATGCTTCTTTCAATCATAGTCAACAATGAAATATAAATGCTTTCAGCTTTGGGATCATAGCCCTTTTTCTTTGTGATTTGACCCTTCAGTAGTCTCAAATAATAAGTTCTCATTTTAAACTAATATATGCTGTTTCTGTTTTGCTAAATTAGATCGTATCAGCAGTAAGTTTTGTAGAAAACGTCAACTTCTGTGAATTCACACAAAACTCCTTCCCAACATTTGCCATATCCTTGTTTAGATGACCTTCAGCAGGTTTATATGTTCTGGAAATTGAAATATATGTGTATGTATGTTTTGATGTCTCATTCATCACAATTTAAAAAAAAAAAAGTGAGAAAAGACAAAGATGTCAAGAGGTAAAATCACATTGATTGCATTATATATACACATTTCTTCTATTCTCCATAATTGTTGCTTCCAACAGAAGCCTTATCTGGAGATAAAATCTTAGTATTTGAATCTCTCAATTTTCATGTTTTCTATACCATTAAAAAAAAAAAAAGGAAAAGAAAAAAGAAAAGACTGCATGTGTGGACGTGTTGCCATGCTTTTGGCTATGACAGTGTTAAACCCCTTACTAAGACAAACAATGGAATTTTTGGTTTGCTTCCAAAAGTCTGGTTTTTATCACGAAAGAGACTGTGGCAAGCCTGCTACAAACCAGAAATAAATCTAGCCAATAAACTTAAGTTTAAAACTAACACTGTTATTAAGTTGGCTCATGAGTTAGAAGATTGCTCCTAATTATTTTATTTACTTCAATTCACAGAGCATAAATTGCCAAATTGTAATATATATGCTAATATCCAAGACAAATAAATTAGAAAATTCTATTCTTCAAAAAGCAATAATATGCTCATATTTTACATCTGGTATCCTTTAAATAAGTCTTTGAGTTATTTCAAGTAAAATCATTTTCATTATGCTTATTTTTCAGTAATTTGTTATGGAAGAGAAAATATGTTAATATCTTCTGTATTATTTGCAATTAATTACTGAGGTGCCAACAGTATAATTAGCAACAAAGTTCAGCTTCATTTTCATCATAAAGTTGAGCTGAGTTTTGCAAGTGATTTGAAAAAAAGAAAGAATGGCAGTTGTAAGATTTAATGAATATTTCATTTGATGTTAGGTCAGTTGACTTGCCAGTTTCAATATTTGCACAAACAAAATTTCCGCTGAAATAGTATTTGTCTCAAAATAGTTTGACTCCTTTTTGAGCTTCAAGTTAGCAGCTGTTTGTGTTGTATAATTTCAGCACTAGCTATAAAAAAACCTTAATTTTATCAGAATCTCAGTGAAGAGGACGATTCATACCTCTGAAAATTCCAAGGTACAATATTCACTGTAAGAATCTGAAGCTGGACCTTTCTATTATGTAAATGTAAGCTTAAATATGAAATTTTGCCCAAAATAATAATGAAGAGAAATATAGGGAAAGATGAACAAAAGAAACCACTGCGCAGGATCACAATTTAAAGTGGGATAATTTCACAACTATGAGACAAATATGTGATTCACTCTCATATTTGAGGCTGCACAAATAATTTTTACAAGTCCTGCATGTTTTTAGGAAATAATGACAGAAATGGATGGGAAAAGGAACAAAAGACAGAGAGGTTTTTTAAGTTCTCTCCTTCCAGAGCAATCCAATATCCAGTTCTGATGAGAATATTTCTTGTTTGGAACAATCTGATGATGAACCTCATCATGATATGGTGAAACTGAAATGAACCTGATTGTGAAAGGAAACGGGTCAGGAGGAAGCAGATGAACTTTAGTAATATAATAACAGGAATGTTATAAAGTTCAATAGTCCAAATATGAGATTGTGAAGTTAAAGCAAATAGCAGGTGTTTCTGTTGCAGCCTTAAGTTTACTTCCTGATTGTGGAACAAATATTAAACCACCATGGCTGTGGAAAGAGGATTGGGAAGCATGAGTAGAAATTTAGGTTTCTGGTCATCTATATTGAAAAAAGCCAACATGAAACTGAAGGTAAGTGACTAGTAGGGATATCAAAGGGAAGAGTATCATCTTATTTCTTAGAGTAGACTAAGAAAATGTTTTGTTTGTATTAGCAAAAAGACTGAGATTCTCATAGATATATTGAATGGGTAAACACCACAGGAAAGCAACTTGTTAAGTTCAAGGCCACTGCTGGTGTAGAAATATAAACAGAGATCACTGAAAATGTAGGCTGGAAAAAGTTTCTAGCTATCAAAGCAATGTCTCAAAATAGATTTTTCAATAGGAAAAAAAGGGGTCAAAATACTAGGTGACTTTGATTTGCAGCAGGAAATATTTGTAAAAAGGACTGTATGAAATTATCGTTTCTAAGACCCACGGGGCTGAGTTGATGACAGAGGTCTTAAGAGGATGAAAATTTATGGATCTTTGCTTTAATAAAGTTCTTCACTTCTGATTGTACTATAGCTAATAATATAAATCTCTGTTGTTTGTGTTGACATGAACTACCAAAGACTGAATTTTAGTTATGAGTTAGATAGATTAAGGAGCTACTGCCTGTTTAAGAAGAAATACTGGATTTCAGAGGGAAAAGTGTATTTTATGATGACTGGATTTGGAAAGAATCAAAGTGAAATCAATTCTCTCTATAGTTATGACTGTACCTAAAAAAATTTCAAATTATTTTAAAAATGAGAAATAAAATTATTTTAACAGGAATATGTTCTTTGTAATGAGACTGGTAGAATTAAGTTTTGTAGGAGGCTGCCACTCATGAAAATTTGAGTGTAAGTGCAGAATTTGACCTATTTTTAATTTGTATATTTTTATCTAATACTTTTTGCTTCAGTTCTATGGCATGCTCATTATAATTCTGTGGTATGCTATTTGTGCATTTTTAATTTTAGCTGGGCCTGGAGTATAAAATTGTAGTAACTTTGTACCAAAGTACAGTGGCTCTAGTGTTCCTTAGTACTGCAGTAATTAAATAATGTAAACCGTACACCAGAGCATTGCTCCCTTCAAGATACCAGTGCTCTTTTTTAGTCTAGTGAATACAGTTGTGTGGAAGTGGAAAGGAAAAAACAACATCTCACATGGAAGTTGAAATTGGTCTGTAGTGCTTAAAACAATGCTTTACTGATATGTCTTTACTGAGACCAAAAGAAGCTGCATGTTTGTACAAACTCCTTTTTTTGACTGCATGCTAGGCATTCCTTCATTGTCAGGCTTCACACCAGCTTCTCAAAGCCCAAAGAGAAACATACCATTCCATTCTTCTGTGTTTACAGGGAATGAAAGTTCATAAAAAGAAACAAATAACATATGAAGCAAAAAATGCTATGGACAGGACATGTTCATATCACATAATTGCTACCTTGAGAAATAACAATACCACATACTCAGAGCTGGATGGGATGGGTGCTTTTGGTTGGTTGTTTTTTTTTTTTTTTTTTCCTTTCCCATGTTAACACTGGAAAAATAAAACAATCACAAAACTAGACTTTTCCAGGAAAAAATATCATTACAGATTTGGGTTTGCTCTGTTGAAACAGTAAATATATTTTTAATGTGTTTATTGAGAAATCATGCCAAAATGGGAAACTGAAACATGCAATTCAAAAGTCGATTGAAATGAAGTTAAAGATTTACTGGAAAAAATGTATTAATTTAACTCAATTAAGAAACCACCACACCAAAATTCAGGTTTCTGTGAAATATTTTGCTTTCCATTAGTCAGCTTTTTATGATGGAAATACACTTTTTTCCTAAGTTTACTTCTAGGACAAGAGACATGAGTTGGAAAAAAAAGAAATTCTAATGAGATATTACAGAAAAAAGACATTTGACTATGAAGTTGGTTAAATTCTGGAACAGATTGTGCAGAGAAGTTCCCGAATTCCCTTCTGGAATTTCCATTGTTGGAGATATTCAAGACTTCACAGGATAAGTCCTTGAGTAACCTGAGCAAGGGGTTGGACAGATGATCTGCAGAGTCCCTTCCAACCTTAATTATTCTACGATTCTGTGTTGATAAAAGCTCATATTCCAAAGATGAAAAGTGTAAAACCAGAAATATCAGTCTACTCCATAGAAAAATAAAATGTTTCTGTGTGTAGTATGTAGAAACAAAAATAGTTGTGGATAAATATTTGAAAAGTTCACAGTAACTGATGGCTTTGACAGTTATGGAAAGTATAATTTCAGACTCATGGCAATAAAACCTTAATATAACCATCTAATAGCACTTCAATAGACCATCTTGTGCACTTGAACTCTTCCTCAACAAAGTTTCCTGTGAAATATACTTCTATTTTTACTTGTCTGCCTTCTCAAATTGCAACTGTGTTCAGCTGCTGGGGTAAGAGGCAAAATGACAACTGTTTTGATATTATATTAGGTTTTTGTAGTATTACAGGAGCTATTTGAACAAAGTACAAAGCCATTTTAAATGTTTGAAGCATTTTCAATAGACATGAAAGAAAAAATTAAGTCTATATTTCTAAATTTCCATGAATCAGTTATAAAAACTTAAAGGTTAGTACACATGAACAGTTTTCTAATGCCTTTTTTTTTGTAACTTTATGCACACTTCTTGCATTTTATTAAATGTAGCAGTTTGATTTAACTTTCAAATTTTCTTTGGTTGGGTTTGAATTCATCACACAGTAATTGAATAAGAAAAAATAATTACATGAAGCATGACTGATAGTTTTCAAGTTGTTCCTGCTTTCTCTGTTTGTAAGGGATTATGCTCCTCACAGCTATTCAATTAGTGGGAAATATAGCATACTGGTCAGGTGCAAATGTTAATTAACAACCTGTTCAGAAAAAAAGGCTTCTAAAACATGAAAATCTGCTTCTGGGACCTGTACCAATTTTACAATGTCCACCCTGAGTAGTTAGGAAAGATTTAACATTTAAAATGTCTTTCTAATATGTTGAAGGTAATGTAATATTAGGATAAATGCATGTCTAGTTTTATTTCAAAATATAAAATAGTCAGCTCTTTAAAAAGTCAGCCAAGAAATTCCAAATGGAGCTACCTCAGATACCACCTGGTTTTCCACAGTATATTCAGGAAGCTGTGAAAGCAGTATGATAATTTGTGGGAAAATAGCTACGAGTTCCATGCAAGCTGTGTTTGAAGGTCTGAAAATATTTTACCTTTTTTTTTCCTTTTTGTGTGTCAGCATTAAGTCCATGACAACTATTTATTTTCACTGACAAATATTAAGATGGTGACTTAGTAAAAAAACTGTCAGTATCACATACTCATTTAATTCTTGTTATAGTAGTTACAGGGCTGGTCCAGTATGTCAAGAAAATCTCATGCTGCATAATTAATGAATGCCATTTCTTTAATAGAGTTGTTGTGCATGTAACTGTTTTATGCTTCAGTAAATACAAACATAATAATGGTTTCTCTCAATGCTTTGCTTCATCAGCTTTTCATCCAGTAGTATTAAAGGGCTATTTTAGAAGTAGCATTTATTTTTTTTTTTTTAGACACTTCTATAATGTTTGACAGCTGCTCTCTCAACCTGTTCACTACCCTTTCATGCCAATTCAATTCGGGGACAAAATAATATGGAATCATTGTTACTGCACTCAAAATTCACTGGAAGAAAATAAAAATGTCTCATGCTACATAGGAAATGAAACCTATCTATATATTCCTTTATTTATGAACAGAAGCTATCAATTAATTTCTTCTCTGATATATTTGTTTTATTAAACAGAGGCTGTCAGTAGTTTATCTTGGAGATATGGTATTTTAGTGGTAAGTGTACAGATACTCAAAAAAATAGATGTTTTACAGAGTCTCCCTTATTTATTTTCATGAACCAGCTTCTCAGTATGGTTTTTTTGGGTTCTTTTCCTGATGATTCAAACATCCATCATGAGTGTGAAAGTGATTTCATTGCTATTACGCAAGTGTGAAAATATGCTGAGGACCAAATTCAGTTTATAGTCATAGCTATTCATGATGAAGTAAACTCAGAACCTGGGTCTTAAATGGTGATGGGAGAAGTCTGTGGAACATCACATTTCCCAGGGCATGTGGTAATCTTTTGAATTTCCTCAGTAGGATTTACCAACATCAGCCTTCTGAAGCCCAGACACAGCTAAAAGTTATCTTTAGGGCTCTTTCGTGCCTGCCTGTCAAGGGGCAGCGTAATTTCCATCTTCCTACTGCTGGGGGTTTGTTGTTGGGTTTTTGGGGGGTTTCTTTTTTTTGGGGGGGAGGGGCATTTGTTGGTTTTATTTTTTTTGTTGTTGTTTTGGTTGGTTGGTTTTGTGGTCTCTTCATATGCCTTCATTTCTCAGTAGTGAAGCTACAGGGAAAAATTAATTAAATCCATAAAACTTATTTATATTTCTATTTTTATAGCTTTTAAAAAATCCACATTGTATCTCATAATTACTGATTCTTCTAGGATTATCTTTTTCAAAATCTAAAATAGTGTTAGTGTTGAGTTTGGGTCTTGAGTGCTATTGCTTTGAGTAAGCTGAGCTGTTAGGAAAGAGTGAAATCATTCTTCTGTCCTGTAGACAGGCAGAGTTCCAGGCATTTCATGTTATCATATGTAGTTAGAAAATAGTGATTATTTGGATGAAATTGGGTAGATAAAAAAGCAGCATGACATGGAAAATCCTTTCTTATGTGTCTGAAAGCCTAGTCATATTCTCCTTGACTGTGTCTTCACTGTAACAAAACTATTGTTTTATACTGTGCTTTTATTGGGCTAGCCTTTTAAAATCACCTTGCAAGCAGTGTGGATGGGTTTTCAAAATACATTTTGATAATCAATAGCTGGGTCTCTTTCCAAGGAAAGGAAATGTCAAATCCTGCCTTTCTGTTTGTGAAATGTAATGAATAACAGTAACAGCTGGCATTAGAAATAAATTAAAAGACTAAAATACTGTAATGGTATGTAGGTAGTATTTGAAGAGCAACATATTATAGTTGTGAGCTTAATTACCAATTGTTCATTGGTATTCCTTGCAGAAAAGCTTAGAATCAAATTTAGTAGCATAATTAGTAAGATGATAACAAAATAACCCAAGTCTACCAATTTTACTAGCATTCTAAAATATGATAGAAGTATGACCGCACTATTAATGCAAGTTTGCCTTTGATGTGTTTGATCTGTTTTTATTGTGAAAATCCTGTGTGTCTGAAATTAACCAGCAAGTGGAAAATAAAGGATAAGGCCTGAAAAGATGGTTAATGAAGCCTTCCAGATGAAATAACTTCTTTCTCCTTCTTAGTATTTTATGGACCTTTGGAGATTTCAGGATTTTACAGTGTCATTACAGGGCAATGAATTCACATCCTTGTGTATTTCATTCATTCATCTTTTGTCATGATATTTCTTTTAGTCTGCGCTTTGGTTTTAAAGCTTCTCCAAGACTTTCACAAGATCTTTTCTTCTAAGTGCTAGGAACCAAGACAAACTCCCTTTAGATCTCTTAGCAAAATTTCATCCAACACAGGTAGCACTTGGCAGTTAGTACTTGGAGTTTAGCCTGTTTTTGAAGTTGAACAAAGAATCAAGGCTTTGCTGGTGTATATTTAGGAAAATCCAGTATTACATGACCAAGGTAATTTTTATAGCTTTGACAATATAAAAATAATTGAGAACTAATGAAGCAAACCAGGGAAAGGAAAATTAAGAAAGAATTGAAAGAACTGTGTTAAATATTGCAGTGAAAGATGCATTTTATCTAAAATTTTTATAAGCTCAGTTCATTAACTTATTTTGATGAAGCTGGGGTTTAAATTTTATTAGTTGTACAGCCATATAATCTCTGTGGTTTAAAAATGATGATGAGTCCCTGTTCCTCTTTTTTAGTTCTAATACTGATTCTGCTGTACATAAGACTAAAAACCACCTGCAACAACCCTTAGTTATCTTGTCAGCTAGATAAATATCCTTGACCAAAAGCTGACTGAAGTATTTTGGATTAGATTCCCAAGACAAACTGTTTTTCCTGATCTCATTCTTGTCTTGTTGCTATCAATAGCTACATCAGGGTGACGTTATCTGTTCCATGTAAATAGCCTCATTTAAAGTCAAAACATCATTTTAATTGTTAATTACATTTCTACTTAAATACAGAACAGGTAGCATTTGGGGGATTTGAGCTTTTCTTCTCATATTATGAGGCAACCAGGATGGAGATTCAACAGAACAAAAAGATTTGGCAGCAGCAGTTCCTATTCACAGTATTCAGAAAATAAAATGGAGTGTGTCTTGCTTTCTAGAACACTGTTTTTTGTATCAGATGCTCTTTTGATGGGTTTGCCACCCAAAAATAGGCATGCATTTCTGTTGCCGATAAGGGCTTTTCTATATATTAGAGGAAAAGATGGGTCTGTTGGAGCTGCTCTTATACCTGTTAATTTTGCCACTGTTTTCAAAGCTGTCTGCCTGTACAGCTACGTTAAAATAATTTCATCCAATTTTTTTATCAAAAAAAAATGAAAGTTCTATAGTTTATTATACTGTTCTCACAGTACTGTTTTTAAAGCGAATTGATGAGCCTCCTCAGTTCAAGCTGACATCTTTGTGTAGTATACAAATCTTTGTGTAGTATAGGGAGGACTGGAAGCTGTGGTTCTGTGTTTAGTTTTCTGCGAGTTCCTCTTTTCACTTAGGTATGTCAGGCAAATTTGATGTTTTCCAATTTTGTAAGCTTTATTAAAGTTTGTGTTGTAAGAATGAGTTATCATAGATATTAATTTCCCTAATATAGATTTCTTTTTCCATTATACACTCTGTGATAGCACCTGTAATAACAGCATAAATTGTCACTTTGTTAATTCATGCTCATGATAAAACCCAAGATGGAATAAAAAAAAAAAAATAAAGAATATAGAACAATTTTTCTGGCACACTAAAGTTTTTTAACATAATCTGGAAATGGTCCAGCGGTTATCTTTCTCATGGTGAGATTAGTAAAGGGAATGAAACACCATTGAATGATTTTCTTGACAGTAGAGTAGTATTATTTTGCAGCTGGCCAGCTTGAATAATGCGGTGAGCTGAACTTGAAGTGTTGCATAAACACATGCATATGTTCAAACTACTCTTGTCTGGATTGCATTGAAGCCACCACAGGTTTATGAGTAAGTTACCTTACACATTTTTAAGTTTGTAATATCGGGTAAAGTGACATCATGTGAAAGAAAACCCAAGATACCTGTTTTTGCTACCACTTCCAGGAAGATCTGTGCTTAAGGAGGTATAAGCCCATTTGAATCTAAATATTATAGTATGATAAATTTTATAGACATGATTTTTTAAATGAAATGTCATAAAAGCATTGCACCTTAAGTGCAGATAAAATTCAGAAGCTTGCTATGAAATGTGCAGGAACAGCTACACTCCTTTCCTTTAGGAACTGGAAGTAAAGCAGGAGTAGGAGATCTGTGGGTACTTTATCACTTTGTCGGTATCCTGACACACTGGTATAAGCAGAGTGTTTTGGATTATGTTTACAAGTTTAGTTTTGAATTCATTTATTTATCTATTTTTCTTTCTTAGGCTTTGGAAGACCAGGTGTGGGACCTGCTGAATGAAGCAGACAAGGCTGCAGAGGAGAACAAAGAGAAGAGTCAGGTTTATGATGCCATGGCAGAGACCCTTGGGGATGCATGGGATGCCCTCATCATTATGTTAGAGAAGAGACAGGCACTTCTGGAACTTACTTCAGTGTTCTTTGAAAATGCTCTGGAGGTTTGTATGTAAACCATATGACGTTTAATTTGAAACCTCCTATAGGGACTTTAAGAAATATTTATGATGCCTCTAAAATTTGTACAGAAAATTACAGTGAAAAATGGAATTGGAAAAAACCCTAAAATGTTTAATCAGTGGCTATGGACATTCTGCAGAATATCTTTTGTTTCTTATAATCCAGACCAGCTGGCATTGGAAAAAACTCAGATGCCATTGGTTGGCCATTGAAGGCTTTACACCTAAATATATTCATACAGCTATTGTAGTTATGCAAACTAAACATGAATCTAGCTTGCCAATCCTTTACCTGAAACTTCCATGTGCAGATGTGCACAAAAGGACAATTGTGTGAGCCTGGAGACAGATTTTGGTGTTGTTTATCCCTGTTTATTAATTTCTCTGTATTTCTTATACTAATTCACTGATATTCAGGGAACTAAAGCAGAGAGAGATTCCATACCATGCAGGCATGTGCTCACTCTGTGTAGCCTCACATTCAGTTTTACCCACATCTCTGGAGCTTTGAAGAATTTAATAATTCTCCCCTATTATTTTGTTTTTACAATAGCCCTGTGCCACCTATAAATTACAGAAGCCATTCTACTGCTACCTGCCATAAGAACTCCAAGATCATCAATCTAATAATTATTGCATCCTGGCAATGTGTATGATACAAAGAAATTAGTACAGAGTTGGCATAAATATTAATATGATAAATTCTGTACTACCAAAAGTTAATCTAGTGCAGACTATATCCTTAATTGGCTAGCTGAAATGTCTCTGCAACAGGTTTATATCATTAAACCAAAATGCAGTAGCTGGAGCACAGCACAGATTGTACCTGTTCCATATAGAAGGGATGAATAAATGCAATATTGATTTAAGTAGGAGCTGTTTAAACTTCTTATGGAAAAGCTTTTCTTGAAATGACAGCCTGCGGTTATGGAAATTTTGTTTTATTGGGATAAATCACAAAACATCTGAAGAATAGTCTTTAGTGAAAATCAGAACTCAAATCACAAATCAAAATCAAATCAAATGTTGATACCTAATGAATTTCTTTTACAGTATGCAGATTAAGAAGGAGAAAAATATGGGACAATAGAAAAGACAGAAAAAGCAGACCCTTGGTTTTAATCTTCCTTAATTTCACTGTAGGTTTCAACATCTCTGTTTATGCTGAACACAAATTTGAACTCTACTGACTTCTTCATTCTTGAAGTGAAGCAGTAGAATTGATAAATATTGGCTAAGAAGCAGAATATGCCTGAACTCACTCTGAGCTACTCATAGTTGGAATTGTACCTGCAAGGGCAGAAGCCACATAAAGAATTGCAGTCTTCATTTTAAAAATCTCAATAGATTACCAAATCTGCTCCAAATCTCCCTGAAACACAGCATGTTTCAATACTTAAAACACAGAACTCATGGAAAAATGAGCTGTAAAAGAGTAACCTAACTTCAGTCTTCATTACCAAAGATGCTGTTTCCCCACTATAATTAATCAATGTGTTTACTGTAATATTAGTTAGCTTAAATTTGCTACTCATTTCTGCCTTCAAAGGATTGCTTTGAAAAGTGTATTTCTGTGTTTCCACTAAATGTGGTTTGGGTTTTTTTTTTCCTAATACTTTAACATTAGGATGAAGTTAGAAAGAAGTTCTGGGAAGGAAAGCCAAGTTAAAGGCTTAATTCTTTTTAAATAATTTTACTAAACGCTTTAAAATTCACAATTTTTTCCGTAAGTATTTATTTTCAGTAAGTCTGAAGACTGTGTAAGAAATACGATTCATTAAGGGACAAACTATAATTATAGAGTATGTCAACTAAAATTTGAGTTTCCTCAATAAATGAGAACCTTAAAAAACCCAGAAGGTGCATAGAAGCCACAAAGCATCTGTATCTAGCCATCCCTAAAAATACCTTTTTCCCAGAATTTACAAGTTCTCTTGAATTTTGTTTATAATACAGAGTTTATCATGGAGTTCTGCACAAGATAATTATACCATGCTTCTTCCCAACCTTTGTTTTCTTAATGCAGTTTGCTGTTAAAATTGACCAAGTTGAAGATTTCCTGAAAAATGCCCAAGAGTTTGACAATATTGACTCTTTAAGTGACCTCCTTCTGCAACAAGAGCATCATACAAAAGGTACAAAGAGTATTCCATTCCTGATGATGTGTGATTGCGTGTTGACTCCTTGAAGGATGATTTTGCTCTTCCTGTGTGTATTTGAAAAAAAAATAAAATCTTGGAACAAATATGAAAGTGCTCTATTTCGAAAAATAGAACAGAAATAACTCTTTATCAGGCTCCCCAAAAGATGTATTATTCTTAGTTTTGAGCTAGCTCTCTCATAGTTCTATCTTCGTTGCTATGGAAGAGGTAGTGATAAGTTTGTATTCAATTTTAAGACAGTCTAGGTCAGGTGAGCTGCTAGGAAACCAAGATGACTTTTAGCGCTGATTGGAAAGCAAGTTCTAAATCCATCATTTTGTTCCATGGGAAAATTCATCCAAGTTATCATAATAGCTATTAATGAAGATTCTTGTATGGAAAACTTCCCATTAGGAAATTTCCAATCAGCTCTAGTAACAATCACCTGCAAAGTCCTACAGTTTCTTGAGAGTGGCCAAGGGAGCAGTCTGCTGTCTGCTTTCCTTTTGTCTAGGGATGAGGCTTGAAGTAGAAGTGAAGTTAGGGTGGGAGCTATGACATAAAGGTGGCAACCAGCCAGCTTCAGAATCTATTTGCCTACAGTGGTTCCTGCATTTTGCTCTGCCTTTGAGGAGTGGGACTGTGTTTCATTTCCGCATTGAGCTGCCCAGTCTGTTCCAAGAGGTTCTGCAGCTAGAACTGTAACACTTGGGAAAAAAAGGTGCTCCCTCCGCTTCCACCACAACTTTCTTGCGCATATGTTTTCTAGAAAAATTCTTCCATGTGATGACTATTTTGTTAATTCAAATTTTCTTGTGAAGCATCTTCTACCATATTGTGGTAATTTTAATGCAAAAGGGAGAAAAAAAATATATTTCAAACCCAATTTCATACTGTGGCTATTTCAGGCACCTTTGCAAGTCCGTATGGTTCTGTTTTTTATAAGACTTGAGAGTACTTACTGAATTTTATCTGCACTTAAGAGGCAATGATTTTATGAAATTTCATTTGAAATGTAACCAAATTTGCTATAAGATTCCTAACAACTGGCAGAATATCAACTATACTACTGGAGTATGAGGTTTACATTTTTAGCAGCCTTGAATGCCAGGTATTCTTTCAGGGAATCTGAATATACAATTGAACTCACGTAACTCATTAGAATTTTGGGGCTTCCAATTCAATCTTCAAGGGAGCAAAGTTCTCACTGTATGGTAATTTTAACTCAAAGTATCTGTCAGTAATTTATTGCCAAAAGGAAGGTCTATAACTATGAGTTGTCCTCATTTATCCATTTTTATATGTATTCCATTTCTGATGGACTGAAATGTAACATTTCTGATTTTTGCCTTCTGGAAGGAAGAAAGTTAAAGGGACAGGCTTGTTGCAGTGAGCTCCTGGAAACCAAACTATCTTCTTAGCCTTTGGTGGCTGGAGAAATGGAAGCATTCCACTTCTGCATATTCCCTAGGTGCTTTATAGGGAAGGTGGAGATTTAGGCTGCTTTGCCTTTAGTTACCAGTACATGTAATCGGCTGGGAAGACGAATGTTTCAGCTCTTTGCTGCTTGTTGTTGGTTGCTTCACAAGGAGGCAGGAGCTCCTTGGAGCATTCCTTTCAAATACTTTTCCTTCATGCCTACCTTGCCTCTTATTCTGGTAAGTTTGGTCTCAGAGGGTCTCAGTACACTCTTATATGTTTATATATGTACCATTATAGGTGTACCTTTGTATGTTTAAAGAACACCTGCCTAAAATGAAGTATCTTAGGATATATACCTCCTAAAATAAGTATTTAAAACCTATCTATGCAGTGCATGAAAACATATTATGTATCCAAATAGGTGGTTTTAAAAATACTCGACTGATATTTGAAATATGCTACTGGAATTATAAAACACTTTTTTCTTTCCTTTTTTTCTTTTCTTCCTATGAAATTCTGTCCTTAAAGAGCTTTTGGAAAAGTCACTTGCACTTTTAAACAAAAGCCAAGAGCTAACTGAATTCATAGAAAAATTCAAATGTGAGGGGCCAAATGTAAATCCAGAGCTGATCCAGGGAGCCCACAGCAGCTGTTTGAAAATTGACAATCTCCTTGAAATGCTACAAGACAGGAGACGGCAACTGGACAAATTTCTTAAACATCAGCGCCAAGGACTGGAGCAGGTTCTGCAAATTTGTTTGTGGCACCAACAAGAGAACCAGGTAAGATATACAGTAATGAAGTCATAGTAAAAAAAAAAAAAAAAAGTAGCTATTGTTTTATAGTAGAGTCTATTACAGAAAAGGAGCTTAAATATATTTATAAGGTTTTGTACCTTCCAGTCTAGCAAGACTAAAGCTGAGTTATTTTGAGGGTTTCATAAATAGGCTAAAATTTTGTAGGGACCTCTGACAGAACAGTCCTGATTGTGGTAATTCTCTAAGTTTCCTTCTTTGCCTCCAAAATAAAGTTCCTCCCTATATTGGAGGAAAATGTTAGAAACTGTTAGCAGTAGTCTGTTTTGTAAGAACTAACTTCTCTGGTGAGGTTGTTTAAGATGAGAAGCACCTTATTCAATAAGCACAAATTCTGCATAGGGACAACAGAATTGTTGAGGTACACAACCAAGCTGACAGCCTTATTTCTGGAGCACTCAGTATCAGTAGCTGCCAGAAGCCGAGTGAAAGCTACTGATTTAATGATTAGATAGAAAAAGCCCCAAACAGCCAGATAAAAAGAGTATGGTCTTCTGCAAGTGTCATATCTCAGTATGTAGTTATAAAATAACATCTGACAAAAATCCTGAAAAAACAGAACTGTGGCATAAAAAACTACATCAATTTCTGTTAAAACCATTAGAAACCATCTGTGCTTACTTAGAAATATGTATTATTGCTGCTGTGACTGGTTTTGATTTTTCAGTATCACCATATAGCTATATCATGAAAGATCCTCAAACAGAAATGTTTCAATATAATGTATTCTCATAAATTTACAACAGCTACAACTGTTGTAAAATATGTTGGAAATCTGTCCTATTTCATTAAAAAAAAAAAAAAAAATCCTTTCTTTACATTAAAAAGCTACAATTACCTTAGCATGCCAGTGTTATTCCACAGTATACAAATATGGAAGGACATTCATAATGGATACATTTTGGAAATATCTTGCTGTTGAAGAGTAAGACATGAATACGTGGGGCTTGTTTTGGAGCCAAGCACACTTCTTAAAAAACAACCAAACAAAAAAATACAAACAAAAACCTCCAGAAAACAAAAAAAAGGCAAAAAAACCCACCCCCCCAACCCCAAACAAACAAACACCCCCACCCCCCCCACCCCCCACCAAATCCCCAAAAATTCACACTTCCCAGAATGCTAAATATCATGATTTTGTAAAATTTACTAGGGAATTCTATTTCTCCTCATCACTTAAGGGATAAATGGAAATAATCAGCTAGAATTCACCCTAATTTAGGTGGGATTGAAAATGATTTTGCAGTGAATGTTTGTTTTCTGTGTATGTTTCCATTTCTTTTCAGGTATGTGCTCAGATCACAAAAAGTATGTATAGAAATTGTTCTACTGGCAAGTTTTCTGATGTTAAGAGAGGGGCTACTATTTAACTACTTGTTAAATATGCTTATATCTGCATCCAGTTTGAGGCTGGTATACACAGGGGGACAAATTAAAATATTTTTTAATATCATGCTTGTCAGAATATACTTGCTTAATATCTGTATTAGTAAAATCTGGTATAATGTATGATTTGTACATGTACGGACAATTAATTTGCATGCATCATGGACAAATAATATATTCACGTGTAAATACAGATACTGGAAAATTAAGTTTTAGAGACTTTATGTAAAATTTCTCTTTGTCCTCTAACACATTATATATGTATCTCTGAGTGATGACAGAATTTAAACTCTCAAAGCCTCTGAACACATATGAAAACTAGTATTCCAATCTCTGTACATGAACATCTCTTGATGAATAATGGTGCTACCTATGCAGAAACAGCATACTGAACTCCCACTGACATTAATGGGAGTTCAGGGGATACAGAGAAAGCAGACTACTGGAGATGAGCTCTGCTGTGTAAGATCTAAGAGTGGATTTTTGCTCTTTGCTTCTGTTTTGCTAGGCATAATTATGCAATGCAGAAGGCTGCATAATCTGTGGGTTACTTTTTTAAAAGAAAAGACAAGAAGCTGCAGAGATCACTACTTATTGCCTGGTTATGAAGAACTAAAAATGCAGCACTTTCCTTTAATCTCTAATTGGAACTTGATGATGTGGTAGTCCTGATTGTAACATGTAACATGTTTCTTTTTCAGTATTTTCAATATGTGAAATTGTACTTATTTCACTTCCTTTATGGAAGTGTCAGCATCATGTTTTCTGTTAATCTCTTTCATTAATAAAAATCAGAGGCAGATTGGCCTATTTTGTGTATAATTAGTTATCTTTGGAAGAAGATTCATGAAAGTAATTTTTTTTAATTGATCCAGTCATCCATATAGAAGACAAAATTATTCATTGTACTAGGTCACATCAAGGGCAGATAAGAGCAGAGTAAAACTCTCACATTTGCTATCTGGACAGGTATAAGGGAAGCATTTTCTTGGTATAAGTCACAGTTCCTGTTTCTATTTAATTTTCATTAAAAGTAGTTTAAATAAAAATATCAAGTAGTGAAGCTTAGTGAATTAAAGACTCCAATTGGATTTTACACAAAAATCCAGGGCATTCTTTGCTTGTAGACCTTACATAGTAAATTGATAGGCTTATGATCTTATTTACCTGGAAGAATTTCTGTATGGCAGGTTATGGAAAGATTCTGTTGTTTCTTTGCTTGAAAGCCAAATTCTGTAATCAAAACCAGTGATTTTTGATTTTAACATCTGATAAAGAGGACCTGAAAATCCAAATGTGACTAGATCTGCTGGTGGTGTGTTCTTTCCTATTTTTTTTTTTTTTCAATAGCTGGTACTCAGCATAGTGCTGCTGCTGACAGCTAGACTGAAAACATTGAATTTATCTCAGTTTGGAGACATATCTGCAGATTGTCATCTAACATATAACACTATTTGTGTCATCAAAATGTTGTATGAAGTTCCTCTGTGAAGTTTTGATTTCATGTTTTATTATAGCACATTCTGCAAAGGCTTTTTTCATAAATATAAAAAATACTATTTTACAATGAATGTTAAGATTTAGACCTAAATAGATTGGAGTTATTGAAAACTATAATCAGATCAATTTAAGATTACTTCTCTGCTACTTACTTCTGGTGAAATCATGGTGCCAATGAACTTAGCAGTGATTCTGCCAATGTTTTAATTATGGCCAGTGCTTCTCCTCTGTGTTTTTCCAAATGTCTGATTGCCTGTCCTATTTCTCCTGGCAGTGATAACTTAATTGCTCTTACTAGTCTTGCATGTATGGGCCAACTTAATTAGATTCCCTGACTTTGATCCTATGTAAAAAAGCCACACACCTTGAAACCAAATTAGTTTCTGATATCCTGTCACACTCACTCCATTGTTGGCCAGTCATTATCCTTGCTGAGAGTGAATGGATTCTTGTTAAAGTATGCATGTACCAATATGGAGTACTTGGTTTTAATATTTGCAATTGAAATGATTACTCTTGTTAGCTGATATTCTAAACAAGTTCTGCTTTTGGGGATATTGTGTAAACAAAGTCCTTTCATTAAAAAAAAAAAAAAACAAACAAACCCAAAACCAAATGGCTAAAAAAATACAGTGCTTTTGTCTATATAGGTAAGAAACTTCGTAAATGAAATGGACTGTTCCACTATAACTTCAATGCTTTTGTTGACTGGTATGCATCACCTTTAGTGTTGTTTGGGTTTTCTATTTCCAGGAACTTTTACAGTCCTTCACAAATATCGTATATACAAGGCACGAGTAGCTACTCTGGGACAATGCAATACTGATAGTTCTTTTCCCATAAAAGATTATTTTAAGATTCCTTTTCTTTATAAGGCTGTACTTGATCATAGAAAAATCACTAAAGCCTGGACTTTAACCTGAAGTGCTACATTTTTCTTTAAATATGTGTTTGTGGTCCCATTTTGACCTAACTTGTTATTGATAAAATTAGACAAGGATGCTTCACTGGTAATATTTTGAAGATAGATGCATTGAGGATTACTGAAAGGCTTAGCTAGTATTGTTATTAAGAGAATGAAATATCCCCAGGATGAACAAAGGCAGATCTGTATTGTTATGATGATGCCTTCACATACTGATGATAAAAATATTATTTGAGATTTCAGATAGTAAGTAAAACATCAGCCACTCAAATACAGTGATTATTGTAATGAAAAAAAATACCCCAAACCCACCCTGTCTGGCATTTAACAAAATCAGCTTATGATGAGTGTACAGGGGAAATTATTTGAGACTAGCTTATCCTAAAGCTCAAAGTAGGCATGTGAAAATACATAGTGTGGGCTGCTTGAGTTCAAACTGCCTGAGGTAAGCTCAGATTTAATTTATGGCATATAGGTATGTGTGCTTTAATACACACAGGAAAAAAGGGAGTGAAACACAGTTTTTCATAGTGGGAATAATTTATAGGAAAAAAAAAAAAGTGTTTTCCTTCTTAATTTCTGTTTTCTACTATATCTGCCCCTCTCCGTAGTTACAACAGATACAGCTTGTTCCAGCCAGCTTTACAACTACTCCATCACAGGGCACAGCTGAGCCCATCAGCAAAGCTGATGGGACCTCTGTTAAAAAATATTTGAGAAAGGGTAAAACATTGTGCAGACATAGCGAGGAGTGAGGGGAAAGAAAAAAAAACCCATGAAACAATGCTGTGAACACCAAGGTCAGTGAAGGATGGGGAGGAGGTGGTTCAGATACTGGAGCAAGTATTCCCGTGCACCCCACATACATTTTGGAAGAGACTACACCACTGCAGGTGTTCCCTCCCCCCCCATTCTTTTATTTGTAACTGAAAATGTTTACAACACATTTTAAATGTTTTCATTTTTAGAATTGGTTAAATGTATTAGAAACATCTTCTACATGAACAAATAAAACAAAAAGATCCATAGTGTGCTGTTAAAAGCTGTAGTACCTAGAGTAGGAAGTAATTCTTAGTGTACCGTATATAATTAAAGTATAGTGGTGATTTTCCAGACTGAGAAGTTTGGAGGAAATCTCCTTGATATTAATAGCTCATTCAGACTACTCTTTTAAAATGCAAAGCTTCACTCAGGAGTTCCTGCCATGTGTTGTTTACAAAGAAAGTGAGAGGTACCCACTATGAATCAAGCAAGTCATTCTGTGCAATTTAGAAGGTATTCTTGTATAGCTCGTGTGTTTGCTGTATATGCTTGCTGAAGTAAGCCTAGAAAGGGATATTTTTAAGTTAATGTGATTCTAGGAAAACTGTGAAATATCTTTACTATGTTATAAACCATGTTTATTCTATGTGGGCTTATATCTTGATTTTGCTTTTACTGTGTTAATTTATAATTTGGTCATACTGGATTAGTACTTTTTTTTTAATGTTTTGTTACATATGCTGCAGTATGTGTTTGTTTTAACGGCAATCCTTTCCTTCTGCATTTATTAACATTTTAAATTATACAAATTGAACAAAAGCATGAACATTAGGGATGGAAAATTATAAGAATGAAAATTAGGGCTTCATTTGTTCATGTAACTGTTCGGTACTTATTAAAAAAGTGGACAGTTATTTTTCAAATTCTTCACTGTCTGAATTTTTTATTATTTAGGTAATATCCTGGTACAAGAAAAACATCAGGGGTTATTTTCACAAGCAAAACTTAGGCTCATCTCTATTGGAAAATGAAGAGTTACTTCAAGAGCTTGAAGAAATGGAAGTCAAAGTGAAAGTAAGAAATATGACGATTGATCACTGAAGCAATTTAAAAATTAATAGCAAAACATGAACTTAGGCATTTAATAAGCACATATAGGAGTAGATGGTACACGTGCATAAGATATATATTTCTAAAGGCCTAAGAAGATATTTTTTCATTTTACTACTTTTAATGCAGGCCTCCATGTTTGTCAGTGTTTTTCTCATTTAAAACTTTGAAAATTATTGATAAGGTAAAAGAGGAGTAATCCTTGATGTTGTTTAGCTGTTTTTTTCAATTTAGTGATGAGTACCAGACTGGTAGTTTACATAGTAAACCATGCTGCAAAAAACAAACAATTTTATTAGAATATTACAAAATTTTAATGTTCAGGAAGAATAAAATGCCAGCCACTTCTACCATAATTCATTGTCACTGAACTGTGCACAGGATTGGAAGAGGTATTCACCCATTTATTTCTTGCGAATCAAAGTTATAAAAAATACTATTTTCATTGTGAATATCAGCTTTTGAGAAAATAGATCTGTTACTGTCACTCATAAAGGCAAGATGGGATTGAAGGAAATGTTGATACATCTATAAATACACATATAAAATGGATATTTGTATGACCTAAATTGCATGTATTTAGAACCTTTTTTGAGATACCTCAATCGTGCTGTCATCAGGTGTGTGCTGTTCCTGGGTGAGGATCATTCCTCAATGATTTTCAAGCAATTGTGTTTGGCTCTAGTGTTGATAGCAACTATCAGGTTTATGACTCTTCGTAGTTATGTTTCTTTGTAAGCTTTGTAGCTGAATATCAGATGTTTGCCTGTTTACATAATTTACACTTAACTGCTTCAGGGTTGTCATGTATGAGAATAATATTTTGAATGCTTCTCCAAGCAGCAGGTCAGAAAACACATTTACTTCATCTAGGGAAGATTAGTATGAAGACCTAAATTCTGTTGCAAAGCTTTTACAGACCTATGGCACAAGAAAAGCAGAAGTAGCAGGCAGTAAATGAGTAAACTGCATTTCCAGAGAAAGAGGGACACATAGAAATACTTGAGGTGTCCTAAAGTATTGCTGAATTTTAGAACTAGCTAAATGGTCATTAGTCTTCCCCATATTCTGTACAGAAAGGCTATTCTTGTAATTTGCTGTCTGAATTAGCAACAATACCGTAAGTACAGAAAGAAGAACGATATGCATTATGATTTTGTCTAATAATTCTTTTCATGGTTGAAGGCTTATGCTAGGTATTTGCTGAAGCCACAAAAAGTTCAAGTTTTTTAGACTTAAAGCCACAATAGTTTAATTCATCATATTTAATACTCTTGAAAAATCAAGGAACCTAGAAGGAGTTCCTTTTCTTTGCCAAATGGAATAGTGAAAGCAAGTGTTTAAAGGACTTACTACCATAAGGAAAAGTAAGACCAATGACATGAGCTAAGGAGAGGCATTGAGCATAGACACATAGACTGCAGTGTGTCTTTAACAGGATAGAGGATTTCCCAAGCACTTCTTGGAAAACTGAAAAGTCAAGGTAATAGTAAGCTTTGTGTTCCTTTCAGGGAAAATGAAAAACAAATATTTTATTGCTGACTGCCAGATTGCTAGGAATTTAACATGTAGAAGGCTGAAGGACAGTAAAAACTGATATTTTCCCACTGGGTTTGCATGTCCTGCTGATGGAAAGAATAGCCTTTTTATGTGTAGAGACATTTCCTTCTAAATAGAAAGCTGAAAGTGAAATTGTTGCTAGCTATTTTGTAGAAAATTGAACCAAGCTTGAGTTATGATCAAGTAGGATAACAAATGAGTCTGACTACATTTAATGCCCTCAGGGAGTGTGTAAGGTTGTAATGTTCATGGAATATTTAAAACTATAAATTATTATAATAAATAGAGATTTTGAGCTTGTGAGAAAGGTTAGAAACTTGCCTCAGTCTAAATGAGATAGAGTTTAACCTCTGCTTTAATATCACCTAGAAGCTGCAACTGGGTACCTTGTATCAAGCAGGTTCATGAATGCTGTTACTGTGAAATCCTCTTTTCTGCATCTGCTTCTAAGCTAAGCAATTTCCTTTTCTGACACATTAAAATATGCATTTTTCATTCTGCAATAGATTTTTAATTATTTTACAAATAGCGTATAATAATGAAATGAGCATGCACATATTCAACTACACTTTTTTGCCTTTTTTAGGTTAATTATTATTAGTCCCCCCAAAAAGTTCTCAGTTGCAGTGTTGTTTCCTAATTCTCATAAAAACTATATATTTAAATATAAGTGCAATTTTTATTATAATCTGACCATTGAATGCTTTTGGGACCAGTCATGCCAGCTGCAAGTATTAGAAGATGATGACACTGCATGGTAGTACAATTGGATGTCGGGAATCTATACCCAATTCATAAATAGGCCAATCAATTTTTCAGGTAAAAAGGGACAAATACAGCACAGCAGACTATAATTATCCTCAAAATCCTCATTCTCACTGAGTATTACTTAGGACAGAGAGACAAGGATGGGATTTTATAAAAGGGGATTGTGCATTAAACAATATAGTGCAGGGCTTCAGTACAGGCTGAAGATTATTGCAGCCTGATCTCAGAAGTGGTCATTATTTTAATTTGAAAGAAAAACAAAACAAAAAAAGTCAAGAAAGATTTTGCTATAGCTACTTACCAGTAACAGACAAAACAAACAAAAAAAGCTTCTACTAGGCCCCAGATTAATCTCTGAATAACCAGATTACTTTTTCTTGGAAAACTTCCAAGCCACCAGCAATAATTTCCCTGAAAAAAAAAACTGAAACCCCCCAAAATTATGTAAGCATGCTGAAAATACTCTAACCTGTAATCTTGTTCTGCCATATGCACAAATATGAGTGGTTTAATGAAAAAAAAATGTTTTAAAATATTTTTCTGTCTGCTTTATAAGACATTTGATAAAAATCTGTGGAAGGAAATTCTAAATAAATTTCAAAAAGGTCCTTCTCTTTTCTAATTCATTGCCAGAAAAAGTGGAGAAAACATGCTAAGGCATGGGGAATTGCAGAATAACATCAGATGCTCCTTTCATTTTGAACAGCACAATAAGGCACCAATTTTAGGTATTCAGAAGCACAGCAGGATAAAGTACACTGTGAAACAGTTTTACTATTTTAAGATTTTCTCTACAGAAAAACAGCAAAACTAAAGTGGTAACTAATACCAAAGCAGTAGACGCAAGGCAAGATGATGTGAAATGCTTTTTTTCTCGACTCACTCCAAGTTAAAGTTTCTTTCCATTTAGGATGTCTAGTCTAGTGCATCTTTCAATACCTCTTTATTACCTGAAGAAGGTATTATGACTGAACACTGAAATCATGTTTATCATAGGTGAAAAATTGTAAGGAAAAAATTTTGTTCATGAAGGCTTAATCCCTAAATTTGATGTACAGATGGCTCTTAGCAGAAATTGTATCAATGGAAGCAGTTATTATGTAGGCAGTATTTTAGTTTGTTCTGGGTTAAATAGTTGGGCTGAAGAGGATGTTTGTCATGGGAGTCTGGTCTTACCAAGCAGAAGTTTCGTATCTTCATGTTATCTAGATTATTTTTCTCAGCAGATACACTAGTAACTGCTATTTCTGCCTGTGAAACTGTCAAAGAACATAGGATGACACTGCTGAAAACTCGTCACTAAAACCTAAGCTTGCTGAGAAGTCACTCCAACTGGAAGTAGTGGTATCTTTCAGGCATATAAATGCAATACATGTTTTCCAGTATTTCTATTGTCATTGTGAAGGTATATTACTTTTCTAGGTATAGTTGATTAAAATGGCATTTTTCTTGTTAGGAATGGAATTCCACTGTGGAGCAGCTGACAGCTGAAGCACATAAGATTTTGCTTTCAGAGGACTATACAGAAAAAGAACATCTAAAGCTTTCAAATCAGAAAATCTGTCTGTTACAAGAAGAAGTGTGCTTCCATATGGAAGGAAGGAAAGCACTGCTACAAGAGGCCAATGACTTTTTTCACTCTGCTGGCAAGGTTGGTAAGAAGCCAAGTCTGTAATAATAACTTGATAATACAACTGTCAGTGTGCTCTTAAAGAATGATACATGTGCATTTATGCAAACAGGGTTTGCTAAACAGTTTGGAATGGAGAATTACAAATCCAATTATCCTTTAATATGACCTTTCATCTCAAACTTCTATCCAAAATGGCACATGCATTTAAATTTATTTATTTATTTATTTTATTTTTTAAGTATATGGAGAATAGTACTCAGTTTCCAAAAAAAGGTACTTGGGAAATACTATCTGGACTTTAAGATCATGGGCTCTGTCATGATGGCATAATGCTTTATGAAGATACAGGAGCTCTAAAATACATAAATGGTTACAAGCTAGTATGGATATTGGAAACAATAGCTATACTTGCAGTGCTCTCCACAGGCAGCTAATTAAAAATCAGACATGAGAAAAATCAAATACAATATACAATTCCTCATACTACATTATATACCACGTGGTCTAGACATGATGTAACATGGAAGTGGCCAATGACAGCACAAAACACCTTTAGTCACAGGACAAATGATGAATTAAGGCCCACAACTATATTGAGGTCAGTAAGATATTGTATAGGCAATAATTTATATCACTGCTGTGCTCATGGGAACAAGCAGTGATTCAGATTCCAGAATTAGATACCTGCAGCTCTCACATGAGAAGTCTAAGAGGGGCCTACTTGTCTACTGAACTCTATGCATTGCTTAGTTTGTGTAGGTTGTGTTTCTATTGTCCCTAATGTTATGTGGTGATAATAGGTAAATCATCGATGACCAAAAAAGGAATATCTTAAAGCTAAATTTTTAATTTTTCAAAAAGCAGCTGATAGAAAAGTTGATCAATGAAGAATTGAGGGAGCTTAATATCATTAGTTAAAATCCATTTATCGATATACCAGGTTAAGAGTAGGTTTGAGGAGAAGATCATAGAAGGATCAATAAAGGTGGCAATAGTGTTATAACAGACTTCTGTAAGTTTATATTACTGCTATTTCATGTGTTGATGGTGAAAGTGAATAATACAAAATCCTCAAGCCATTTTAATTCTATTCAGAGCCAAATCTGTTTTAAAATGGTAACACAAGTAGGGATTTTATCAACATATGATCTTCCAGTGGAGTACTGTGGATTGCTTGCTGATATTTTTCTGCTTATAATATTTCTAATTTATGTGACAGCAGTAAGTAATGAAGGTGGTCAGTCTATAAACACCAAATGGGCATGGAGATTTTAATAGCATATGATTTTTTCTATTCAGCAGGTAAAAAAATGGACAGATGTCACACTTTGTGACATTCCAGCTAGTACTAGAGCATGTAATTTAAAAAGTGAATAAATTAGATATCAGAACAATTTATCACAGTTGTATTAGATTTTTTTTTTAACTAAGGCTGATAATATTCTCTAGTTAAAGCAAGAAGCAACTTAGTAATTTGTTTTGCTTACCATATAACAAAAGTAAGTTCTGTTATTGCATGTTGGTATTAATATACAACATTTGTTAAAGGAAATTTGAGTTAGAACAGAAGGAAGAACTGTCTGTCTCATCAGTCTTTGATGTCAGCAGGGATCTTATTCAAGCCTTTTCCATGTGTGAGCTATCAGATCAGACAGCTATCTTAAAAAAACAGGTGGTCAATTTTGTTGCCTTGATTTGGGGCACAAAGCATTTGAAGCATTAGGTCTTTAGTCAGTGGTGCTGACCAACTGCCTGTTACCCTGAAGTTAAAGAAAACAAGGGTTTATTTGCTTTTTGGAAATACTAAGCACTGAGACTTTACTATCTGAAGGTGTCCCATTGAGTTTCAAGTCTGATGATTTTTAAAATAAGCTGCTACATCTGAAAATTTTCCACGAAGGATGACCTCAGCATTAAAGAATAAGCTTAAAATGTGAAATCTCTTTGTTTCCATTTTACAACAAGCCTGTTCTTCAAGAGCATGTGCACCAAGCAGTATTAGTAATGCAGACTTTTCTCTCCAAACTTTTAGTTAGAAGACTAGTTGGAAAAGTTTATATTTTAAAATGTCCAAACACCAAATTTTATTTTTTGCAATATTGTTTGCAGGTCGTTTATAGAAGCTTTAAAACCAGATCACTTCCATGGGTAGATCCAATAACAACCTTCGTAGTTCCATTAAATGTGCTGAAAAAAATAATCTTGACTTTGCCTGCACTAATTTTTGTTTTGATCGCCAGGTGGGGCTATAATCACATTTATCTTCAACCTGTACTCTGTTCCTTCAGTGGGGTTTGTTGGTTTTTCTTTTTTTTTCACAAGTAAGCAATACTTGGCATTGAAATTATTTAAAGATCCCTGAAGTGAGAGAGATCTTTTGCTTCTTCTAGTTTGGACAAGGAGCTATGCAAATATATGTCTATTGCTTTGGGAGGAAAGGTAACATCTTTTCAGAATGCAGGGCTGGGCTTTGTGGAAGTGTCTGCTGAAGAAAGCAGTAGTTCAGGTGTGTCTGCACAGCGTGCCATTACACCTGTTATGTGTATGAGTGAAGAAAACACTATAGTTAGTATAATTCCAACAGTG
The DNA here is from genome assembly GCF_034315485.1 of Pezoporus occidentalis. Taxonomy (NCBI): domain Eukaryota; kingdom Metazoa; phylum Chordata; class Aves; order Psittaciformes; family Psittacidae; genus Pezoporus; species Pezoporus occidentalis. Next base: position 3,342,935 of record NW_026916009.1, read on the forward strand.
CTTCTCAGGGTATACCTGAGCATCTGGACTCTCTTTACATGTAACAAAACAGAGTATTAGCTGTTTTGAACTAACTCAAAGAGAACTTTTAGATCTTGTCTCATTGTCATTTTAATTTTTAATGAATTCAGGAAAATAAACTCTCAGATATAGCCCTTGCATTGTGTTTGTGCTCTTAAGTTCTGGTATACATTTGGCTGTGTTCTCTTGTATGTTTGGCTGCACCAAGCAATATTTTTCTGCATGTTTGCAAGCTCCTTGGCTCTTTTGTAATCACGTACATTCCTTTCTAAGCTTTTCTTCAAATATCAATCCATTTCTATGCCTGTGTTTATGTAGTTACCTTCAGTTTGACTTTCTGCAGGGGGGTGTCTACGTAGGTATCGTCTGAGAATACTTGGGAAATGATATGTGAAGTAGTCTAAGATTGATTTGGTATGGTAAAAGCTTGAACGTTCACTGGAATAGCTTTAAGTAGATAAATAAGGCTTTTACTGAGTTTGATATGTTTGCAGATTCACAGTTTTAGTTAGCTGTGGAGTATCTGATACTTTGGTGCATAAGTTACTTCAAAATTCAACTTCTGATTTTGAACCCCAGGACATATATACTTTCTTCTAACTATTTTAGATGCTGCTTTTTTATTTATTTACTTTTTTCCCCTCCTATGTGCCATCAAAAAATTAAAAGTCATTTTAATTTGCTTTGAAGTGAACATACAGGAAAAATAACCTGGCAGACTCAATAATATAGTATGCATGTCCTATTTTAATCTATTGTGTATAGAAGTTTAATTACTTTTGCTCATGCTCTTTTCTTTATTTTCCTTAATTTCTTTTGCATTGGTTTCAGTTGTTTGAGAGAGTTCAGGCCTCTCTCCTTGCTATTTTGAGTCGGCAATATAAGGTTCATTCTCAGCTGCTGAATTCTTGGATCATATGTGATATGCTGTAACAAGCTGGATCATATTGTCCCTGATAATCTCACTGAATTTTTGTCTTCCAATTTTTTATGAGTGTAAAACCTTGTAAAAGTCTTTAAAGTAAAATTTAGTCAGTCTCAAAGTTCTCTTGCCCTTCAGATGTAGTAATTTTAAATTTGGTGTATTTAAATTGATATATTTAGTATATATATGCATTAAGTTGATTATTTAATATACATATATACATTTTAACATATATATTGTTGTCTCAGAATTCTCAGTGACGAACTGAGGGTTTGAGATCAATATGTTTTCAGTATGTAAGTCTGCAAAATTATTCACTGAAGTAATGCTTAGAGTATATACAGAGATTTGCAAAGTCAGAACACAAGTTTGGTGGTGTAAAAGCAGTTGTTTTCTTTTTAAAAATATGTAAACAAAGTAATCCATGTAATAGTCATTAGATTTTTACTTTATTACATAAATGTGTACATTCAATGAGAAATTAATGCTATTAGACATTTTCTACTGATTTGCTTTATTTAGATTTCACATTTTTCTTTGTTTAGAGCAGCAAAAATTTGTGTGAGAGAATATAGTGCCTATGCTATGATGGTAATTTTGCACAGTACGTTTGGGCACATTTCTATTTTACAAATATTAGTATTTATTAACTTTAATAATGGAGTATTGCAGTGCTGTCCTTAGTCTGTCTAAAAAGGCAGGAGTCTTTTTAGAGTACTTCCATCACTTTTTTTCCTGGTATTTGAATGAGAAAGTTCCTCTTGCACTAAAGGAAAACCGTGAATACCTATAAGAAATCCAAAGCTGCATATGTTCAAAATCAAAGCCTACCTTTATAATAAAAATATTTTAACTATAATGTACTTGTTGAATATACATTTGATATTTTTAAAACATTACAAGAAAGAGAATTTTGGTAAAACTCTTTAAGAGTGACCTTCAATAAAACTGTGTACTAATGTGCTGTATTACTCTTGTTATTTTGGTTCTGCTTCAGTATGTCAAATGGGCCTGATTATTGCTGAAAAAAATGAATAGTTTTAAATTCAAAGAGTTAATCATAATTTTGCATGACCATGCTTACATTAACTTTTGTTGAATTATACCTGTGTTCTGTAACCTGCAAAGTCAATACCAAGCCCTAAAGTAAATTAAATATACATGCACAATTAAAGTAGATATATTTAAAACAGTTGCTTTTTGTTTGGTTTTGCAGGTACTTGATGGTCTGGAAGGTATTGACAATTATCTTAAAATATTTAATTCAGAAGGCTTACATTTACCTATCTTGACAATGAAGTATGAAGAACTACAAGAAGCAATTAAAGGCTGTACAACAACTGCCTTGCAGAAGGGAAAAACTTTACTTAATAAAGCAGATTCTCACAGGTATTCCCTCTATGTTTTCATATCTGCTGTATTTCTCCATATCTACCTGTTGCTTTATAACTTGACTAATTAGAATCAGACTGCAATTAAGAGCCAGTGTAGTAAACTAAGTAGTTGTGCACTTACATGACCTGAAACACAAAGTTTCTGACATACCTATTTGTTGGTATTTATACAAACCAATCTCTTTAACAAGAAATCCTGAGAAATGCTACATGCTACTTGTAAGAGTGCTGTCAAACAGTGGAATGGTATATTAGGGCAGTGTACAGAAACCATCGTTTAGTTAACATTTTTTGAAAAGTAAATGCATGTAAATGAAAATTAAGATATCAGTGGCTATGAAAACTCCATGCTTCCCAATGTAATCCGTTTTGACCTTTTCAAAAGTCATCGGTCTAGTAATTATACTGTGATTTTTGCAAGACAAAAATACAGGTGTTAAGCCAAGCGCGGAAAATACTGATGTTTCTCCAGTTCTTAGTAGTTTTAATTATAGCGCCTTTTTTTTCCAAAGCTTTTGTTAATGACAGTGATAATGTACTCCACTGATATGATTTTTGCACTAATTCAAAGCATGGCTTAGTTAAGAATCCTAGTCCTAGAGGCTTATTATCTCCTGCTTTTCAAGTCTTAGTAGGATTCTGGTGCAATAAGAATAAATACCCCTCATACTACTGAGTTCTATTTTAAAGACAGAGCTAATGAACATGGCTGATGGTTGGCTAGTTGTCAGCTTAGCTCTACCTTCCCATTACATGCTTATGTCCTTAATTGTCCCTGGTTTCGAATAGCTTTAGTTCAACACAGCAAGTGAAAATCTAGAGAAAATTTTCATTTGATCACATGAACTTGCAAAAATTTTGTCTAAACTGCTTTTATCTGTCACCCCAGATGTAATTGGCTTGAGCCTAGCAAAGGGACAACGTAGAAAATTGAAACAGTTGTTTTGAGAACATGTGCTTTACAGCTGGCTTTACAGCTTTCGTTACTGCTTCAGCATCTCCTTGTATTTTAATGAAATGGAAAGAAAAGGGATTTTCCTCAGTGATTCCTAAACCAGCCATAATTCCAGAACACATGCTGCTGTTCTGTAGGACTTGATGTTTTGCTAAACATTACTTCAGTAGAAGCAGATGTTGTGTTTCAAATTATGTCTGCATGGCATTAATTAATGTTAGGATTTCTGAAGAAATTTATAGAATGAATATCTAAAATAACAAGTCATTAATTTTCTTTCTACCCTATTAAGAATTAAAAAAATATTCAAATAGTCCAAATCAGAAGTGGGATAGTAAGATATCATCAACACACATCAAGAAGAATGGGATGAATTTATCAAAATAATGCTATCAGTCATTTCTGGTAAAATTCAGGAAAAACAGGTAGTGCAACAGGCAGACCTTCTGTGTGCCAAAGCGCTGCTCAAGATACTCTGTAAATAAATAAAGAAGGCAAGATTTCTGCCTAGAAAACATAATTTAAAAAACAGCAAAGCATTCACAGAATCCCAGAATCCCAAGGGTTGGAAGGGACCTCAAAAGATCATCTAGTCCACCCCCCCTGCAAGAGCAGGGTGACCTAGAGTACATCACACAGGAACTTGTCCAGGAAGGCCTTGAATATCTCCAATGTAGGAGACTCCACAACCCCCTCTGGGCAACCCGTTCCAGGGCTCTGTCACTCTCACAGTAAAGAAACTTTTCCTGATGTTCACATGGAACCTCCTATGCTCCAGTTTACACCCATTGCCCCTTGTCCTATCACTGGACATCGCTGAAAAAAACCTAGCTCCATCATCCTGACACTCACCCTTTACATATTTGTAAACGTTGATGAGGTCACCCCTCAGTCTCCTCCAAGCTAAAGAGACCCAGCTCCCTCAGCCTCTCCTCATAAGGGAGATGTTCCACTCCCTTAATCATCTTTGTAGCTCTGCGCTGGACTCTCTCCAGCAGCTCCCTGTCCTTCTTGAACTGAGGGGCCCAGAACTGGACACAATATTCCAGATGTGGTCTCACCAAGGCAGAGTAGAGGGGGAGGAGAACCTCTCTTGACCTACTAACCACACCCTTTCAAATGCACCCTAGGATGCCATTGGCCTTCTTGGCCACAAGGGCACATTGCTGGCTCATGGTCATCCTCCTATCCACCAGGACCCCCAGGTCCCTTTCCCCTTCACTACTGTCCAGCAGGTCAGGCCCCAACCTGTACTGGTACATGGGGTTGTTCTTCCCCAGATGCAGGACTCTACACTTGCCCTTGTTGAATTTCATCAAGTTCCTCTCTGCCCAACTCTCCAGCCTGTCCAGGTCTTGCTGAATGGCAACACAGCCCTCTAGTGTGTCAGCCACTCCTCCCAGTTTAGTATCATCAGCGAACTTGCTGAGAGTACACTCAGTTCCCTCATCCAGGTCATTGATGAAAATATTAAACAGCACTGGTCCCAGCACCAACCCCTGAGGTACTCCACTAGTCACAGACCTCCAGCTAGATTCTGCCCCATTAACCACAACTCTCTGCCTTCTTCCTTCCAACCAGTTCTTGATCCACCTCCCTACCTGATCATCAAGCCCACACTTCCTTATCTATGAGGATGCTGTGGGAGACAGTATCAAATGCCTTACTGAAATCAAGAAAAACTACATCTACTGCTCTGCCATCATCCAGACACCTAGTTACTTCCTCATAGAAGGCTATAAGGTTGGTCAAACATGACTTCCCCTTGGTAAAACCATGTTGGCTGCTCATTACAGCTGAAGCAGCAGGGATTTAAAGAAGGTGAAACAATGTCGATAGGAAGTCTCACTAGAAATGTGTTTTGCTGTTTTAAAGGACAGTGAAAAATCCCAGGATCTCAAATATTTTAAATGCCCACTTGCATCATAAAAATGAATAAGTACCTTTCTAAGAAAGCAAACACAGAATATTATGGCTGTTCAGCTTTTCCCTGCTGCCTTCAGGCCTCATTGCCTGAATGTAATGAATTTGCCATATATTTCAATGAGTAGTGCTAGTACTTCTGTTCAGGTGAAACACTTTATATGCCTAAGCATGGGCTTGAGGATTACAGTCATGGAATAATTTAAACTGGCAAGAAACTCTGGAGGTAATTTGGTACAATCCTTTGCTCAAAGCCTGTCAGATTAGGTTGCTCAGGGACAAATTTTAATATCTCCAAGGATAGAGATTCCATGGCATATCTGGGCAACCTGTGATAACGCTTGAACACTTGCCTTGTGAAACATGTTTTTCTTATATGTCTGGTCAAGATTTCTGTTGCTGCAACTTGTGAGCATTGCCTCGGCCTTCTGCTGTTCGCCATTGAAAGTACTCTGATCTTGTCTTTTGTATAATCGCACATCATAAATAAAGACAGCAGTTAAGACAACCTCTTCACCTCTGTTAGCATCCCTTTGTACATAATGTGCTCCAACCTCCAACTATCTTAGTGGCCTCTGATCAATTCATTTTAGCTTGTCCCTCTGTCTTATGCTTTGGGGACCCAGATTAGACAAACTGGCCTCCAGATGCAGTTTCACAAGCTCTTAACTGAGGGCAGTAACCTGCTGGCTAGTCTCTTCCAGATGCAATTTAGCATGGGGCTAGTCCTCAGTGCTACAAGGAGGATCCTGACTCGCATTCAACTTTTTGTATACCATGATAAGTCTAAGTTTTGGTTTTTTTTTGCGTAACATATGGCTTTAGGAGATACCCGGGATGCCCCCAGCCAGTGTATAAGCCTAGTAAAGGTGACACAGTGAGTTCTCAGCAAATGTGGTAAAAGGTTATGTACAAGAATATTAATTTCTGCCAGAAACGTTAATGCATTGAAGGAGGAAAAAGTGATGCCTCTCTGTCATGTATAAACCTCTGTGTCATCCGTAAATGCTGGCCAGTATTTAGCCCAGTGATTAAACCACAAGGGACAGTAAGATTTGCATGAACAGCTTGAGGGGCAGAGTAAGATTTGGACAGAAAACAGAATTCTTATCAGGACAATCTCAATTAATATTTTATTCCTCTTATTTCACAATTCATTGGTAGTCTTAACTGCTGTTACAGGCTTTCCATTTCCTTTATCTAACTAAACTGGAAATCCTAAGGGAAATTTGAAGTCACCATTTGAAGGCAGTAAAGGATGTGGATCTAAAAAAGTTTAGGTATCTTTTCAAAAAAGCTGCTTTTTTCTGACAGATGAAAAGGTATAACCTGACCAGTATAACCTCCATTTTTTCAGGCAATATATTTATTAATAAAAAAAGAAGGAATCATCTGACCTTGCTTAGGTTGGGTGACTCTTTGTTAACTTTGATGAGATGAAGCCCTCAATTGCACTGGATCTTCTGAATGACGATACTGGAAAATGCATTTTTTAATGCACTATCAACGTGGCTACCTTGTGTAGTATTGGTTTAAATGCACCTAGAGATGATAGAGTACTTGAGTATTAAGAGAATTAAAATGTAGATGGATTTCTGCATCCATATTGTTTTGTTATTTTCATTTTTAGAATTCTGAAAAATAAGCCAGGCAGTTTGTATGCGTATGATAAGACTGTAGTGGTTTATGATTTATAAATCTAACACTGATTCCCTCAGGCTGAGCGAGGACTATGTTTAAGGCTAATCACACTGACTTCAGCAGCATTATTCAAATACAACTCACAGTAAAACCAGAGAAATATGATAATTCTGTCCTACTTTCAAATCATCATGAGGCATGTAGCAGCCTTATACAAAAAGATAATCCAAATAAATGAAAATGCTCGCACTATAGCAGGAATGTGACAGAAGGCAGCTCTTTCTTGTAATCCTAAAGTGTTTCAAAAAGAAAATATTGGTAAGTCTGATTTTTGAGCAATAATTTTTAAATTAAAACCAGCTAGAAAAACAGGAGGAGCAAATATACATTAATTCTAAAAAAAAAAATAAAAAAAAAATTAGTAGATTTTGTTCATTTAGAGAACCTTTATTACTTTGCCAGCCAATTAGCTTGCCCATGACTGTAAGAACTGTCTGTATTTTACTTCTGGTAAAATCTATTGTGTTAACTCATAACAAACTAATGTTACTTTCAAAGATTTTATTGAGATCTAAATTGTCATTCTCAAGACCTATAAATCTTGTTCTCTTATTGCTTTTTAAAAGTACGTGCTAGTACATGTTTTTTAAACAGATTTCTTTTTAAGGAGTACTCAAATAGAGGATAAAGCACAAACTAAGAGATTGCTAGTTTTTGAACGAGTAATTTGGAAAATTTGAAACCACTTACTCCCTGAAAAGGACTTAAAAGGCCTTAATATTTGGAATTTTTATGACCAAATTCAGATCAAATTCAAACAGAATGGCCTATTAATGCCATAATAACTTTTAATAGTGTAGAATAAAGCTTTTCTTTGAGGCTGCAGAGTTTAACTCTCTGAGCCTTGCCTGAAGTGAGGACAAAATTTCCTTTAATTTTACAGGGCAGAGAAGGAAACCGTGAATAAGTACCTGTATTAACATAAGTTTCTGATGAACCTGAAGTAATAAAAAATTTATTTTGAATTGGTTGTCTTACGAAAGTTCTTACAATTAATAAATTTCCGTAGAAAATCAATGGATATGTGGGTTTCTTCTTTTTTTTTTTTTTTAACACAAAAATTTCAGATCCTAATTCTGTGCAGTAACTTCTTTACAATTTGAAGAGGACTCAAGTATTCAGATTGTGAATAGTTTCCCTGATATTAGATGTTTTAAGTTATAAGACAAGTCTTTGTTTTGTAAATTTATGTTGTCTTTTACCCTGTTAAAACAAAATCTTTGGAAATGTTGACTTAGAACCTATAGACATTCTTTTTTTTCAGCTACTGTAAAAACACTGGAATATCTGAAAGTCCAAAGAAAGTATTCTTTTTAAAGTAGAAGTGATATGCTATATATTTTCTGTCTTTTTAGGTTGTTACATTTGTGGTTTTAGTCTTGAAATAGTTTAACTAAAGTTAGAATTATTTATTAAATGAGGTATTTCTCAGTGAATCAGGATATCTGGCACACAAATCTAATGTATGCATTGGTGATAAATTACTTGTTTGGAAATGTCATTCATGTGTTCTACTCATTATTAATTTTATTTGAATTAATTTTGGTATTTCTCTTGGTTATTTTTTTTTTTTTTAAGGCTCGTGGTCTAAAATTCGTAATTTACTTGCCACACAAGTCAGGGGGGAAGGTGTTTTTCTTAATCATTATCATCCTGATTGTTGAGCAAAGCTGAGAAATAACAACAGTTCTAATTTTCCATTTTAGCTCCTGGGTGACAGGAATTCAGAAAATGATGGAATATGTTAAAGAAAAAGTAGATCAATTGATCAAGCAGGGTCCAGATTATAAAGAGCTTACTTTGGAGAAACAACAATGGACCGCCTCTCTTGAAGATCATCTAAATAAGGTACATCATAACATGTCGTCTTCTTAATGTATTCATGAACAGTATATTGTATTTCTGTAATTTAGCTATGTGAATTTTAAAGTTAACTCAAGTACAAATAACGTACTAGTTTGTCAGAGAGCCCACACTTGTAGTTAGAATTCTGAATGCTGTTATCAGCATGAAAAAGCTTAAAGCTGTTCCAAAAAATACAGCTGTGCCTGTGAGAATGCCTTACCAGGGATTTTCAATAAAACATGGTTTTGCTTAGAAAATGAGATATTATAATTTTTAATTTTGGAAAAGAAGTGAGCAATCAGGACAGTGACCTTCATGCAGGTTTCCTACATCGTTTCTGTGACTTCTTTTTCATTTGCTAGTAGATAAAAATAGAAGTGTGGCAAAATTGGGGGTTAATAAGCATGGTGGCTGTGAACCACAGCAAATTTTCAGTAAGGCTGAAGGAGAGTAGATTCTATTCACTATAAAAATTCCCATAATTCATTAAGATACTGATGCATCAAGGACATCAGAGCTTTCTTTAAGATGTTGAATTTTCGGTAGTAGTGCAGAACTTTTCAATAACTCATCAGAGCTGGATTAGACACTACACAAGTTTCCATGTATAAATTCAAATTTAAAATTATAATCTTTTATCAAGATTCATATGAAGAAAATCCCAGATCATAGACCAAAAACGTAAATGAATTTAATGACTGAATAATTAAGTCTGCAATCAGATATTTTATAATACTAAAAATGTAGACCCAATTTTGACATATGATTTCATTCTGCAGTTTGCTCTAATCAATTTCTTCCCAGTCTTGCATTAGGGAAGACTTTGAAGATTTGAGTCATAATGCATGATCATTCATTACAGTGAACAACACTTACTGTTATATTCCTACCAAGCAAAAAAACTTTTTCTCCAATTTCATGCAAAGTGTCACAAAAAATTTGTTCCTAAATTCAACTGCCCTTGAGCATTATTTAATAAAATTTGAACCTCAGCAGCCACTTCTTAGAATAGATGTTACATGTGAATTGGGATGTCTGATAATAACTATGCATCCTGTGTCTGCCTGTGCCCCTTCATAAGGTGATTTGTTATCAGCACGCATATATAACATTTTACAGTGACAATGAAATGGAGTTGTGTATATGTATCAGCATAAAAATTGGCTCTTAACTTGGCAGAGAACCTTTAAATGTACTTTCTGTGAAAACAAGCAACAAAAACCCCACACATAAACAAACAAAAGCCCAAACAGGAAGACAGAGCATAATAGGAGTTTTTCTGCCAAGGTTGTAATATCTAGGTTTTAATGCAGTTGTGCCTTACTGAAACAATAAGCCTGGGATAATCTGATAATGGAAAGCACAGTCAACTAAATGGGAGCAAACAGGAGGATTTTTTTTCCTAAATTCTACCATACCTGTTAGAATTTTCTTAGGAGAAATAGTAGAACTTTCTTCCTTTATATTTTCATTCCTGGATTACATAATTATCTAAAAATCAAAAATACAAATTCCAGAGTACATAATCTAAACACCAACAGACAAATGTTACTTCACTTTTTTCTATTCTATTCTAAAGTCATGTTTTATACTGTTGTTATACTTGCTATTTGTATAAATTAATTATATAAATAGTTATTTTAGTTAAAATAGTTAAAAGTCATGTTTTATACTGTTGTTATACTTGCTATTTGTATAAATTAACTATATAAATAATACTTTCAAATAAAGGTATCACAGTCGATTAAAAAAATCACCCCAGTGCTTGCAGTTGGTATGGAGATTGGCTCATATCTGTCTGAATCGGAAAGGGTTTTGGAGAAGCACCTTGAACTGGCTGAACAAATGAAGGTAAAATAAAAAATAAGAGAAAAGAAACTTTATTAACCTTAAGTACTATTAGAAGGAAAGAAATGTCTTCCGTAAGTCTAAATAAGGTGAGAGGCTGAGAGGTTCTAGTGTATTCTTGGAAAGGAAATAGGTTTATAGTTTAGTTTTAAACTGTAGTTAGTGAACAAAACCACAGGTAACTTTACAAGGCAGTACTTCTGATATCATTGGTTATCCCCTTTGTCTCTATCTCATAGTGTTATTTGTTACTACCTCAAGATCCCCGTATCAGCCCTTGATAGGAAGACTCTTCAGATATTACAGTATCACAGTATGCTAGAGATTGGAAGGGACCTCAAAAGGTCATCTAGTCCAATCCCCCTGCCAGAGCAGGAACACCTAGATAATGTTACACACGAATGTGTCCAGGTGGGTTTTGAATGTCTCCAGGGAAGGAGACTCCACAACCTCCCTGGGCAGCCTGTTCCAGTGTTCCGTCACCCTCACTGAGAAGAAGTTTCTTCTCAAGTTTAAGTGGAACCTCTTGTGTTCCAGTTTGTACCCATTACCCCTTGTCCTATCATTGTTTGCCACTGAGTAGAGCCTGGCTCCATCCTCGTGACACTCCCCCTTTATAGATTTATAGACACTTATAAGGTCACCCCTCAGTCTCCTCTTCTCCAAACTATAGAGACCCAGCTCCCTCAGTCTTTCCTCATAAGGGAGATGCTCCACTCCCTTAATCATCTTCGTTGCCCTGCGCTGGACTCTCTCCAGCAGCTCCCTGTCCTTCTTGAACTGAGGGGCCCAGAACTGGACACAATATTCCAGATGGGGTCTCACCAGGGCAGAGTAGAGGGGAAGGAGGACCTCTCTCGACCTACTAACCACCCCCCTTCTAATACACCCCAGGATGCCATTGGCCTTCTTAGCCACAAGGGCACAGTGTTGGCTCATGGTCATCCTGTCGTCCACTAGGACCCCCAGGTCCCTCTCCCCTACACTGCTCTCTAAATGGTTTTCTACTCCTACGTGAGGCACTAAGTTTAAAAATTATCTAGACAGTCAGAGGCACAGAAAACTTTTCTTTTGGTTTATTATGGTGAATAAAAAGGATGAATCAGCAAAAGGGAAAAAATATATTTCAGGTGAAGAAACTCTGAAGGGGGCTCTAAAGTTGCCATTAGATACTCATTGGTCATGTTGGGAATGCAGCCATGGTAAGAAAGCACGGCAGCACCCAGCTCTGTAACACAGCTGAAATTATACTTAAGTCACATCCAGGCCCTTTCCAACTCTGGTAGCATTACTGTGGTATCTGAAAGTGGCTTAGAACCAGCTGAATCCTCTTCATGATCTTGACACACATGGTTATCCTATGTTTGAGAAGTTCTTAAAACACAATTACTCATATGGAGTTCTTTTTTGTTTCAGGCAGGAGTTTATGAAATCCAAGACCTGGTTCTACACAGAGTGCAAATAACTCTGTAACAGATTTTTGTGTCTCTTCTGACAAATATTTGCATGCCAGTGTGTTACATTTTTTCCTTTTTTTTTTTTTTTTTATTCTATTTGTGGAAGTGTACAATCTACCCTGACAATAATAATATCTCCTACCTATTCTTTCTGTGGAATGTGATATGCTAGAGTTTGCACTCCAGGCTAAATGCCAGAGATAGGTATGCTAAGTGGTATTGAGTTAAATATATAAAAGTAGATAAGCTTATAGACATAGATATATATGAAGCTCTGAATTAAGACAGTGAATCTGAAAATCAGAATCCTAGCCAAATCATGAGAAATGTCAGCTCTTAATATACTGTGACTTTCTTCTGTAACAGATGATGCAGGAGAAGATATGACCCAGTATTTGGTCTCTATTTTATTTTTGCAGATTTTCTGCATGCAAATACATTGATTTTGGCTGGAATATGCAGCTTGATGGGTAGGGACTAGTCTGATATTAGGAAGCAATTCTTGATTGAAGAATGAAGGCATGAGTAGAACTACGATTCATAAGGCCAAGTGCTATAAGAACAGGCCTTAAAACAATTACAGCAGTAGCCTTACGGTGAGCGAGTGCTTCTGGGTCTCACTCTAGAGTGGACACTGAGTTTTTCTGTGAGAACTGAGTATCAGGAAAACATTTAAGATGGATTTGAACTCAAGAGAATGATTTCAGAAAATTGGGCTATACTGTTCATTAAGGGAATAGTTCAGTTCTGGCTGTTTATGTTTCTGTATGGAATGCTTCTGTGTAACTGTTGAGAAGGGATTTACTTAATCTGAATACTAAGACTCCTACTTTTTTTTTTGTTTCATTCAAAATAACTATTTTAATAACTACATCCAAAGTTGTAATGAAAAAATGGTTATTTTAAGCACATAACATTTAATTGATTTATAAGAAAGCAATACTAGTAAAAATTAACAATGTGGTATCAGTATTCACAAATTCTTTTCAGGATCATACCTATTGTTATATGTTTCTGCCTTCAAAGGAAACATCACATGAACTGGAAGCAGCCGAGAGAATCATCGAAGATATGGAAGAGTTTGAACCTGAGCAGGTGGCAGCTTTTTCTAGCAGAGCTGACTTTCTAAATGAAGAACTGAAAAAAATTGAAAAAAGTATTAGTTCAAGACTAGAAATTCTAGAAACCTACGTGTCCTTTCTAAAGCTGACTATGGAGGTACAGGTTACTTATTCTCTGACTAGACTGTGAAAATACTGCAACTGAAAATGTGCTTTTAGCTAGCTAAGCCAAATCCAGTAGACAATGTGCCATGGAAGCACTGCAAGTCTTTATAAGTTCCTTTTTACCTTAAAGGAGATCAGCTCCATCAGGGCAAGCAGCCCTCATCATTGAACTTGCATCAACCTAATGACTAGTTTATGTACAGGTTTTCAACTGTTTTAAATTGTCATTGTAGAAAGTATTATAATTGAATTTTTTACTTTCTCCTGCACACATGTGCTCCCTCGTTATATATGTAATAAAAATGCTTATGTATATGTGCTCTCACCTAAATGTACTGATTTTGCTTCATATAGTTTTAAAAATATTTCATATCATATGTTGCTGTAGACATTTATCATATGTTGATATAATTTTTTTCTGCTGTCTTGCACTACTTCCAATGAAGTACCTAGTCCTCTGAAGGGGTTTTAAATTAAATACATATATATATATACACACACACTGGTTTATAATATTGATGCATTGATATGTGACAGAAACGGAACAATTGCTGCCACCTGTCTGTTCGCCGTCCACTAGTTTACAGGTTATTTAAAACTTTTTTCCTATTTCATATTTGTGTAGATTTTTTTAGGGAGGATAATAGATCTTAAAACCTGGAAAAAATTGAGAAGCTTTTAATCAGTTTTGCTATGCCTACATGCTTTCTGATTATAGCAGCTCAATTTATTTTTATTCTATATTTTTCTGTAGGTGAATGATGATATTCAAACTCTGAAGGAATTCTATAAATTAGAACCATCACAAACAAACAAGGAGGCTGAAAATAAAATTGCAATGGAGACAGCTAACAGTCAGTGGGAAAAGACTATAAAAAAGATTTTTTCCATCCAAGACATGGGTTGCAGGTTTCTTAATTTAATAAAAATGGTGAGTATAATCTGATAAAACTGCATTGAATATTAGATGTTTGCCTGTGATGAGGTCTAATTCTAGTTCTGACTGATGGATTGTGATTTCTCCAGTACCTAGTTTTAAAGGGACTAATGCTGCTATACACATTTAAAATACAGAAGTATTATTTGAGTGCTAATGGCATTATAAGTAACATAAAAAGTTTTGTGCTTAACAATGACAGAGCCCTTAATAAATGATCCAGTACATGCCTACAAATATAATACATACTTATCTGGGTTTTTTTTTCATGTTGGAAAACAGCATATATGCAAGTACATATTAATTTAATTTTACTTCCATTAGCAGGCAATCTTTACTAATTGAGTGTATGAGGTTCTAAAGAGATGGATGCTAGAGCTACTTCCTTACAGATAATCTTTCCTGGTGTCTTTACATTCTGTCTTGGGTTCAGATGTACTATCTAGGCATCCCTATCTAATTTTCCAGCACTTCTTCATGAGATAATCATTTGAGATGTGCAGTCATTCCCTAAGTCACTCCTCCTAAAGCGATCCCAGTTAATGTAGACAGCCTGGACACCCAGCTGTTCTTTCTGTTTTTATAAGACTGACTTGGGAGCAGTTACATTAGAGTGAGGAGGAGGGGATGGTGTTGGCAACATACAGCAGCATGCAAGATGAACTGGAAAAACCTACTCTAAGGAGGGAAAGAGCCAGGCAGCTAGTGTAAGCTAAATTGTGTGCTATCACAGCTGGGTACAGCCAGGTACAGATGAGATAGTCAGTGTAAAGGCAAGCTGAATATGTGTGAAGATGAGGTTGCACTGCAGTCACTTAAAGTCTTAACATACCTTCGGATATTATCTCTAAGGATCTGTGCTGCCACCATGTTTTCTGCTACTCTGTTCCCATTATATTCTCAGATTGTAGCTTTTAAATGTCTGGAAGATACACGTCATACAAGTAATTTATGAACACTTTTTTAAAAGAAAAGTTCTGAAATCTGGAAAGCAGAAACAGCATTACCTAGTTTTTTGAGATTTCTGATATGGGCTCTGTGAAAAAGAGGAAAAAACGCTGAATGTTCAAATGCTAAATACTTTATTCCTCCCATGCTTCAGTGCTGCTTCGTCTGTCAGCAGAAAGGAGTGCTCTTTTCTTCATTCACTTCAGTTTCAGTTGCAATTGCCCAAAAGGCCATTTTGGGTATTTTTGTCTATTCGGAAATCATTTTGTATGAGAGTTGGAGTCATCAGATGGCAAAAATTCAGTCATTACTTACCTGTTTTGTTTTTAACTTTAACATCAGCCACGTCCTCAATAGAGAAATTCTGTTGATCTATGCTTATTTCTAAGAGAAAAGTGTTTTTAAAGGCACCCAGCGTACCAGAAATTTTTGAAGAATCTACTTTAGAATAGATTTTTATTAAGCGTTTTTGAGACTATAAAATTATGAAGTTTTAATTGCATTTTATAAAAACATTTGTGGAAAAAAATGTGTCTGTTTATTTGCCAGGTAAATAAGAGTTTAATATTAAAAGTAGAAAAATCTGTACGAGTAACAGAAGATGTCATTGTTAATCTGAGTAAAGAAAAGAAAGAACTGACTGATCTTTGGGCAATCTGGAATTTTAAAATTACTCAAGTAAAACCCATCAAGCAACAGCACCAGATATTTAAAGAGCAACTAAAAATTGTAAGTAGATTGACTAGAAAGAAAGCAACTGTGGCAAACATTTATACATGGTTATTAGTTTGTCTGTGACTGTCTCATCAATTATTATATCTGTCATGTGAGAAATAGATGATTAGTAAGATACAAGTCCCCACTTCAAATCTGAATTTTTAATGAAGTCCTCATACTGTACCAGCAGTGCTTTAGGGTTTTTTAGCTTTGTTGGGGGTTTGTTTTGTTTTTAAAAAGCACATTTTCATTGTGACTGAAGAGTTACTAAACTAAATTGTCTCTTAATAGTTACTAAACTCAAATCCAACCATGTTCATAACAAAAGAAAATTGAAATCTCCTTGGCACAGGGGTGTTGTGCCATGCTCCTGAAAAGCAACACTAGCTAGGCTAGGACCAGATATTTGTTGCTGCTGTCTTGTGCTACTTATCACTAAACTGCGACATCTTCTATTACAGAAAATATGTGTGTATGGGTACTCTGACCTTGCTGTCTGATCATTTTTGCACACTGTTTTAAAGATTTCCTATAGGGTTTGAGGTTTTACTGACAACGTTTGTGTGCACTGGGAAGGGGTCTTGTTACAAATTTAGATTTTCATTTTTTTTTATTATCATTTCTTCACTATACTATAGATGGAGACACTGAACTGTTTTATTATCTTTTAGACTACCCATGGATTAGAGATTCTTCAAGAGGCACTTCAGCTTGCAGCAACAGTTGACCTTGGAAATGACCGTTTTATTGTTTTGGAACTACAAAAAAAGCTTCACCAAATGAAACCACAGCATCAGGTGAAAAACTAAGCTAGTGAAGTACATGGTAGACCAAAATCTCTTTTTGGCACAGTAAAGATTCACAGTGACCCCAGACAGAGTGTCTGGGGCTGCAGTGTTTGTTGTCTTATGTTACTTTTCCAGGAGGAAGGATTTGCATGTGTTTGTAAGGTAAGAAAGAAAGACATGTTACCTTTAGTATCCAGAGAACATCTGGTGCAGTGTTAGCTGCATATTAAAGTGACACACAAGCATTGGAGTGGTAGAAGTACAAGGAGAGTATCAGCTTCACATTTTTGAGTTAGAGCTGGTCAGAGGCTGAGGTAAGTCATACTGAACTTCATAACGCCTCTGAGTTTCACCAATTCAGTTTGCAGTTTCCCTACATGTCAGTTTTACGTGTTTTGATTCAAGGTTGTTTCTGAGTGATAGCTAGCTGAGATTCACACCTTGCAAAAAGTAAAGTTTGTGGAGGATGTTTTAAAGAGCATGGCACTGATTTTTCCCAAGGTAATTTACTGTTATTAGATTGTTATTTCATCAAATTGTAAGGTAAAACTTGCAAATATATTTGTGTAAATATTTTGTTGCAAATATATTTGTATGCTGTAACTTTTTTTTGTAACTTTTTTCTTTGTACTTTTTTTTTTCTAGCAACTGAATGCTGAACTTGAGTACCTGACAAAATTATTAGAATTGCCAAGTCAGAAAGGCTTTCCTGTGAAAGAGAATTCTGAGAGAATAAGTGAGCTTATTCATTTCCATCAAACTCTAAAGGACACCATGACAGAATATGAAGAGATTTTCAACAAGACAGTCAAGTTCCATCACATTAAAAAAGAAGTGAGTATAATCTTTTAAAATACATTTTCTTCTCATTACAGTTAAACTCTTCCTGGTTTTGGTGCCTGTCATCTTATTTTTTTTTCCCAAGCAAACAGCGTTAACCTGCCTGGTGATCAGAATTAAAATTTTGGATCTAAAATTGCATGAAATTTGGAGTATTTAAAACTCAGATATGAACCCAAATTTAGTTACTTCAACCCATGTCAACAAATTTAGGGTAGCATGTTTAGGTAAGGAAGGAATTGTAAGCCTCCTTTCACATTATTTTAAACACACAGTGGTTTTAATTTTAATATATTCCAGCTGGAATGTCTATCAAAATTAGGAGAACTGGATGTTCCTGAAACATGTGAGGCCCCTGAAAATGTGCATCATGCTAAAGCCTGCCTTGTGAATGCTCAGGAGAAACACGCACAGATCAGACAGCTATACAAACTACTTATTACCCAGGGAGTAGATATCCTGTCTGCAGTGCAGCAACTTGTGAGTAGAATTATAATTATATTCATAACTATTTATTATTTATATTATGCTATATATATTTATATTATATACATATTATATGTATCTATATTATATTATAAATATATTATAATATCTATTTTTTATATGTTTATAATTATAATTATGAAATCAAGGACAAATATGAAAGAATATTGAAACTATCTGGATGAATTTTAGATGCACAAAATATACTAAAACTCTGAGAAAGGAAATACAGAGGTTCAAGATGCCTTTTAAAAAGCTCAAAATATAAAACGTAAGACAGCTGGATTTTTTAATTTCTACTTTGAGTTTGCAGATATATAGTCATTAAATGAAACATCCAGGAATGATGAAACTTATTCTTCAGTAGTTACTCACATTATAAATTTCTTTTACAAAGAGAAGAGTAATTTATTTGTAATCTTGCTTTAACTTTTTAATGGTCTGTGAACATATTTTACCCTGGAAAGTTGAAATAGATTTGATACAGGGAGGAAATTAATCTTAAAATAGCATTGCTTGGAAGCAAAATAGCATAACTTTCTGTTCTCTAGTATTCGTTGTGCAGTTCAAGCCCCTCTTAGTGATTTCTTCAATGTCGCATTTATGTATTAGACTTGTGCTACTTTGTAAATTTTGCTTTGCATAGATATTCTCCTATAAAGAAAGAATAACAAAAGAACAAAACAGAAATATAATCTACCTATTAGTGGATTCAAGACTGATTTGCACGGCAAGATGTGTATCGCTTTAGAAAGGAGTTAGTTATTCAGAGCAAGACTGTCATTGCTCTGTATTTGTTTACTAGGGAGAAAGCAAGACATTCCCTTATGACCTGCCTAGGTTATTGACATCGGCAGTGTGCTCTTCAGACACCATGAACTGATTGACTGCAGAAAGGAGCTAATCTCCAGGTGCTAAAGGACTGGAGTAAGCTACTTCCTCTTTGCTCAGAGAAGACACCATATGGGAGTTGTGACTTTGACCCAAAACTACTCCTCATACTACTACTGATTTAAACTGCTACGTAATTGCTCTCCCTACAGTGGAGGTTTAATGGTTTAGCCCTTTATGACTGATATCACTAAGGGATGTTCTGCTTCAAAATTATTTTAATATTAATTTGGTTAAATTGATGCATTTCCTGAATTTCATAAGTTTCTTTGTCTATTCCCTGTGTAGAATTGCTTGAATGTTTCTGTAAAGAATCTGAAGCAAGAACTTGCTAGATTTGAGTGTGATAGCATTGACTGGCGCTCCAAAGCTGATAAGTATGAGGAAGAGCTCTCAAAGCAGTTCCAGCACTGCACCACTCAAGAAGAGATAAATGAGGTAAACAAGGTGAATTTCAACACATTAAATGAATGCTAAAAGGGCTGTTGTATTCTGTAATACATGTGTTCTGTAATCCTGTTTATCATTCCCCTGAATCATAGAATCACAGAATAGTTAGGGTTGGAAAGGACCTTAAGATCATCTAGTTCCAACCCCCCTGCCATGGGCAGGGACACCTCACACTAAACCATATCACTCAAGGCCTCGTCCAGCCTGGTCTTGAACACTGCCAGGGATGGAGCATTCACAACCTCCCTGGACAACCCATTCCAGTGCCTCACCACCCTAATAGGAAAGAATTTCCTCCTTATATCCAATCTACGTTTCCCCTGTTTAAGTTTTAACCCATTACCCCTTGTCCTATCACTACAGTCCCTAACGAAGAGTCCCTCTCCAGTATCCCTATAGGCCCCCTTCAGATACTGGAAGGCTGCTTCACGCAGCCTTCTCTTCTCCAGGCTGAACATTTCATATGTATACAGAAAAGTTGATTTTCATTTTACCAGGAACCTTGGATACGCACAGAATAATATGACACGTATCTGTGATCTGATATATATATGATATATCTATATGATGTATATCTATGATAGGATATATATCTCAAATCTATGATATATATATATACATATATATATCACAATCTAAATAATCTATGGTCCTTACCTTTGCAGTTCAGGATTATATAAAGTTGTTGGGTGGGCAATAAAGTGCTTCCAGTGTACCACAAGAAACAGAACAGCTGCATTTTCTCTGACTTTCAGCTCTCAAAGTTTCATTTGAAATACAAGAGTCTTCAGTTTTCTTTCTTACAAAGCTAAAGTTTCAAACAAATGTAGTATTTACATATATTGCAGTTGTAAAGCTACTAGAACTTTCAGTCTTTTAATGAAAAATTCAAAATAATTTCATGCTTAACATTTCTTCAGAAACCCAAGAAATGATACTTTAAAACCTGCTAGAACAAAAGGAAATGTTCTTTAGCACAAGACAGTAGAATTTAGTATTATGTAACTTATGTTAAAAAAAATAGTTAATATGGTTATTAACATAGCATCTTAGTAAGACAAATACAAATTTATTCACAATTTATCAGGTTGGGCTGGGTAGGTCTCAGCAAAATTAATTTAGGAAAAATATTCCATAGAATTTTCTCAGAGTGATCCATTAAAATAAGAGGCTGATGACCTCTACACTTAATGTGCTGTAGATTGTACTTCTGAGCATCCATGAAATACAGAAACTGGATTCTTACCTGGGAGAATATCACACTAATGTTCCCTGTAGTGTGAAACACAGTGGAAACAGAACCCTGAAATTTATGATTTCTTATTTTATCTTTCACTAAGTAAATCCACACCTGAAAAAAATACTGCATTTTCTTTAAATCATCAAAGTATAGAGCTGACTGATAATTTTATCCCTCCTATTTTTAATGAGGAAACTGTTATTTGGATTTTCTTTTCTTTTACAACATATTTTTGTGTGTTCGTGAAAAGTATCCACCTTCTGTCTCTGACAAGTTTAAAGGAAAAGTGTGGTAGTGACATGTCTTACGGCATGTCATATAATGCAAAATGTAATGCATTAGGTTCTCATAGTTAATGGACTCTGCAAAGTATTTGCATAAAATATTTTAAATTACAATGGTAATTACTGAGGCTTTTTTCGTCATTGTATGTTGAGAAAGTCATGTTGCCTGCTTAAGTTAAAACCTGTCATCCCCAATCCTAATTGAAGCTTCAATGTCAACTAACCAAAATATAGAAATCTGGTGTGTGGATACATTTTTCTTAGAATAGAAGGTATTTCCTAAAGAAATACTTGACTAATATACCTGTATATGCATTAATTCACTGCCATTTTTCTTCTTCTCTTTTTGTTTTTTATTTGTTTTGGGTTTTGCTTTTTGGTTTTGGGGTTTTTTTATTTGGTTGTTTGGTTGGTTTGGTTTTTGGTTTGTTTTCTTCCTTTTTTTCTTTTTTTTTCCCATTAAGTATTTGTAACTAATTCTGTTTAAGGATCAAGAAACCAGACCCTGAACTACTTCAAGATTGTTCACTTCAGCATTTTAAATTGTTACTTTTAACATCAGAAATTTGTTCCAGCATTGCTAGTATCTAGCCGACCTGTCAAACATAATAGATGGTAAAAGAATAGTTATTTCAAAGTAAATAAATATTTCATGTGCGAGGAGCAAGAAGCAGCTGTTCATAGGTGTCACATACTAAACAGACATCCGACAATTTAGTTGTGATTTACCAGTGTACAAAGCAAACATTAAAGTTGACTGAAAATGTTTGGGATTCTCCTGTAAGCACTTTAATTAATTTACATTTAATGTGGTGGATCAACCATGTAAATAAAGCATGTAAGCAAGGGCTTTGTTGGTTAGGACTTACTGGTGTTTGGGAATATCATACTTGGAGGAGCTGGCTAGCTCCCTGTGTTTGTAACATATCAGTGCTTCTGCAAAAATCAAGAAAACATATACTTAAATTTATAGCCAAGAATATATAAAATGAGTTTTGGAGGACAGAAGAGTAAAATGTGTGCCTTTTCTGTGCCTTCTCCTGTTTAAAGAAAATTTGCAGAGGGCAAAAAATGGATTTATGCCTTGCACATCTTTGAAAACTATAACAAAAGCTCATGTGACCTTTGGGATCTTTGTATGCCTGTTTGGGCTTTCTGCTTTAATGACTAGCTGAAGTAGCAGCCTCCAAAGAGCTGTAACTTCACTGCATTACACTGCAACCATTTGTGACAGACATGAGCCAAGCCTCAGTTTAACCATAGCTTTATACTACACTGAATCTGTTCATGGGGTTATAAGTGATACATAAGATAACCTTTGCAATGAAAAAGCCTTTTCTTTAGGTGATCACTTTGGAAATAACATTTATGCATGTCTGCACAAAACTTGCAACAGAAGAGTAATATCCTGAAGTAGGTTCTCAGCTCTCTGCAGTTATCTCACTTCTTTCCTCTTCATCATATCATGGTTTATACATTTATGGAAAGGTATGATTCAAAATGTGGATTTTAGTCAAAGAGAGTAATGAGCTACCTCTGTACACAAGTAAGTAGTAACTGATACTTAGCACATTTATCACCTTGTAATTTATTTTGATTGCGGTCCCAGAATTAAATGCCTTTTCTTTTTTCCCACTTTCTGGATGGCTGTTCTTTAATTTTTGCCACTTTAAAAACCTATTTTCAGCAACCTGCTCTCATGGGCTGTTTTGATTACTAGTGCTACTAAATGTTTAATGTATGAATAAAAAGAGAAAAGTGGCTAACAACATTGAAGTGCCTTCCTAGGGTGGCTTGCACAGGAATTCAAAATGTTTTACTGGAACTCTACTGTAAAAAAGATTAAATGTTTAACACAGCTTTATAACTTGTTTTTTCCATGTATTTTGCGGTTGTGTGATAAATGGGAGCAATTGGCACCTAAACCCCTCTCCTCTACTATCATTCTCTATCTATGACAGGACAGCTATAGTTAGGAACAGCTGCCTGATTTGTGGCTATGACACAATGGACAAGTTAAAGTTCCACTAAACTTGTGGGCTGAAGTCACTGAAGCATATTAGGGTTTATAGTTCCTTTAGTATTTCTCATTTAATTTTGTGGAAAATAGTGGGAAACTAAGTTACATTTGGATTTCTAAAAATTGGCAGCTCTATATCATATTTGGCACAATTGTTGATGATACAGGAATTGTGTACATGCACTCTGACGGGGTAATGTACAAGTCTGAGCTGAGTATGGTTTTTCCACTGGGGCTAAGAGATGAGTGACAGCAGCTGCAGACCTTTGACACATGAGATATCATATCTGAAACAAGGTGATCTGATTTCACATACTGCTAGGAGGAGAGCCTCTGGCCTTATAAACGATCAGTAACCTATATATGTGCATAAGCCAGTGAAATGAGCTAAAATAAAAACTCTTGCTTATTGCTGCTTTTCCTCAAAATTAACCAGCAAATAAGGCTCTTGTGTTCTGAATACAAAACATTGTTCTGCAGAGTAGATTTTATTAACAGAGGGCGTTTAGATAGATTTTATTATTGTGTACTTAGGTGGGATAAAGAGCTTAAATTAATTGGAGATCACATAGAATTCCCTTTTTTTCTATTACACTGAATGAACACCATTTGTCTATTCTGCAGTAATGTGGCAAAATCCCACTAGATGAAATGAAAATGAAAAATATATTTCTTGATGGATTAACATTAGTATGCAATAATAATAATGTTTAATTGCTAGCTGTTCCAATAAGAGTAGCTGCAAAATGAGCATTCATTACTCCATGGACTCTCTGACAAGGAGGACGAGGAGGGCAGGGGGAAGTTTGTAGGGCTTTTTAATATAAAAAAGTGCCTCAAATATGTAAATTAAATATCAAACTGTGGATGTGACCTGACCTTGTTAACACTAATCAAATAAAATATTTTACGTTATACCATTTTACATAATGTATTTCTACATTGTCCTAGAAGTAAAAAATTGGCAACCCAAAGGATACAGAATTCTAAAAAAAAAAAAAAATAAAAAAATTGCAGTACTTCTTATATTCTTCTATTTCAGATTTTATGAATTAATTATAAATAATTTAAAAATAGGATCATGGCATAACAATGTAATTAAAATAGTGCCTTTTATAAGGTACCAGCAGCATATTTTAAGCAGGTTTTTTACTTGTCTACTTCTTTTATCCATTGCTTAAATGCATTCAAAAGTATCTGTAATGTCTAAAAGTATTTTTTGTCTTTGTAAACAAAAATGGAAATTACATAGCTTTCAAAGAGAAAATATTGAAAAAATGCTACTTAAATAATCCATAGTTCTTTAAAGATAGTTTAGCTGAGTATGTTTGATCTGCTTATTTATATGATGCAAAGAATGATATGTGGTTTATTAAGGGCAGTCTTGGAAAAGGATATTAAAGCAAATAGGTAAATAGTACTGAAATAAACCCCAAACACTTACATTATAACTTGTTCCCATGGTAAATAAACACTGCGTTTAAAATTATATTGATCATATAGTGCTCTTCTTTGATGTGTATTAAACTTGTTCTGGTAAATTGGCAATGCATCTGATCCATATATGTATAAAGGAAAGTGTAGCTTCCTAGAGCTTCATCAGTGTTATTCCTATCAGTGTGAATTTTAAAAATATTTTGTAGATTAAAGAAAATGTAGCCACAATCCATCTAAATAACAAAATAGTTTTATAGCAAATTTAATATAACTAATAGTAATAATTGCAGCTGATACAAGCCTTTCTGAAAAGTCTTGAAAGACAAGGATGCTACTAATTCATCTTAGTTTATATTATTATAAAAATCATTTTCACTAATGTTGAGCTTGCTGCACCAAGTCAGTGCTAACTGGTAATAATATTGTTATGTGCTACCAAATCTATCTAGCTGTAATTAGATGAGGCTTTCTTTGGGTGTCTGTTAGGCAGAATCTCTGTGCTACCATACTTATAGAAATGAGGATGCTTTATGACATGGCATAACATTATTAATTTCAGTACTACATTTTCAGTGTTCAGACTATAGTCTTTTAAACATCTGTTAATAAAACCTGAATAGAAGTGTGCTGGATTCTCTTTTACTAACAAAATGTACTTACTCTGTTTCAGCTCAGAGAATCATTTAAGGATCTCAAAAAAAAATTTAACAATTTGAAGTTTAACTATACGAAGAAAGCTGAAAAAGCTCGAAATCTGAAAGTACTTAAAATACAGATTCAGCAAGTTGAGATATATGCAGATAAAATACAGGTAATATTAGAAAGTTTTGTTTTATTGGAGGCTTCGCTGGTTGAATTGCTGTTGTCTGTCCCAAGCAGATCAGAGGAGATCCAAAATGTTTTGTGAGCTTCCCTTTCACTCAACTTTGTACCCTTCCCATCTCAGTCACTGACTGAGCCATTTTGCATTTTCTGTTCCTTTTATTTTTCCATTTCCTTCAGTGAAATGATCTTACCTAAATTTCTGACTTCCCTGTGTTCACTCCTTTTATTGTTCATTATTTTTCTATTTAATTTTATTCTTCTTGCTTCTGTTCCTTCACAATGTGTGACTTAGTCTTCCCTCTCCTTAAAAAAAAAAAAAGGCCAAAACCTAAATAAACAAAAAAACCCACCCACAATACAAACAAACAAACAAGAAACAAAAAAACTCTAATACCCCATCAAAATCAACAATAAATCCACACACATATTCCCTTTTGCATCCAGCTACTTTCTTGCCTTTCTCGTTTCCTCATATAAGTCTTTAGAAACTTTTTCTGCATCCATTGCCTGGAGTTGGTCATGCTTATTTGCGCCATAGAACCTTACTAGCTTCTTGACATTCACTCAAAAAAACTCTTTCAGAGTCTCCAATGACCTTTCTGGTTGCCAGTTGGAACTAGCAGGTTTTCTTTTACTTGCTCTGCCACTCTGCCAGTCTCTTCCATCACAACTTTTTACTTGGAAATTTCAGATTTTCAGAATCATCAGATTCTCAAGCAAGATGTTAATATTGTAGGACATGCTTAAATTGACTCATATGTAGTCACAGACTCCAAAGCCTTAGTAGTATTTTTTAATTTCTAGATTCAATTAAAGTTACTTTGTGTAAGATCTCAATTTTTTTTACTACAGATTTTTGTTTATTTTTAAGCTGAAAAATATAACCAAATTTTGCCTTTAATAAAAATAATTTACATTGATTTTAATCAGCATTGAAAAGACCTTCCATTTTCCTTTGATTATTGAAAAAGCAGTTTGTACTTGTAAATTTTAAAACACAGGACCAGAAATGTTTGTGGTTTTCTTTCAATGTTTTTTACTAATTATTTCTAAAAATAGAGGTATTGTTGTTGCCATATTTAACATTACTGTATCTTTTAAACAGATTCTTAAAAAGAAGATGGAAAATTTAGAGAAGAAAGTAATTGGCACTGTAGCCAATGAACTTAATACTAGAGTCCTCTTGGGGTCAATTAGTGACTTACAAAACCAGCTGAGTAACTTTACTAAAGTTGTGGAGGATTACAAGCAAAATCTGGATCTCATGGAGCATCTGCAACAGATGATGGATGAGGTACTAGTAGAACTGAGGTCCTTACTATGGCTGTAACATCTAGGACTGAGATAGATAAAAGTGCTTATAATTACTTCAGGCAAAGTCTGTGACTTCCAAAAGTAGACTGGTAAATATTTTTGTAGTTTTACTTTGGAACTTCATAGAGAAAACGGGAAAGCCCCATGCAACATGACCACATTCTTGCGTTGCTATGCATACTACTGGGGTCTCAATCTCAATATGACTTTCATAGTGATCTAGCATCTATGATCATACTTATGAGTTCATTTTCTCTAAGTGTATTCTGTGGCAACATAGAAAGTGCCACAAGCTCTCCTTGATAGCTGTCAAACCACAAAAGCCAAGTTATCAAAATACCCACTTTGTTAGTTGTCAGGAAGGGCTGTCTGTGTGATGTGTAATTCTGGAATTGAAATGTAAAACGTTTTTTTTTAGTGTACTTGGTAAGCATTTTTTTCTGAACTGCAGTCTAAGTCTTTTTGGAGACTTGTGTAACTTTAACGGATCTGAAGGCTGCCTCAAGCATTGCCATTTTTAAAAAAAAAAAAGAAAAAAAAACATTTGTAACAGTAATTTCCATCCTACCACATTGTGTTGGTGCATCTGCTGCGAGGCAAGCACAGTTCTGTCATCGTTTATTTTTAGAAATAATACTGCTCGTATCTCCAAAGTGATCTAAATACATGACAAATAAATTCCCCTAATGATAGATCGCAATACTAATGTTTTGTTTAGAAGATGTTTTAATCGTCTAGTGATCAATGGGTCATGTATTGTTAGCAAAGCAATTTGTTACAATTTGTTGTGCATTTGCATTTTTAAACTCCTCACTTACTTTGAGGGAAATAGGTTATTTCCTAGATCTAAAATTTAAGATTGCTTTCTTTACGCAGTGTAAAATATCAGCTTTTACTCAAGAGTTTTTCTTTCAGGAACAGGCAGAGTGTACAATACTGAATTTGGTGGCACAATAGAAGGGTGATTATTAGCTGCTTGCTGTAATGACATAATAGAGATGATACAGGGTGAACAACAGATTCTATCCTCTAAGTATTGTTAACCAAAATCATTTATTATGTGTGTGTTTTAAACCCCATTCTTGTCATTAGAAAGATTACTAGCAACTTGAATGGTTGCTGAGACCAAAATCCTTGTTTGCTCGTAGTCTAAATCTAAGCAACCTCACTGCCCTTACAGAAGTATATCTGTGGCCGCGATACAAAGCTTGTGAAATTAGTCAGTTGATATACAAGGTGGAAAGAACCCAGAAATAAAATGTATGTGTGCAGAAGCGTTAACTAATAACTTCAGCATGCTTGCAAGTGAACACAGATACAGTGTTTAAAGAAAATTTAGCAGCTATTAATATTTGAAGCAGTATTTCTACTGAACAAATGTTTTTCAGATTAAAATTGGAAAATTGAAGACATACTGTATGCCACAGATTATGGAAAATCTAAGATTAGTCCAGTCTATTCTTCAAAAGCTTGAACTGCTGATAATTTATTATAATGCAGTGTTTTTATCCTTCAGTGTCAATTTTGGTTTGAAGATGTGAGTGCAACAGTCATTAGAGTTGGCAAGTATTCTGCAGAGTGCGAAACAAGAGAAGCAATAGAGACTCTCTACAAGCAATTCAATAAGTTTATTGAGCCTGCAGTGCCTCAACAGGAAATAAAAATTCAGCAGATTACAGACCTTGCTAAGCAGTTATATGGTGAGGAGCTGTCTGGTAATGTAATGCAGGGAAAAAAAATGCAGCAACTTAAGACAGGAGTAAGCAGATTCCTAGATTTGTTCATTTAAAAACAAGATCTTATGAAATTTTAAAAATAAACAATAGATTTCAAGTATTGACTGGAAGAGGTGAAGGATTTCAGAACAAATCTTTAAAAATTAAAAAATATGAAAGTACTCAGCAGTCTGATAGTTACTTGGTTTTGTGTATACAACCTGAGTTCACCTTGAAATCAGATGTGACTGTCCTTGTAATATTTATGATCTTGGAATTAAGACTACATGGCTTTTGCTATCTCATAAGAGGCAAGCCTTTTAAGCCAAAATATATTACAGTGATATACCTTAGTGCTGAGTGAATTTTTTACATTAACGCTATAAATAACTATTTGCCAAGTTTCTTAAACATTTATTAGCAAAAAATGTAGATTGTAACAAATACTCTATTTGCAGTTGTATTTATTTGAAACATTATTGACCAAAGAATGAAGGTCAGCAAAACAACAAAAGTTTTTCTTTGTTGTTTAACCTTGTAATGTTTACATACTTGTTGATGTTATTTTATCCAAAGGTAAGATGACCATCCAAGCAAGGATATACTGTGTATCAACAGAGTCAGGCCGTGATTTTAAATTCCTCTAATTTAGAAACTATTTAGAGAGCACAGATCACTTTTTCCCCCTCTTCCTTCCCACCCCTCCTCTTCCTTTTTTTAACTTCTTGATATTTTAAGCATTCCTACATTCTCTAGGACAGAAGCTGACAGAACAGATTCTTGACACCAGTTGACTGGAAACACTGGAAGAAAGGAGGCGCTTCGTATTTTTTAAGTCATTACATGGGAAAAAGCTTCTCCACCCTACCTTTTTTTTTTTTAATTTCTTATAACAGGGATATAAGTGCCTCCTAACTGTATAATAAGACAACTAGTTTAGGAGACACTTTACAAGTTCAGTATCTTTTAAAGCAATGTTGCTAACCAGACAGAGGTAATTTTGTTCAAGGAGAAGCCTAGCAGAAGACCGAAGACCTGCAGTGACTGTGAGGGCCCACCTCAAACATGCTAGTAAGAAGTAGGATTGCAGATCACAGAACTCCTCCAACAAAACAAAACACAGAAAAATGTAATTAGAGTATATTTGGGTTGCAAAGTAAATTGTTATACAACTGCTTGAGGCATTCTGTTCTACTTTCATGTTTTTTTACCTTTGTAGGTATCGAAGAAGGAAAGAAGTATGTTGAAAAAGCCATATTAAAGTACAAAGAAATCGTTAATTCTATTGATGAGTTGTGTAGGTCTTTGAGGGAACTTAAGGAGATTAAGGTATATATCTTTTTAATCTGGAGAATGTATTGCGTCTGCATCAACTTTATCAGGCTTATTGTCTGAATCTGAAGTTAAAAGTATGTGGTATGAAGCATTTCTTAATTGTTCACTTTTCCATTACCTTATGTAGTGATCGTAATGAATTGATGAAATCCTATTTGGTTTTGCTCTAAATATTCATCCTAGGATTCTTTTTCTTGACTTCTTTCAGAACTGTTACTGCTTTCAACTACCCTTTAGGGGAAAACGTCTCAATTTCTTTGAGAATCTAGGCAAATATTTTTTTCTTATATTTCTTCTTCCTTTGGTTCTCTAATATAAGTAACTGCTATATCTATAAAATGCCAGACAACATAGCTTCTTGGCTCCCTGTTGGAAAAATCATCCCAAGAAAGAAGTTGTGCTAAAACCAAAATTATTTAAATTATGTAAGCATCGCTCACAACATAAATATTAAAGAGAATACCAACGCATTTAGATTTATATAATCTGATAGGCTTCTTTGAGTGTAATTAATAACATATCAACTGAGGATAAGTATGGAAGACAGCTGAGCAGGCTGGATTTCTATAATAAAAACTGTCTATTCCAGTTCCACTCTGAAAGTAATAAATGAAATATCTACCACATGCAGCAATAGATGATGAGTTAATTCTTCTGTGAAGTTGGAAGTGTTAGGATACTTAAATGTCTTGCTCTTGTTGATGTTGAATGTTGTTTCATTTTTCTTTGATGGAATTACACTATAAAATTTGAACACTCAAATTACTCATTAACACACTTAAAAGCAGTATGTGATGTCAAAATCAGAAATGAGTTGCAAAAGTATTTAGCTGAATGGAAAGAAAGTTTTGCCTTGTACTATAACCATAAAAAAACTTCAATATCAATGACAACTGGGTGGGTTGTTATTTTTTCAAATTCTTCTTCCAATGCATGCGTTACTTAAATGCTATTATAGTATTTAAATAGCCCCAAGTTTTGTCAGGCTTGAATCTTTGATAGTTTTGTGAGCTCAAAATAATAAAAATCTTTTCAAGAGAAGTGGATTTTCAAAATAATTGTAATATTTGACTAATTTTGCTAATTGTAATGTTATCTTTCTGTAACAGAGTTGTTTGCAGAACACTTCATAAAATATTTCCTGGTTATTTTAAACTTTAATTTAAGTAATTCTTTTTAAAAATCAGTCAAAAGGAACATTATATATAAAAAAATTCTGCAATTCAGAGCTCAGCAACTTTTTTCAAATAAAAGTTATTTTTTATAATGCGTAGTATTCTGAGATTTTGAAACTGATATTCTTACTGAACATTTCCAGAATATCTCAATATTTGATATCTGTATCTTATGAAGAATAAATCATTCAGCAAATAATCTACACAAGTGCCATGAGTATGGAATGCCATGACTATGAATTCAGCTTTACGTCCTGTCATTTTTAAAGCATAACAAATTAAGGGGAAATGTATTGTGAAGTCTCTCCTGATTTTACATGTCTGAAGGAGAACATCTCTTTGATTTTTCAAGTGCAAAATTGAATTATACCTTTTCTTCAGCAAAAAAATTATATTGATCAGGTCACACAGATTTTTTTCACTTGTTTAATCATAGCATGGAAAATTAATAATACAGCACTTTCTTACGAAAGCTTATTTAGGACAGTAACTTTTGGTTGGACAACTAAAGATGTGAAATACACAAAACTAACTATAAAACTTCTGATTTTCTTCATGTTGTTCCACTGTGATGTTCTTTGTATATTTTTTCTATGACAATTTTAAAGGATTCATGAAGTCTTGATAAAATACAATATGGCTGTCCAGATTTCCATTATGTAAGGACTTTGTAACCAGTTGCACAGTCTTTGAGGCTTCAGCTAGAAATAAATATTTGCCAAAAAGAATTGTAAAGCAGCTGATCTAAAGTACTGTTAATTACATTCAGAGTGGTTATGGATTGTCTAGATGGGAAGCTGAAGTAGGGAGGAAAATGAGAACAAATGCTGATTCTGCCTGGTTATGTTTTATGCTATGAACACATTCTCCCCTTTCCACCTTTTAGAGAAATTTTAACATTCTACAGACTCACAAATGTTCCTTTCTTCCTTACCACAGTTTTCCTGAAATCCTGACTTTTTTTTTTCTGGATTTGTTGTTTACCCTCTTTTCCTTTTCCTTCCCCTTTTCTTTTTTTCCCATTAGTGTCACTTTGTTAATCTTTTATTTTCCCTTGCTTATTTTGGGTACAAATTGATTAATATTCCTGAGATTCTCAACTAACCAGTGAAGTCTTTGGTGTCCTCCTATAATTTCCCTGATTTGGAAAAGATCCCCTCAGCTTTGAAAAATATTGCCTTTGCTTGTCCAGGGACAAAGGAATTGGGTTTTGCTGTATGCTTTTGCCATAAGCAATTTACACCTGAGATAATGACAGGCTTTAGATAAGATTTCACTGATTCTTCTACTCTTGTTGTACGGTACATAAGACAGTGTATAGCTAACAATTGGTACTTTCCATTGTGCATAAGCTTACTCAGTTTTCTTTCCACGTTGCAGAAAGGTGAATTTTCTGAGGAGTTGGTTACTTTTCAAAAAGAAGAAAGAAATGGTCAAGAAGCAGGTGAGGCTGTTATTAAAGAAAAAGAAGAGGAACAAAAGCAGCAGGTTAGTATTTTTATAGAAAATAAAATTAGTTTATGCTAGTGGATTTTTTTGTTTTGTTTTTTTGAGTTTTTTTTCTTGTTTTTTTTTTTGTTTGTTTTTCCTCTATTTCTTAAACGGCTCTCTGTACTGATGGGAAGTTTCTTGGTTTTTGGTCTTCAGGCATCCCTTAAAATGGGTGTTATCAATGTAGTCTTGGTCCATCCAATCCACATATTTATTTTACCAATTTTTTTGTTGGTCCTATTGCCACAGTACTATTAATGGAGATGTCCTCTTTTTAACTACTTGTCCTTCCAGTGTGTAACACAACCACAGCTGTCAGTTCAGTATGACATCATGTCATAGATAACTGTGGGTTGGAAGTAGATGAACTTAAGGTCCTCCCCAGCCCTAACCATTGTATGATTCTAATATGCTGTACTGTTGGTAAGACACTATACATCAAATAAATAACAGAACTTAGCAGGAAATAGTCATCTTAACTCTCACCTTGAAACACTTAAGTTTCATTTCCACTGCCAGAATTCCAAACAGCAGGGATCATAAATAAGTTCCAAAGTATGGATTGCTTGTTGAGGATAATGCACAAAAGAAAATTAGATATTGAAAGACCGGGTATGCAGTTAGAATTATAAAAACCCTAGCAGACAAACATGTTTTATTCATGGGTATACAGTAAATGAATGTGAAAGGTTCCAAACTGTCAATGAATAAATATTTTAGAAATACAGGTAATATAAACCCAGACCTATGTTACATGGCATTAATTCCGTTAGTTTAAAGAACATTTTGAAGCCTTAGGAACCAGGATGTAAACACTACATGGAATATTCTGGTGGATTGGAATGGGTGGTAATATATTTAAGTCTTTAGAAAAGTAGGGTCCATTTTGCCAGCTGATAACATAAATCAACAATACAAGACATTGAATTGTGATGTTTTGTAGAGATTTGACTACCAACATTCCCTTTAGTTCAATAAAGAGCATTCTATAATCTGCTGATGAGCCAAAATTGAACCTAATTGAATTTCTTACCTCTATTCTAATTCAATGGGAGTTTTGCCATTGACTAGGAGCCCAGATTTCAGTCAAAATTTTGTGACTGTGACCCTCAAGAGAATTTCCTCACCCAGCAGATGTCCATAGCCCTATTTTCTATTTTACTAGGTCACAGTTTTGTCAGTCCTCATCAGACTGTGCCTCAGCTGCCAAGGGGAGAAGTCAAGGGTATGCGAAACAGCAAATAGCAGATGTGAAGTATGATGCCTCCACCCTTTTCATCACTCCATACTTCACTTGCAGAAGTAGCAGCTTCACCTCACTAGAGCTTTTCTATCTTCCATTTCCATCCTTTACACAGAAAGACCTGGCCCATATTCAACGCCTTGTCTAATAGGCAACAATCTCTAATTTTGCCTATGCTTCTGCAAGCTAATTTTGCAGCACTAATTTGCTTCAGAAAAAAGTATCACCTGAAACTGGCCTGGACCTTCTCATGACACAGTTATGCTATTTGGATCACAGGTGGCACACGAGGGTTGAAGGTCCTCATGCTGCTATAGCCTGTCTGGCAGTTTGCTCACTCACTGTCCCCACGTCATTATTTTCCTTGGCATTTTCCTCAGGGTAATTTTCTAGCAATTTCTGAAATAAATTTGTTCAGTTCTGTGACTTCATTAGACAGCATATCCCCGCACTAAGATGCCAGATTAGTCATTGGAAGATTCCTACAATGTCATGGCTTTCCTGTAGTTATTCAAATATATGCCACTGTGTATACATGTACGTAGACTCCTTAATAGACAGAATAAAGCTGGATCATTGATTTCATTCAGACAGTTGACACTGGCTATTCAGAACCTATATTTTTTAAATAGACCTGCTCAGAATTTAATATTATAAAGAATTTTTCAATTTCTTAATGTTTAGTCAGATTTGGTTTATTCTATTTGTTACTGCAAGTCAGACACAAACAGCCAGATTTTGCTACTGAAATGCCTATTAAAGCTTCATTTAAGAAAGACTTGCAAATTTGGTTAGGCTTAAATCTGGGAGAGCTTTTTAGAACAGTGCTGATAAGGTTGAAAGAGCTGGGTGACAATCAAATTTGCAAACCCTAGAAAAATATATTGTATGTGTGTGTATTGGAATTAATAGCTAAAAATAACAATTTCTTAGGAATAGTTTAAATTGGAGCACCAATTAAGAAATTGAATATGTGCAGAAGGAAGAAGTAACTCAGTCTTTATTGTTTTCTGAGTAGTTGGAAAGGGGAAAAATGACATATTTCACCAAATTTGAAAGTCAATTATAATTTTTCATGTTAATGTCCATGATATATTCATATTGAAAGATACTTTGGAGGTCAGAATTCATCAAGGGATGCTTGTTGAAAACACTTTTAATACTAAAACTTCATCTTACAAATAAATTGAATTCCTTGGTAAAATAGGCACAATAAAATCTCAAATCTCTTCCAGCCATTCATTCATGGATCTGGCATGAATCACATGGCTTTGAAATAACAAATGTATTAACTTGGAAAAATATCTGTATTAAACCGTATCTATAGGACCAGGGCACTACTTTTTTTTTTTTAATTTTGTTAATTTTGTGCATGATTATTAGAGTATATTTAAAGCAATAAACCAAAAAGAAAGGTGAAACACATGTGCCACTGCACTGTCATCATGGATACTGCCAAGGAGACCTGGTTTGGAAAGCAGTGATATCCAGTGTATCACCCAACTGATTTGAGTAAACAGTTCATAGGTGATAGAAACATTGTTTAGCAGATTACATATTTTTGTATCGAATTTAATAATGAGAGAATAGCATAAGAAAACATTATGAACACCTTTGCTGAAAGCCCTGGCACAAATAAAATTGACTTAAATATATGAGTACATACTTATATAAAAATTAAGAGGCAGAGAAGTAATTAATATATCAGATAATGTCTTCGATGCTTTACAGTTAAAAAATTAATGTACTCATGCACACATCCAGTTCTTTTTGAAACATGGTGAGAGGAATTTTTTTCTATTTTGGATCCAAGATAATATAAACTAATTTTAGCATTGTTTCCTGTTAATCTTTGGACAATATCTTGAAACAACTGGCAGAAAATGAGGAAAATGTAAAATACTTGAAAGATATTGGTATAATTCTGTAAGTCTTGAACATGACTGATGACTCTCAAACAAAGTCCAGTATCTTGGCTGTTAATATATTCTTATTACTACGTAATGGTTTCTCATTTAGATGAGAATTAGGCCACCTCTTCTCCACCTTCCCCTTGCAAATGCTCTTATAAACAGCACCTACAGGTAAGCCACAGGTTGTCCTTTGTAGAAAGAGGGACTTTCTCTTTTATTGATACTGTTGTAATCAATGCATATATATATTTATAGTATCTGCTAAAATATATCTGAACAGTTTGAATTCCAGTTAGCAAAATTTTCTGATGAATTATGATTTTCCACATATTTCCTTCTGCTTCTCAGAATGCTTTAAGCTTAATTAGAAGAAATATTTCAAATAATTTGCTAGCTGCTGCACGAAAAGGGAATTCATAGAATGATAACTCATTCTCTGTTGTTTTTTTTTTTTTTTTTTCCCTTCTTGCCTTTCTCTACTTTCCCATCCTAATTTAAGGACAGGAATAAATTGGCTGATATTCTAATTATCTGTCCAGCTGGCGAGGATCTTGTTTCACAGGATACAGTGCTGTCATCTTCAGCCAAAGAGGATAGTTTACAGACTGCATTCCTGGCAGAAGAAATACCCTCCGGAGATGAATATGAGTGTATATCACCTGATGATATCTCTTTGCCACCGCTTTCTGAGACACCAGAATCCAACCTCTTACATTCTGAAACAGAGCTAGAAGAGCAGTGCTGTTGTAGTTCTCATAATTTGCATGTCAATTCCTATAGCTTGCAAATGCAGAAAAATGCTAGTATTAAAAAAGTGATGGAAGCCTCTGATATCTTAACAAATTCTGCTTATGCTGATGCTACAGATAATAAAATAGAAAGCCCGTGAGATCACTTTGAGAAGTTTTGTACCTCTTCAACAGATTCTGGCCTAAAAGACAGAGCAGTATCTCCTTTGACTTGTAGCTTATAAGGAATATCTGAAGCCAGCACTGCTTCCTGCGCTATAAATGCCAAACCAGTATACAGCATGACGAATGAAGTGTGCAAAACACATTTGCAACACCTTGAGCTTCATAAAAGCATGGCAGAAACACAAGAACAATTGCATGACTTGAATAACTGTACTAAAACCCAGGACAGGGTGCATGCTTTGCCTGATATATTCTCAGGTTCCATGTTTCAACCAGACACCACCAGAAGCTGCCAGAGGCAGATGGCCACCCGAGAAGAGATTAAAAGTTCATCAGAAAAGAACAGCATGGCCAGCCTAACTGGACAGGCACCTAGCTTCTCCCGGCTTCTGTCTAACAAAACTGTCACTGAAGGTTCTCCAGTAACTTTGGAAGTAGAAGTAACGGGATTCCCAGAGCCTACACTGACATGGTGGGTAGCTTATAATAAGTAGTAGTAAACATACCTATTACCAAGACACCATGAACCACTTATACTGAAATTAATTATTATATAGACTAGAAGAAACGGCTTGTGTACTTTCTACTCCACACTTTTGCATGATTCCCACCTTCAAAATTGCCTTTGACAATTAACCTACTTGAAATAACCTCTCTGTACTTCATTTTATGAATAATGACAGCATCAACCTACTGCAAGCATTCCCAATGTTCTTTTCAAGCAAATACATCATACAGTTTTTATATTCTGGAATATGACATTCCTCTTTTTCAATAATTTCTTAAGATAAATACACACTCCAGATTTACCATAAGTAAATTCACCTGCATTTTACTCATGATATATGACGTTTGGTATGATATATGGATGGACACGTACACATGCATGTATGCTGTATATAGCCACTACATATACAAACAGACACACATTTACACATATGTAAGACTAAGTTGCTAAAAACTGGAGAAAGATTACAGGTTAAAAAACCTGACCAAACCTAAATGTCTACACTGAGAACCAGTTTTATATTATATATTTGTGTGCACACCCTATCTCTCTCTGAATTGCTGTATGTCTAACTAGGATACTTTATACTGCATTTGTGAGAAATACAGATGATGCAATATAAACATATTTTAAGATTACTTTTCAGAAATTCCCTGCCAAAGGAACAGGGACAGAAAGAGGGGCAGCTTCCTTCAATTTTAATCAGAAGAAATAATTAATTTAGTTAAAAATATATACAGTGTTGATATACGGTCTTTTAAAAATGATATTCAACAAAAGCATTTTGCAAATTAGAAATTTATGAAAACAGAAAAAAGTGGGGTTTTTTAATTACAAATTCACCAATACCATGTATTTTGTCCTGTTGTAGATGTTTTATTTAACATACATGTAGAAAAGTACTTCTGTGTTTGTGTTAGGTGAAACGTAGTTTGTGCTGAAACATCATGAGGCAAGAAGAGCTAGAATTTTCTCTTACATCCACTGTATAAATCAGGAATAAATGCCAATACATGGTGACAGATCTTCAAGTGTTAGACTATGACACTGATTCTATGGAATAATTTCTAATGAGTTGCTCTATTCTGTTTGATGATGTGAACAAAGTAAATGTTAAGTAGCCTGGGGTGGAGGAACAGGTCGTTGGCTGTTCTTTATGCTGAAGACACATGTTCAGAAAGGTTGTACATGCTTATGCATCTTAAGAGCCTATTCATGAGCTGAATGTGGATGAATCAAAACGTTACTAGCAAAAATATTTCAGCACCAAACTGTGGGCCCAAGACTTCATCCTATTTTCTCCAATACTGCAGAGAGATAATTATGACTTGTCCATTTATAACCACATTTTCTAGTAATAAGAATTTATAACCCAGCAATTTGAATTATTTAAATATTTATCCACATTTACATATGAGTTCAAAACTGGGGAATTAGAGCACAACAGTGAGCTCTGTCCTTTGCTGTCAGTGTAGAGGTAAAGAGGTTTTCTGAATTTGAATTCTACTTGGAATACAGCAATAAAAATCTGACTTGAAAACTGACTCTCTGCTTCAGGTACAAGAAGGGCCAGAAACTGACTGCAGATGAACACTTAAAGCTTTTGCAAAAGGAGACAAAACATACTTTGTTCATTCAGAAGGTGTGTGATAAAGATGCTGGCCTTTATGTTGTTCGGGCTAAAAATTTGAACGGCACTATCTCTTCAAGTGCCATTCTCCACGTGAAAGGTAACAGGCCACCTATTATAAGAATAAACTGGATAATGCTGTGTGTCATCTATATTAGCATAACACTAATGTACTGGCTATTCACAAAATAAGTACAGTATTGACTGCACTGGATTTAGTTCTCACATGCTAAGTCAGTGTTAAATTTATTTTCTTACACTGCATCTTTCACAATCTGTATCAAACCACTTCTGTGTCACACTCAATATATTGTTTCTTTAATACCAGTATTATGTGCTCATTTTCCTTTCTCCTAGTGATGTTGAGATAAAAATTTATTCTAGAATCTGAGGCAGAACTTTACTTTCTAAAAATGTAGACATTGCAAAGTGTTGAAAACAGTTTTAATGGTTATAGCTATTAAATGTCAAGATACGCCAAGATAAAGTGCTCAAATCAGTTCATATTTTATGGTATGCCTTTTTTTCAAGGTGGTGTGGAAGGTGTTGAAATCTTTTTTAACCATCAAATGTATGATTTATTTCCAGCTACATTTTTCTCATATGTTGTTTTCTAAAAAATAGTATTTGTAGGATAATACTTCTTAGTACTAAAATCTTACCATTCACTGATGCACTGGTGTAGATCAGATTTAAATCTGTCTCAGCCCAGCATTTACTCCATAAAGGAAAGTTTTGGTAGTTCCAATGGAGTTGTGGTTTTCTGCACAGATTTGTCCCAGGATCATCAGGATTTGTGTAAGTGAATCATCAGGCAACTAGCAGACAGTAGATCAAAACTCCCTAATGCTTACAAAATGACATATTCTAGCATACCAATCTGCTCAAGTAGGTGCTTGCAATGCTTTCTCTGCCTTCTTATAAAATTAAATATATAAATATTTCTAATGATCCACTATTTTATGAGACAAGAAATATAATAGTTTATAAAGTGACCATTTTTGCATGCTTAAAGTTTTTAACACATTGATTTCAAGCAGAATAAACAAATTGGAGAAATACTCAAAAGTGTATTCACACAGATAATTATTTTTTTATTTTATTTCAACCAAATGGAATTCTATGACTTCATAGCAGTAAATCCAAACCAGGTGAACTTTGTTGACCTGCATATTGCATTTCATTCTTGATAAGGACAACCACAAGTGTTATTTTTTATATAAGTAGTAATTTGTTAAGATATTTCATAATGCTGTAACTGTGCCACTGGAAGATTTCTTATATAAATCCTCAAATGTAACTTCATTCTTTAGCTCAGTACAGTAAAAACAGTTGATAAACAGCTACATAATTTTTCCTGCATCTTTGGTTTGCAGCTTTCATATTACAACTGTGCTGGCATGGGAAATTTATAGAGAAGAAATGTTTACTTTGTCTTGTAGAATTTACCAAGATAAAGTAAGCCTTTTACTGTGTGGCATGTTATGAGCAGAATATGTATATTATAAATTGCCAAGGGTCAGTGAGATTGGAGACTGACATTTAGATATTTGGCCCAGTGACTGTATCTTTATTAAAATTCCTGTTACTTTGAAACAGGAGAAGTTCTCAAGGGAATATAACCTGACAGCAATACGAGAGGGAGCAGGAGGGAGGACGTGGGGAGCAGATGGGGGAGCAAACTAACTTCCAACTAAAGTTGATATTACCCTTAATGAACAACCTTCCAAGTGTAGTCATGTCCCAAAAATGTTGATTCATAAGATTTTTCTCAGGTATAATATCACCTATTTTCCTAAAGTGTACTTTCCATTTCACAATAAAGCTTATTTTAATAATTAATACAATTTTGAATGTTTCAATTTTCACAAAAGTAATATTCAGTTTAGTGGTTTTGTGCCCTTTTGTCTTTATGAATTGCTATTATAAACATACAGCAAAGAAATGGCATAAGTAGTACATTAAGCAATACTGTGGTAAGAACAAATCCAAATGCCTCTACTACATGCTGTAAGGTTTTGCCTGCTGCAGAGCTGCCAGTGCTTGATAACTTTATCCTGCTCATAACATTCATTTTCTATTTGAAAATGAATCTTCTAGGTGATAGCTGCCCTTCAATCCTCTGTTTTTTTACTGGGAGTTGCCATAGTTCAAAAATTAATGATGGATTTTTTTGACATGTTCTAAGTAACTTTATGTAATACTTGGGTCACTTTTTCAGGCATTTTTGCCTTAAGTATTGAGGCTAAGTATATACACATGGAAAAAGCAGGAGTGGAATCAGATGTTCTCTTTAATCTTCTGACTTGTGTCTGCCAGAATCAGCCCTTTAATTTAAGCATAAGGCTTGTGACAGAGTCATTGTAGCTCTACTAATGCTGGGCTCAGAACTACGTCTTTGTTCTAACCTGTGGATCCTTCATTTTGAAAACTATGGAAAGTTCAGTGCTAGAATCATTGTTGTGTCTCTTTCTTTTGTGGCCAGTGTGAGAGTTCAGACATATGCATTTGAATTTTTTAGTTGGAGGAGAGCCATTTACTGAGCAAAACAACACTGCAAGGTGAGTCTTTGTCCTTCAGAAAGCAAGGCTAGATCTAGGTTTTCAGCCCTGCTTGGAAAAATTTGTACCAAATTCATTTGTAGTTCTATTAAAGCAGGAGAAAAAGATGTGAACTTTTCATCATCTCATAGAGCAGGAATTGGGGTAGCTTGGGTCTAGACTTGTAGCTGGATCTGATTGCTTGCTGGCACATACAAAAAAGACTGTTCACTATGACGATCAGCTATATGAGTTTAAAAGACAACAGACACAGAACTACTGGACAAGAAGACACAGATTACGGGAACAGATTCTTTCCCCTTCCTTGTAACACTTCCTAATGTACATGCAGGTATCTAGGGAAATACAAGGGATCGGGGATGCAGACCTTCTCCCTCATACACATTTGCATTAATTATGTTTGTTAACTGTATTTAAAAGGCTTTAGAGCAAGTAGGAGAGACCCCAGTTACTTGCTTTACTTGAGATTTGACAGCCAGAATACAAGGCTAGTTAACAAAATTGTGTGAGAGTAACTGACACAGCTTTGAATCCAAGTGGGATTTACTCTGTCTTTTAATATTATTTAGAAGTTAGCCAGTGATCTAGTCTTTTATTGGCATTTGGCTTATGCACCCATTTCCAAAGATAACAAGGAGAACCGTCATCTTTCCCAAGGAGGGGATGAGTTAAAGAGAAGCCTTGGAAAGGGAGTAAATATTATTCCAACATTTACAGATCTGTGTTGTGTATGCCTTTGAACAAGCATATTTTGCCTTTAGTAAATTTTTGAGTACATATCATGCTGCAGGTGTCTCATCCAGTATACTTCTGATTTGCTCCCTTGGCAAAACACATTTAAAATCAATACCATGCTGATATTTTTTCTTCTGAATTATGGTTTAAATAGTTCATTAAATGATGCTTGTTGCTAAAGTTTGCATTTTCCTTATCTATTTTTCTCTTTTTTCATCCTATTTTGAAAGTGTTATTGGTAGTTCATGTACTGAGCAAGACATAAAAGTAGCTTTTCCACATGTTTTTCAAAGCATAGCTATTTGAGACTTGATTTGGGATTATATGCTCCAGGAAGGCTTTCCCGATGAGTAAAATATATTGACACAATGCCCCTGTAACTGTTCACTGCTATGATGTGGCTGGATAAGAATATTTTTAAGCTATTTATATCTAGAAAATCACTGAAGCAAATCTGCTCTCTACCCATGAAAGTACAAAAGCAGCATGTTAGTGAAATGCCAAAATTGATGAGTTTACCACTATTTTTCCAGCTAGAACTGTAAATGCCTGTTGTAACTGACAAATCAGGTAGTTCGTGTTTAAACAGAGCCTCACAGAAAAAAGATATCAAGGGTGATCTTGTCTCCAACTATGCTAAGACAAAACAGAACAATTCCACCTGGGAAGGGTGGATTTATGTAGAGTTCTTTGTA
This sequence comes from Pezoporus occidentalis, assembly GCF_034315485.1. Classification (NCBI taxonomy): domain Eukaryota; kingdom Metazoa; phylum Chordata; class Aves; order Psittaciformes; family Psittacidae; genus Pezoporus; species Pezoporus occidentalis. The sequence continues at coordinate 3,385,322 of NW_026916009.1, forward strand.
CACTGTGATTAAAATTATGTGGGTCTAAAGCTTATATGTAAGATTCTAATAGACTACCTGCCACCCAGGTAAGCCAGCTGTCTGCTTATGATCTGCTCCTGTGTCAAAGCATCCACTTCCATTTTTACTTAAACGTGTTATCTCTGAAAAACAAGCTTTCTACTACTGGATTAAATTCTGGAATTAAGTTTATATAAAAAATGTTAACCAAGATCTTTCAAGTTTGATTTCTAAGAAGAAACTGAGATGCAAATGAATCCAACTTTAAAACCTAAGTACAATTATTTTCAGGAGTACACACAAGTATGGCATTCATGCTATTGCTGTAGAGCAAACACTGTGAAATAATAAAAGGTCAAAGCAAACACTTATCATTTCTGAGAATGTTTGCATTTTTTGCATAGTCAGATATTACTATTATTAAATGCAAAAAGGTATAAGGCCAGAAATTGCCTTAAGGTATCTGCAGATCTTAGTAAATCATCAAAATTTGAACATTTCTGTGAATTTTAGGTTAACAAAACTCGATTTTATGAGCATAGTATTGCATCTACTTTAAACCAGGAATAGTTTTAAATGCACAGTTTTAATGGGCATGTGGATACTAACCACATTTTTAATTGCTGGAAGAAAGAAGACTTAAAAAAGAGAGAGAGATTAGAGGTATCAGATACACAGCAGGATCCTGAAAGTCTCTTGTTTTTGATGTTTCCTTTGTAAACAAAGGTGTAATCAGTGTTGATTACTGCTGTGTTGGCAGTCTGGGTTTAAATACTGTTTGTTTAAGGACTCTGATGCATGTCCAAAAAACGTTGCTGTTGCTGGAAAATTCCTGCTAATTTCTGTTCAGATAATGTTAAAAAAAAAAAAAAGTGACTGACAGTGATGTCTCATGGTACACTAATGTTTCTCTAAAAGAAAACCACACTCACTCTGTTTCAGACTGAATTTAAGTGTAATGCTCCCCCTTCCCCTCTCTCTACCTTTTCTTTTATAGTTCTTGTTATACATGCAGCACTTCCTCCTTCTTTTAATTGTGCTGTGGTGTTGCTGGTTGGTATTGTTCTATTTCTACAACTTGTTTTATAATGCTGGGCTTCCCTCACAGTCACAGTTTTGAGCCTATAGTTACTTCAAGATGCCAAAATGTTTACATATTCCAATTGCTCTCCTAAAAAGCAGATGTAAATCTCATTCTGTCTAGCCTTACAACAAAACTATATACTTAAAGCTTATTACTAACCTCGTTTCCTCCTTCCCCATTTGCAGAGACCTATTAAGAAGGTAAATGGTGGCTGAGATTGCCTGACAAGATGTGGGGTTGTGTGTAGGTGTATTTAGAGTGTGCATAAGTCTAGGGGGGAAGGGATTCAATATTTTCATTTTTCAAAAGCAGAAGCCTTTCTGAGAGTCTAGGTGTCAGTCAGTAGGCAAAGGGAGGATGAGGCATTCCCCTGATTGGATTTGGATCTGGATCAGATGTGGCTGGAGCTGCAGTGGAGAAGGTGACTTACTCTCAAATCACTTGTAAGGTATGCCTGTTTCTGGACCTTTCTCTGGAGATTTTGCTAGAGATTTAAGCTAGAAATTTCTATCTGTGTATATCTTTTGTGGCTCAGAAGAGGTGTACCTTTAAAAACTACTGCTCAGACTTCCTTTAATGATCCTACGGAATGGTATTCAATGAGAGTGGAGCTCTGGATTAGGGATCACTTGGGTCATGAGACCCACTTGGCGTTCCTTAATAAAACTCTTTCTGATTGCATTAGGAGCTTGACTGAGACAAAATCTCTAAACAATAAAGTTTTAATTTAGCATAATACTGAGTGACTCCAAAGTCTCTGAGCAGCGTAGTGAGAATCATGATATCAAAGATAGGGGAAAGCTTGCTAATACCACATGTCAAAACATCAGAGATTGGAAGTTACATGCCCAGAGTAAATAGATTAACTGTGAAGCAAAAAATGAAAAATGGCTGATGAAAAAGAGTTTGGCTTGACCTGTGTGTGGAGACTCTTGGGACAGGAGTGAAAGCTGTGATAAAACTAGATGCAGGGGATTTTTCCACCTGCAGTTTTTACATTGCTCCAGACTGCTGACCCAGGACACTAACAAATCTTAGCTTACTTTGACATATCATTATGATATCATGGGAAAACCATTGATGAAATATAGCTATGCATTATGTTTTGAAGGTTGCTATCAGAAGATGAACTCTTCATTTTTAGCAGACTTTGTTTCCCTATGGAGCTCTAATCTGCACCTTTTATGAGTTGTAGTAACAATCTCTCCATTTTTTCTTTACACATACTTTTCACTTTGCCCTCTAGAAACTGGTCATTTAGGTTTTATAGTCTGCTGACTCACTAATATAAAATCAAGAGGGGGTCTGATCATTGCCAAAATTCTACTCAGATTATATGTTTTTGTTTTCTTTTTCTAATGGTAAAAACCATTCTGGTATGAGATGGAGCCTGACTTCATAAGGTAATAAAATTAATAATGAAATCCAGCCAAAAATATCACAAGAAGTGACTGATGCCCACTTAATGTTTTCCGCTGAAATACCAGCTAATCATACACAGTGACTTACTGCCAGCTGCCTGCAAAGAGGAGGCAAGGGTATAAGCTTGGTTCTTTTGCTTGAAGTGAAGCTCCAGATCCCAAGTTTCTGAGATTCAGATGCATGCAATGCAATGGTGTAGCAGCTTGTGCATGCTAAGTTTAAATAGCTAAGAAATGAGTTTGAGCTGCTGGGACTTGCTAAGAAAACCCTAGGTAAGGAAGATTATGAGAAACTCCATATACTCTTGGCCATATACTTTTGTGGCCTCAGTCCTACAGTATAGGGGAAGAATGTAAAGTAGCTAAGCTTGAAAGCTTACTTGTAATTAAGAGCTCCTAAGCAGTGGATTTAATAATACGGTGGGTAAAGATGTCTGCCGCACCATGCTGACAGTCCCACATTTGTCAAAAAAAGCCATGGGCTCAATAAACTCGGGTTTAAAAGTTGCTGGGCACCTTAGTCAGATACACTGATTTTTGTTTCACAATAACATAAAGAAAAAACCTTCATCCTAAAACTGGAGTACTGCTGACATGGTTGAGAACAGTTTTAAGCTCTGTTATTTATTGCACATTTCAGTAACTTTTTGTTTCTAACAAGGACAGTGATTACATTGTTAAATATGGACACATGGTGCAATTTATAGTAAAGAGGAACAAGAAGATAATCTTCATATGATAGGAATGTAAGATATAATTTTTTTGTTGTAGTATATGTCTTTGTATGTGCTTCTGTGTGTTAACATCTGCTGCTCTGGCTTCCCTTTGTCAAGAATACTTAGCCTGAGTTCTGAGATTGTCTTCTTTTTTTACTGTGGCCCTGGGGGTGGAACCTCAGGTAGTAGTACAGTGATCCAGTAAGTCCAGCTTTACAGCTCATTAGGTTACATGTTACATGAAGCAATGCTTTGATTCAGTATGAACTGATGCTCATGACTGAATTTTTTTCAAACAGTTTTGATGAATTAATTTGTATTAGCCAAGCCTTTTACTGGCTCAGGTGTCATCTGTCCTCCCACAGTCGGCATGAAACCAGCACAAACTCAATCTCATCTGCTCTGGTTATTGCAATAAAAATGCAATTACTTGCCCTTAATCTGAATCTGGTTTATACCAGATGATCTCGTAGTACATGGTGTTGGTATTAATGATGGCCAAAATAGTAAACTTGATCAAAGTGGTATGAGGCCACATTCTGGCCTTCATCACTGTTGCAAATGTAGATCAATCTTTCCTTTCCTCCCCATAACTTTTTTCTTTTTTTGACTAGAAGAATAGGGAAAAAAGGTGGAGAGAGAGACTGATGTGTGAGAATGCACTAAATGCAAAAATTTCCTCTCTTAAATTTGCGTGGAATATTTACTTTTCCACCTTCACTGAAACACAATAATCCACATAGACTTGCCTACTACTTACACAAAGAACATGATTCTTTAGCATTACCATGGAACTAATATCACTATTCCAATGCATGAAATTCTCAGGTGCTTAATATCCATGTGTTTCAATAAGCATTGTATAGATAAATGATGCCTGCCTACTAACTGTCTTGCAAACAAGTTATGAATTCCAGGCTCTCTTTGTCTTGCAGTGTGTTGAACTTTATAATCAAGAGAATGGATTTTTTTCTTCAGTTGGTCCAACTTTTTTTTTTTTAAATCCAGTGGTTAGTTTGGGTTTGGTTCTGTCATTTTTTTTTCCAGTGCAAGGGAAACAGCCAAACTTCATACAAAAATTTAGACATACAACTCTGCAAGAAGGAGAAGATTTAATCCTGTATTGCACTATACATGGAAAGCCCAAACCACATGTCTACTGGACAAAGGATGATATCCAAGTGGTATCCGGAGACATCAGTGTATGTTCTAATGTTCTTGAAATATTTCTTGGGAGAAAGATTATATACTTTGGTTTATGCTACTAATAATCTCCTATGTGCATTCTATTGTTTTACAGATTGAGAAATTAGGAGATACTTATTATCTTTTGAAACGAAATGTAGTCCTTGCTGATACTGGGAAATATATCTGTGTTGCCAGGAATGAAATTGGAAAGGCACACTGCTCTGCTTTCATAACAGTGATAGGTGATTCATCCTGCCAGATGAATACTTTTATGCATGTTATTGCCATATTAAATGAGCACCTTGTTTCCACTAATGTACATGCTTTGTTTTAGAGAAAAATAAACCCCCAGAAATCTCCACTGTAACTCAGGCTAAATCAGAATGGGAAGATGAATACTTTTCAGAAGAAATTAATGCCACCACAGCTGAGGTTCTACAAACCCATGACACACATTCTGTGCAAAATCAAAGGCCAGTGGCTAAACATCTCCCAGTAAGGTAACTTGCAGCCTACTCTGTGCTACATCTTGTAATACTCCAATAGTTGTAAGGACCTTAATTTACAATACACACATCAAGCAGTCTTCCTAATCCTACGAACCCTTTGCATAATGTAAATGAAGTGCATAATGTGTTCTGTGTGCCTTTTACACTTAATTCATCACCAGAAGATATGTAATTCTCTTAGACGAAAGAACTCGCAATATAATTGGAAGTGGAGTTTGTGCAATAAGGTATTCTGTTTAGTGATTTTATTTTATTTTTAAATTTTGACCTTAATGTAAGATTGAATAGCTCAAAAATACAAAGTTTTCAAGAAGTTCGCACCCATACAACTACATGAAGTTTCAGTAATAAAATATGTAAATTAAATTTTCTACTAGTTAAGCATCTTATTTAGAAGAATAAGTAGCAGTCCTAATAGCACAAGAACAGTCATTGTTCATTAATTGATTAAAGATGTCAAAATTTCCCACTGCACAATTTCAGAATATTAAATGGGATACATGAAGTCCATAGTCTGTGTGGTGACTTCTTCACAAGATTAAATCTTGCCCCCTAAATTTAGGCTCTGATAAAAAAGAGAAATGTTCTTTTGTCTTTAAGTTCCTGAGGTATGTTATCTAGACATGAAAGGCATGTTAATTTTAGGGCATATAGAGAATTATGTAAGATTAAAACACGTAGATCATACAGAAAGGTCAAATTTCTCATTTTTCTTATCTTTTCTATTCTTTAGTTCTAAAGTGCCCTCTAGTTATTTGTTATTGTCAGCAAGATGAATTTTAAGAAATTTTATGTTCTGTCCGAAGTCACTCTAATCTCTATTTCTAGAGAAATCAGCTCTAATCTCGTGTTTTTTCAAGACCACAGAGAGCAGTCTATGACAAGCACAACAGTGTTGCTTATGAAAGGGAATGCTGCAGCTGGCACAATTAAAAATATAAGAAGTATTAATTGATCTCTTTTAAAACAGGTTTAAAGAGAAACTTTGGCTTCAAGGTGTGTATCTTGAATTTGAGAGGCTACAAGAGATTATCTTCAGTTTGGGACATGATCCTGCTCGTCTGCCTCCTGCAAAGGGTCAGAAGATGGACTGAACTGCAAGATGCCTGATTAATGAAGGTGTTCATGTTGTTTGCTCTCTCCAGTAGTAGATATTGGCCGTGGATGAGGAGATGAATCTTTGAGTGCTATTTGATTTACATCTAATTTATAATCTGTATTCGGTTTCTTTACAAATAAATCATTAATAAAATTTACCTGTGCACAGCATTTATTAGGCAGTGATTTCTAATTTCTTGTGGTTTTGTTCTGGTCTGTTGGACAGATCTAACAGATTATGATGTTAGCAAAAAGAGATATTAGACTTTAGATTGACATTGTCTTGGTGATTCATCAGCACCAAATCACTAGTTCTTCCCACTAGCTTATATAGAGAACTCAGACACAAAGAGGTGAGGACTGAAAACAAAATGACTAAAACTACAGAATTACCCAGTTTATTAAATGCAGTTCATTAAATTCATTACCTTATTTCTAACATCTTTGAGACATTTTTGAGGAAGATTGGCATTGGAAGGAGTGGTTACTAATAGTAGCAAACCTTTTCTAATGAATGCTTAGTACCAAAAATATCTTCAGGGAGGACACAGTCTCTTTAAGGCAGCATAATGGAGAAGTCTTCCACGATATTTGTTCTGCTTTTGGGACTGGATTAGTGTAACAAAGCAGTCCATTTCCAGATGATGAGTTTAATTATAGTCTAAAGGAGTAGACTATGAACTGAGAGCCACCCTGTTTTCCAAGCACATAGGACAAGGACTTCCCAATGATAGAATTCCTGAAGACCCACAGCATCCATTCAGGGTATAAGGAAAACCTGAATGGAAACTAAATTATTTTTATTTTGGCAGTCATTAGCATGATTAAATGTTTGTCTTTGTCTCTTGAATTCAGAGTTTAGGTGTCTTTTTCACTTCAGTGCAAAGCTCTTTGCAGAGAAAGAGGACTTTCATGGTGTCATCCATTTGCAGTATTTGCCTGGTACAATGACTAACAGAACATCTAGTTAGACTCAAGAAGAACTGTTCTTCTGATTCAGATTTTCAAAGTCCTACCTAGCAAATGATTCATGCTACTAAGACTTGTGCTTAGGTGCACTGCATATGGCTTGGCTAACACCACAGGTACATATGTAACGTGCAACTGCCTACTGAGCAATATTTTGTCAATCTTTATATAAACATTGATTGGGCCTACACTGGATTTATGTACAACAACAATGCACTTACGCTTCTCACAGAGATGAGATACAGGTTTAAGCAGTGCAGCATCTTTGTGGTTCAGCCATGTAGATGTCATCTGGGCAAAACTGGGACTGAAATAACTGTTTTGAGAGTTGCTTAAATTGTAATGTAAAAAATGAAACCTTTATTTCCAACAAGCTGTAGGTTAGCTTGTAGAAACTTAAGTATCTCCAAATTGAAGTACAGACATAGAGAGGAAACAAGCTGGAAAAAAAATATCATGTACATGTCTTCACCTGATCACATAAATCACTTGCTTGACTCTATGGAAAAGCCAATGGCATCCTGCCCACAGAAGAGTCACAAGGCTGTGTATATGTGCATATAAATATAGTAGCTGAGGATGAAGTTCTTGATCTACTTATTTGCCCCTTATGTCTCACAAGCAGTTTTTTCCAAAGTGGAATGGAAATATTCAAACATCTTGTGCATCTCATACAATTACTTTTCTGCTAAGAACCTTCTTTGCATGTGTTGCTTAGATGTACGTATTTCCCCCAAAATATGTTTCTAAATGCAGTCACATTCTGAGGACTGACAAACTGTACATATCAGATACCACCACAATTGCCCCCTCCCCTGCCCAAATATTAAAAGCCTCCAAATTGTATGTTATTTTATCAGCTGGAATCCGTAAGTATGACACGAAGTTTGGTTGTTTTGTTTTTTTAATTTAAAAATTAATTCTGTAAAAATGAAAGTGTGGAATTCAGTGCCTCCTGATCTTGATTCTTCCTCAAATTTAAGTCATTGGAAGGTTCTTGCTTTTCCTCTTGGTTGTCAGCCTGTAAGTACAAAATGAATTTAATATTTGAAGTGGGCTTTTTCCCTAAATTCACAAAACACATCTTTCCTTAAGTAAAAAAAGAGCGTTAATGCTTTTCTAAATATATGAGAGAAAACAGAAACCTGTACAGCTCTTCTTACCTATGGTTTTCCTACAAAATAGTAGGAAGTGGTGTTTATCACAGAATCCCAAGGGTTGGGAGGGACCTCAAAAGATCATCTAGTCCAACCCCCCTGCAAGAGCAGGGTAACCTAGAGTACATCACACAGGAACTTGTCCAGGCGGGCCTTGAATATCTCCAATGTAGGAGACTCCACAAACCCCCTGGGAGACCCAGCAAACTTTTGCCAGTGAGGAAGACAGCTATTGCTCCAAGTGTTCCCAGGGAATGGATGCATTATGAAACATGGTGTGTCTGATTCTTTTAATTTTATAAATCATAGTTGCTCATAACATCTTTAAAAGGTCTGTGAAATTTGACAGGACGTATGTGTCTATTAAATGCTATATACTACCTGCATATTAAAACTTGTCCCAAGTATTATGATATTAACTATTGTTTTGCAGAGGAAGTGGAATAGTTATTAAATATATTCTTTACTCAGGTAAAGATTATACCATTTTTTTTTAGTAGGGCCCTGCTTTCTAAGGCTAGGTGCTGAGTAATGTTTTTAGTCCTTCCTTCCCTGCATACGTAAATATGTAGGGATGATACAAAATAATACCCAAGGAAAACTTGGGAAAAGCGAAGTCTGTGAATCTCCTCCTTAGATATTTCTAAGGAGATATGAGTGACAACTATCAACATGAAGTTAGTGAATATGGACCCTGATAACTAATCCATACCCATTCAAGTCTAGTTACATTTATGTTAAATAGCTAAAGTAGTTTCAAAAACTGCTTAGTGCCTTAGTTATCTTTTCTGTTTTGCTTTTCAGTTACTGCCTTCTTCAGTAACAAGTAAAACAATATTCTGCAAGTAAATTTTAGTTTGTATTGAAAAATAATAACTTATCTTACATAATCAGTTACCATAGCTCAGATAAAATACATCAGAAACTGAAAATCCTGCAGCTTCTCAGAAGCCAGCTTCAGCACACAAATGTGGATATTCTTGTGATGATGCTGAATTTTATAATCTTTAGGTAAGGTTTTAAAGTTTTCATCTCAAAGTATTGTTTAGTCTTTATTTAAGGTTCTGTATGTTCCATTATAAAGTAATGTTTATAGCATTTGCAGGGGGAGGGTAGTTGATGAAGGTGCTGTAAAGTTGATTTGTTTTTTGGTCAGGATTTAATGTTTTAACAGTTAAGAGAACAACTTTTTAGTTATTTCTAAATTTAAAGAAAGTGGGTAGGAGGAGGGAAAGCAAATTTTCTTTTTTTTTCAAAAGTAGGTTTTAGAAAACCGGAAATTCATCAAGGATATAATATCTAGATACATTTTGGATTGTGTTTTGGCAGCTCTATGAGGATATAAGACAGCATCATACCAGTGAAAAGTTTTATTTAAAGTGACCAAATTAATTATTTCATGAGCCCCTTGGTTCTGCGTATTTGGTTGGAGGGCAGAGTGAAATGAAAATAGTCTGTGAAAGGAGACATAACAGACATTCTATAGGAAAGAACAGGGTAAACAATGAAGGGGGCGCGTAAAAATGTATGAAATTAAAGGGGAGAGATACTGATACTTTTCATTCAGTTTGCAAGTTAGCATGTGTAGACAGATTAAGGGACCAGGCAAGAAAGAAAGATTTATGCTAGACTGGCTATGCAGCTACAACACATAGTATACTACTATTGTTTAACAAATAATAAAGAAAAAGAAAGGTTGTGATTTTATTTCCAAAAAAAGGAATTTGGAAATTCCACTTCAGAAAAGCACATTGAAAACTTGTCTAAATAGCAGTTTGAAGATTTCAGTGTTCAAGAAAGACTGAATTTCTCTTAAAGCCCTGACTAAAGTTTCCTGGGCATCTTCATGTGGGCCTTCTAAAGTAATCGTTCCTTTTGTCCAGCTCCACTCATAAAGTCAGTAGGATTATTAGAATTAATCAAACTAAATCACATCAAAAGAAGTTGCTGGCATCCACGCCACAACATTTCATCATGTTGAAGATTATGTGGTTTTTCTTAAATGTGGTGTTGGCTTATAATGTATACATATACCATAGTAGAAGTTTGTAATGATTAGCAATATATAGTTTATACTTAAAATAGTAGACTGAAGAAATGCTGAAATTTTCATAACAATCCTCAATTTTTATGTTTGCCTGAAAAACTATTTGGCATTCTCTGGGTTGTTTGTTTGATCCTGGAGCAAAGAAATAATGTCGTTTTTACCAGCAGTGTCTGCTACACAATAATAAGACTGAAGTCATCCTGCTTTTTATTTTGGATACGCCATGTGACACTAAACATGCAGAAATCACACCGGGCTGATAGTCATTCTGTTAATGGAAGGCATGCAATATAAATAATTCATATTCCTTAACATCATGAGAGAAATACTTCACTGTTCAATTTAATTTCTGAATTCACCAGCAAAAGTAACAAGTTAAGAAGGTATAAACTTTTGTTGGAATGCAAGTAGATTTAATAATGATCAAATGCAAATATACAAAAAATAAAAATGGGAAGGACCTTATTTTAAAAATACAAGATACATGGTTTATGTGTTTAAATGCAGCCAAATGTTTTCTTTGTAGCTTTCTATTATTATCAATTATTGACATGATTGAAATAGAAAAATTTGAAATTGTGAACATCTCATAACTTTAAAGTGACAGTTTGCACATTTCTGTCATTTTAAAATCATCACATGTTCATAAACTTTTTCATTGCTTGTTTGACTTAGACGTCATCATTTAGCTGCCTTCTTAAGTTTGTGGATACAAGCCTGTGTTCTTTCTTCAAGTTTGACTTTTCCCTGAAAACATGAGTGTTCAGCTACAGAGAAAACCAGCCATTTGCTAATTTATTCTAATTTATTCTCTATTTAGAATCGGAAATCAGATACCCAGATTTCTGGTGACATTTTTTGTCTTTTAGTAGAAGCTATCTTGTCCTCCCCACTAAACATGTAGAATTGCATTTGCTTTCATACTAAGTCTTATACAGGGAGTTTAGGCTCTCTGACATCTATTTGAAACAAAAATTGGAAATAAGCTGTAGTACTCTGACTAACTCTCTGTGAGAGTCCAGATAGTACCAGTATAAAAAAAAGACTATTCCTCCATTTTCTGTTGCTGTTATTACTGCTGCATGCCAAGAGTAGCCGTAAATTTGACACTTTATGGGATGGATAAATTACATGGCAGATCAAATTTCTGAGGTTATTGATGAGATCGCAGCTATATGTTCTTTCTTTTTTTTTTTTCCTGAAATCTATAGTATAACACACCCCAGGAACCATAGGAGTAGTATTCTCTCTCCTGGGCATTTTCTGGAGCTTCTGCTGGAGGTTTCACTTAGATTGTTTTCAAGCACAACTGCAGCTGACTGACAGTACAAAACTCCATCCTGTTCTTACTTCTCTAGATATCCTCTGGGAGATACTTTTCAATGTGAATCTTGGTAACGGGAGAGCTCCTCTGTTTACCAAAACAGCTAAGCATGTGCTTGACTTTAAGCACATAGCTGGTCTTAAGAGCCAGTAATGCGCTTAAAGAGTTTGCTAGATATGCATTATAGATATTCCACTTCATAAGGAAGGAAAAGGGTTTTTCAGTAAGAAGGCAACAATGGAAAACAAGGCTGATGTGGTGGTGTGGTAAAACACCTCCCATTGCAGATATAAATAAGAATAGTCTACTAACTCTGACCTCTGTTTCAGAGACAATTCTAATATCACAATTAAGCGCACTGACTGATGAAGCTGCGCTCTTGGAACTTCACAAACTAATAAGCTGTTCAATGGACGATTAACTCTGGTCTGCACAAGGACTACACAGGTCTAGAGATAAGCTATTAGGCTAAAAATCTGCTTTTTTTTAGAAATTACAGTAGTTGTCTGTATTAATTTCATTTCACAGAATTAGTATTTCTGCACTTTGTACGCTATTTTTTTTAAGCTTAACTACTTGGAAAGGTGAACAGAAAAATTCTGAAACAAACAAACAAGCAAATGACAAATCTCTATATTACCAAATGCAATTTTAGAATTCAAAGTTATGGAAAAAATAATTTAAACTGTGTATTCTAATAGTGTGCAGCCACATGTCTGAGCTCAGCTCACTTATTTAGTCTCGTGATTGACAGAGCATTTGGTAGCTTCTTGGATGTTTTAGAATGAAAGAAAGTAAGGCTGAATCTCACTGATATGATTATGACTTGTCCATATCCTGTGCTAAAATGCTTCTTAATTACTTTGTCTTCTGCTTATGACTTAGGAAATTTGCAGCATCTTGTAAACTGCACATAACAAAAGACTGATTTATAAATCAAAACTTTTGGAACAGATGAGGTTTCCTCAGTGAATCCCTTCTGTGCCTCCAAAATTAGCCCTGTCAATCAAACGAACAGGTGGTGTATCATTACACATAATGGATCCCCTCTCACAAGATACGTTCTTTTAGGAAACCAATCAGAGCTGACAGTGACATGATGAGGCAGACCTGACAGGAGAGCTGGGGTATATAAAGCAAAACAACTATGTTAGCACTTCTGAGCAGTCGTGCATTCCCCGCCTCGCCTCGGGTGTAGGGATTGCAAAAAAACAAAACTACACTGTCAAGACTGTGTAGTTTTGTTTTTATGATTAGAGGCTCTACAATTCTCATGCTGGGATTGTCTAACAAAATTTTACTCTGGATAAGGACGTCGTTTAAGAAGATTTCATTGGGCTTAGCCCACTCTTACAGGCACTTTGAGAGATCAGGTTAGTAACATGTTTCTGATTGTGGAATAAGTATTTTATCTGTCATTAACAATCCTGATACAATCTACTATTTGCAAATTTTTTTCAGGGAGGGGATGTAGGTTTCAGACTATGGACATAGACCATTTAAATTTTCTGGGAAGATTATGTCTTAAATTTCTGGGTGTAAGTTTTGATACTACTCAGCAAAAAGTTTTTCTAGTATATTTATTGTGAAAGACTATAAATTAAAATTTGAAATGTGCATGGAAACATCTGCTTAACTTTAACTCCTTTCATTGGGAGTGTTCAAGGTTATGATACTGAGAGATAAACAGAAGCTCCCAGAATAGCTCTGATAAAATGCACATGGTATCAGCTAAGCACTGATGACTTTTTAAGGGAATCAACTGCTAAGGTATCAGTTACATGGCAGCTCTGGAACACTTGTCTGCTGTCATTCATAGCCAGGAAGGTTATTTCTGGAACATGACATTTCAGATGCATACTTTCAATTCTAATTATACAAAAAGCCTTATAAGATCAGAGCTTCATCACTGAATTTTGCCTAGACAATGAAACATATAAACTTTTTTTGAACTCAATGACAATTCTACTTAATTAAATTATTTTTAATCTATTTTGGAGTCAGGAAATTATATATATATACATTTTCATAATGTTTAATTATATTGTCAGATTATTTCCCCGGGTTTTAGCATGTGACAGATATTTGTCTTCATCTTCCTTTCAGAAAACTAGTGTTGTTTTAGGATAAAATGGTGGTCATTTGTTTCTACTTTGAACTCATTTCCCCCTTACTCTTGAAGCTGAAAAGCTTTGATAATGGGCTGTTCCCCTGTTAAGCTGGAAAGAGTATCCAGCTAACCAGTAAAGGCAATAAAAAGCAGATAAAAATCTCAGTACAATATCCAGCTCAACTCTTATGTGATTATTGTATGTAGGCACCAGGCACTGATTTCAATTAAGGAACTCATGCCTTTAAAGGGTAGCATAAATTTTGCTCATAGTGAAAGAAACTTCATTTTCTCATTAATTTTTAAGTTTAAGCCTGGGACTGTCACAAAATCAGGCACAGAAGTCAAAGTAAACAACAGTAAATGTGTGAGATTGACTTGAAATATTATGGGGTTAAATCTCAGTTAGTAAGGCCTGATATGCTCTCAGGGGAATTTTTTAATGAGAAAAATTGTAACTTGAATAGATATCCGGTACTATTAAGAAGATATTAACAGCATTAAAAAACTTGGACAAATCAACATCAGTAAATAAATGCGTTCATGCAAATATAAAATATTCCTGATACAGAAGTTTTCCTAGTAGGAGAGTGCTATTTTAAAGTAGGATCTTGTGTCATAAGAAGAGAAAGCAAACTTCTTTCAGATTTCACATGGATCTGCAGTTGTTCAAACCATCAGTGTCAGTGGCTACCTTATATCCTAGCTCACATTTCGAAGGTAGCTGTCTTCCCATATTCAAAATTCCACTGAGATACTCTCTAAGAAAGAGTATAATTTTATCTACATCTGTAGTGCCAGTATGCTTCTGTGCAAAATGAAATTATTCACTACTTACAGATGGCTTGTAAGAGTCTCTTGGCATTTTTTTCATTATCAAAAGCCAAACACTGTAGGCTTTCAAACTTTTTTCAATGGCTACTTAGTGACCTTGTTGGCCTCCTACTGGAGAATGTAAACAGTTTGCACTAGCAAAGCGTTTTCAGATACTTTAAAAAAAGTCCACATGGAGATTATTTTCTATTTAGGTAAAGATTAATGGCCAAATACAGGCTAGAAGACCTGTGGAAGGTCATGCAATGAGTCAAGCAGAACTTTGTCTCCTTCTGCATACTTGTAATGCCAAATCACAGCTTCACTAAATATAACATTTTCACATCCAACTCAGCCAAGTCAGCCCTAAGAGTAATTTGCTATGCAATTTTTCTAAACCCACAATCACAATGCTTCACCAGGTCAACGTGATTTAAAACTGAATAAATTGTTATGAAAATAATCACAAATATTCCTAAAATCTAGCAAGAAGGATGTGTGTGTAATAACAATTTCACTATTGATTTCTAATTTCTAAATTTATGTTGCTTTCAGAGTGCCTGTAAAGATGACGACAAAAGCACCAACATTCACGCAGCCGTTACAAAGTGTTGTGGCACTGGAGGGTAGTGCCGCAACCTTTGAGGCTCATATTAGTGGTAAGGTTTTTGTTCATTCTTGCAAGATTGATTATTGTCTGTTACTATTTTTGGTAACGTTTATGCTAAGACAAATGATAAAACTTTTCATAGATCGTAATCTGAGCTGAACAGGTAAAGACCAGTGCTGAAATGTGACTATATATCCATATCATACAGTAGTAATCAGCACTGAGGTGCTGTCAGATACCCATGAACACACTGCATAAAGTTACAAGGCTTCCCAGGCAATAGTGAATCATCCTGCCAATGAGACTGGTGTCAAGTCTCATGTATGTTAGAACCATGAAAATTGGGAGAAAATAGCGTTTAATGATTTACATAAAAATACATATTGTACTAATAAGGGAACTTCATGTGAGTGTAAAAAGACTGAACTTGTTTGGATGATGATTGGACAGAATGAGGAATCATAGTGCAGAAGGCAAGGCATATGGTAGTTCTTCACTGACCTAGTTCTAAGCCTAACTCTAGCAACTTCTGCACCTTTCAGTTTACTTCATTCTGGAGTTCTGTCAGTGAGGGGTTAAAAACACAAAATCTGGGTCCACATGGCTACTGAAGACAGTAGAAACCCTAGTTTGCTAGATAATAGATGTGTATGATGATCATGATGGTAGCTCAAGGCTGGATTAATATAATTTAAATTGCTGATGTAATTTAAAGATACCACGTAATTTTGAAGGTAGCTCATTTGCCAGTCTACGCCCCATTCAAACACCTCATCTTGTGCAAAATCCCATGCAAGAACCCTTATTCACGTTATAAGGCTGAGTTGGTTTTCATAAGACCAACACCCTGTTCTAAGAGTGCCTCTGACCTCGGCAGTGACTAAGGAGAAATGACACATGCTCCTGCTGATGGAATTATATTGTCTTACAGGCATTAGCAATGTGATGATCCACATATCATAAAACACTACCCAGATGCTCTGTGACAGGTGCAAACACATGATCTGTCCAAGTATAATGATCTCTGACATCTAAGGTCCACTGTGGTTCATTCCTTTGGTCCCTTTGAATAGCACTGACTCACACAAGGTGTTTGAACATGTCATGTAATCAATATCCATGATATTTTTTCATGCCTTACTCTGTTGTTTGGCCCTCTACTCCTCAATTAATTGCCCTGACCTTCTCTTGTTATCTGTACACTGTAAATTTTCAATTAAGAGTTTCTTTCCACTGCTGATTACAATACTTATTATGAATACATAAAGTTATCACCAGAACAAGTGAATATACTAATATTATGGCTCAGAGTGTGATTTTGGCTATTTTAATTTGGGTGATATCATGGATTATTTGATAGGGGAACTTGATTTCTTACAATGAGGAGTATACACCATATTTGCATTTTAGTCCCAAATATCATGTGAGGCAATCTTCTGTTAGCTTTTATTTATATTGTAAGATTTTGAAATACCTTTTCTGCCCCAAAAGTATCCATCAAGATTAACAGATCTGACAGTGGTTTGTAATTTAAGTTTTCCAATGCATAAAAAATATGAAGAAAGTTTTATTTCTTGAACTAATTGCATAAATAATGGACTATACGGCTTTATTCTGCTACATTGTCTTTCTTACCTGTCATGAATTATTGTGATTTTGAAATTTACTTTCTTTTTAGCTCTGATAACTCTGTTTATATACAAATCAAGTATTAATACAGAGATACAATTCGAACACAGCCCAGTTAATCTAAGAGTACCAGAAGATATTAACAACCACCAGAGGCGTAATTTTGCAGTCTGTAAACTAGAACAAATGATTGCACTGTTGTGTCAGACCATGAATTAAGTGCCACAATGCAAAGGTTTGATATCAGTCAAAAATACCCAGCACCTCCCCCTGGCTTAGAACACACAAACCCGTGACTAAAAGCAGTAAATGCCAGAGTAGCTAGCACATCATCGCAGGGGGGAGCACTACTGGGTGAGCAGTTACTGAGGGGACATGAGGCGTCATGTCAGTGACAAGAAAGTCTGCCGTGCTGATGGCAATAGAACTGTGTCCATCCTCATGTCTCCACAGTAATGATCAGGTATTGAATTTGCTTACAAAAAACTAACATGTACTCCAGTTGAGTACCGAAAATATCAGTTCAACTTTCTTGAATTTTGCATTACTCAATGTAAGACAGCCCTACACTCCACATATTGTTGAAAGCAACACAGAGATGGCACACAGGTTGGCAGTTCCTTTCACTTACATCATTGTCAGGACAATTTGAATTTAATTACTAAATTAGTGAATTTGAGGCCCTTCAGGTTAATTTTCTTCATTTTATCAATAAAGTTCAAAAACCTAAAGGACAGTTTCAAAAATGAAAATAACGTCCTGATAATTAATATTCAAATCATAGTGGCATTTGGCACATTTTAAAGTCAGTCCTTACTCTACATAGTCCAGCCAAAAATATCTGTAACCTGAGGTAAATCTTATGTTTCAGTCCCTAGCCCTGTGGCATGGGATTAGCAGAGTCCTAGTAAATTTGTGAAGTTCAGGGGTTTTTAGTATGAATTTGTGCTCAGGTTTTCAAAACAGCTTCTAATTTTGAATCCTTTGAGCATATGACTTTAAGGCATTAAAATAGACTCAATTTTTTTAAATGTAGGCTTTGTTCAACCTATCACACAAACCCCATGTTTGCTAATCATCATATGATGCTGCACCAAGAAAATAGCACATTTTGTTTCAAGAAATTCTCTATTGAAAAAGTGATTTTTGGTTGCCAAGCTTAACAATTTTTGAAACTCCTTCGCACAAATGTTAGCTCTGGATGAAATCGGTGGAATCTGCTGGATGCTTTGTATTTATGATGATCATGTTCAACTTATTGTATACTAGTAGTATAAGACACTCTGCGTGTATCTGTTTCTATTTTGTATATATCTAAAAATCAGTTTTTCAACTATGAGTAAAATTTAAAACTTTGTCAACCAGGTATGGTGTGACTGCAGACAGCCAGTAAAAGCTTCAGACTACATTTCTGAGATTCCCTTTCATTTTAGTCTCACACAGTCATATTTCTGACACATTGATCCCCCAGATAATTAAATTCCTTTTAATTTATAGGAGAATTTATAGGAGAGGTACTCTAGAAAGGAGCAGAATTCTATGGTCCTGGGGTTTTCCAAGCCACAGAGAGTGGAGATCAAAAAAGTAGAGCAGCTCCAGCAATTGCAGTTTCAGATCTCATTCCTGAGCCTGTGTGCAGTGCAATTGGTGATTTGTCTTGAGAGTCTTGATGAGAAGTAAATAAAATAAATTTGAAGGATTTTTCACTTTGGAGAAATGATGTTGTAGGACTACAGAAAAACTTTTGAGCTGGAACCATAGCCTTAAATTAGCTGTTCTCCTTATGTGGCTTGCCTAAAACCCTTGCCTGTTTGTCAAATGGATTTCAGTTGCTCAGTAGAGTAGGCTGAGTAAAAAACCTGGAAACAGAATTTCCATTAGAAATCAAACCCCACCATTTAAAGCTAAAAAAACAGCTGTAGATATAGGTCAAACTCTTCTGACAAGAAGAGTCTTGCTCACAACCCTGGCAACGAAAGAATAGTGTGTTTGAACAACAAAAGATACCAAACTAAAACAGAATTCATTCCAAGAAAAAAGAAACAAATCCTCCAAAACATTAATAGCACTTGATGTTAATGTCTACAGCAGTCACTTTTCTGTCACTTCATTTTTTGAATCATTTAGTGTTAGGACAACTACTTAACTTGGTCAGAAGTTCTGATTTTTACTTTGTCTCCAAACTATTGGACTGGATAATTTTGTTAGCAATAAACAACACTACTTAGATACTAACAGATAAATAAAAGAATTCTCATGTGCATTAATCCATCTCCCTCATAATTTCAATGAACAATTCCTCAGCAGGACTGCCAAACACTACAGTCCACTCATTATCCAAGTCATTTCCTAAATTCAGTAGACTATGTAGTTGTTCTATTGCTCTGTGTATTTGAAAGACCTTTCTAAAAAGAAATTCCTTTACCACTGTGTCACTAGACTTACAATCATGTATCTGTGCCTATGCCATTGCACTCCACTATAACTGTGCATACATGAGTGAGTATTATGGTAACTTTGGGTATCTGGCATTTCACAGAATCTTATTCTCCTTTTGTATTCCTTTTTCTTTAGGTTTCCCAGTTCCTGAGGTGAACTGGTATCGGGATGGCCAGGTTCTTTCTGCTGCAACTCTGCCCGGTGTGCAGATCTCGTTTAGTGATGGCCGCGCTAAACTGGTGATCCCCACCGTGACAGAAGCAAACCGTGGAAGATACACCGTACAAGCCACCAATGGATCTGGGCAAGCTACTAGTACCGCTGAGCTACTCGTCACAGGTATGAAATAGCTAAAGAAAGGCACCTCCCTCTGCTGGCAGTGTGAGAGAGAGCAACAGCAGAAGAGTCAGTTAATGAAAAAGGTTTGGATTTAAAGTACATGATCAGAAAAGAAATAGCAAACCAATTTGTTTTCCTAAAGCAGTCTAGAATTCAGTATGTATTCTGGCTTGTATTTTCTAACAGCATCATTATACACATATAACACTTAATTGTATAAAGTTTAATCTTGATCTTATAAACTCTCAACCATAATTACAAACTTCTGTCATAGCTTCTGCTCATGTAATCTGTCACAGTGGCTTTATTCAAACTATGTATAAAAGAAATTATAAAAGAAAAGAAAGTTCGGCAGATATTTAACAGAGTAACTCACATAAAGGCTCATACCCAAGAGACTGCACTTACTACCTATGGTTATACTCAATGTATCTCTAATTCTAGAAATATTTGCACACATGGGCATAGTCAGAAATATCAGAAATAATAAACATGTGAAAAAAAAGTTAAGATTGTTTGCATTTTGGCAAATCAACTCTATGTTTTAAATGTTTGAGTCTGTAGTATCACCTGTCAGTAACATGTGAAAAACAAAAAGATCTAATGCAATTCTACCTATGAAAATATCTAGCCCTTGAAGTTCTTTTTAACAGATGTTATTGCTTTTCTATTTATTTCTTCAATAAAACTGCAGCTGGAACAGCACCACCAAACTTTTCACAACGACTACAGAGCATGACTGCAAGGCAGGGAAGTCAAGTTCGACTTGATGTGAGAGTGACTGGAATCCCTACACCTGTGGTGAAGTTTTATCGGGATGGAGTAGAAATCCAAAGCTCCCCCGATTTTCAAATTATACAAGAAGGAGACCTTTACAGCTTAACAATTGCAGAAGCATATCCTGAAGACTCCGGTACCTATTCAGTAAATGCCACAAATAATGTGGGACGTGCTACTTCAACAGCTGAATTACTAATTCAAGGTAAAGGAGGTGAAGTTGCAAACCATGAAAATAAGCGATCATTCATTATTGTAAAGGTACAATATGTACCACTTCATCAAAGTTACGGCAACAAGCCAACTTATAACTTCTTTCTCAAGCATTATTAACTTGCTGTGAATAAACAGTGTTTTGGTGACATTTGCAAAAGGATTTTGTCTGAGAATTTAAAAGGAGCTTTTCTCCAGAATGGGTCTTCTTTAAACTGAGGATTCAGTGGACAGGATGCTCCACTGAGGATACTTTCACTCGTTCTTATTTTGCTCTGTAGATTTCACAAAGTTGCATTTATAAGCTGTCTTTGACAGAATATATATATATTAGACTGCGTAACTGTACATGGTCTTGTAAATGAGCCTGATAAGAATGAAGACAGTTCTTAGAGAACTGTAGCAGTGAATCATTTTACCTAGCGCAGTCGTCTTGCTTGGATTTTAACTCAGTCAGGCTTCCAGGATGTTTAGATATTTGAGATCCAGGACTGTTTCGTTTTGTTTGTTGTTTGTTTTTCTAATGACAATAATGAAAAAATATTATTCCAACTGTTTTCACAATTATCTGTCTATAGATACTTCAGGAAAAACACATGGTTGCTCAACACTTTCTCTGTTGTTTATATAAATTTGTATACAAAGGAAATTGACCATTCATTTATTTCTGCATCTGCTTGTTGTTTGTTGCCATCTGCAATTCTCCTGACCTTGTTTTTTCTTCCAAAAGGTGAGGAAGAAGCCGTTCCTGCTAAAAAGACAAAGACAATTGTTTCGACTGCTCAGATTTCACAAACAAGACAAGCCAGAATTGAAAAGGTATATTTTTCAAAAACAAAGCTGATAAGGTTAAAATGTGGATAACGATTTCTACAGTATCTCAGACTTGTTCTCTTGATTTCATTGTAGAAGACTGAAGCCCACTTTGATGCCAGATCACTTACAAGTGTTGAAATGGTCATAGAAGGTGCAACAGCCCAACAGCTCCCACATAAGGCACCTCCACGAATGATTCCTAGACCTACATCAAAATCACCAACCCCACCAGTAATTGCTGCAAAAGCACAAATGGCACGACAGCAGTCACCATCACCTGTTAGACAATCACCGTCACCTGTAAGACATGTCAGAGCACCAACACCCTCACCAGTAAGGTAAACTTTTTATTCTTTCAAACAAGATTGCCTTTTGAATCAACTTTCACATACAGAAGTAATGCTGTAGAATGACAGCACAGTATAAAATGGAAGAACGCACTGACTTAATGACAACTGTGTTTATTCTGATGGTGAGCTATAAGGTACTATATTTGCCACTGTTGTAGAAGGGTGTGCCTTTTATGTAAACTTTCTATCACATATGGAAGAAAATCCTTTAGAGAATAAATCCAGTTTGATTGCTCTACGTACAGCTGAAATAGCAGTCAAAGCTTCAAGTTCATGATGAAAGAGAAGAAAACAGTAAAGCAGTTGGTCCTTGATTATTTTAGATGAACAGGGAAAAGAACAATGGCACTCTAATGAGTGGCAAGCAGAATGGAAAGAACACATTCTTTGTGTATGCAGAAAAAATGTTTTAAAGCAGATAAGGTAAATATGGTTATGGAAAAATAACGTTTAGTTCTGCTGCATAAAGAGTTTTAGGGGGAAAGTAAGTGATATAAAGAGCAGGGCTCATGGTCTGGGAGACCTCAGGAGGTGTGTGCTGAGAAAGCAGGTAAGGAGAAACTGCTTTGGAAGCCCTGCAGAGCTGGTGAATTTGGCCCCATTGAGAATAACTTGCAAGTACAGGGAGAAATGTATTAGTAGTAACTGGCAATAACTAACAAGCTGCACAGATGAAAGAATAATTCAATTGCGCCATCTACAGTGTGTATGAAACTGGAAGTTTGTACTCCACTGCTTGTCAAACCACTTTTAGACATACGTTAGAAAATAAACCTAAAAATTAACATGATGCTGCCCTCTACTGCTGCAATATGTTAATGCTCCCTGGGAAATACAGTATAAAAAATTCATCTCAAAGAAAGTGTAACTTAGAAAGTTTATTAAATCATTTTGAGAAATGCTTTCAAACTGTCTGTTAGGATCAGGACTGAATTCTCAATTTTGATATTCTAAAAAACTAGCACTTTCTAAGTGACTTCCAATTATTGTTGGGGAAATTTTAAATGCAAGTATGGGGAAAAATATAGATCAGAATCTTTCTTGCAATATGAACACATGAAGGGATAACACATAGAAATAAGATGTGGTGCAGCAGTACATAAAGTTATTTTGTTGCTAGGTGGCTGCCACATAAATTTTTTTACAAAAAGCAGTTACTCTAATCATTTTGTCTCTCTATGGAGACTGGACCACAAATGTAATATGTAATACTCACAGCCTGTAAGCCTTTTATATTATACCTATTAGGAGAATTATGATAGAGAAAATGGAAACTAATAATTTATATATATACATATTTATTTTAAATATGTGTGCTTGAGTGAAATGCACTTTGACATTTGCCCTTATTTCTTTTTGGGAATCTAACTAAGCTACTATGAAGATATGTTACAGTTATGAGTATGACAAAAGCACACATTAGGCATAATGTTAAAATCAGGTAAGTGTAATATACAAGTAGAACACCTCAAAAACTTTTGTAAAATAAAACAAATGAAGATACCTTAAAAGGGGAGTGAATTCAAGTCCAGGCTGAATGGCACGTTTGTATAATTGCTGTTGTATGACAAAACATTAATTATGTTAATACTTTATTTTTATATTAGGTCAGTTTCTCCTGCTGGAAGAATCTCCACCTCACCTATTAGACCAGTGAAATCTCCATCTCCAATCCGCAAAACACATGTAGTGACAACAGGTGGGGCCGAAGTCCTTCCTCCTTGGAGGCAGGAAGGATATACTGCAACCACAGAAGCCGAGATGACAGAAACAAGAGTATCTACAAGTGCTACCCAAATAAGAACTGAAGAAAGATGGGAAGGAAGATATGGGGTCCAAGAACAAGTTACCGTCAGTGGTGCCGCTGCTGGGGAGGCTGCAACTGGTGCTACAGAGGTAAAGTCTGTTTTTTGAAAGAACGTTGGTTTTGCTTTATGTGTGGACTTATCACAGCTGATTAGATTTGCTAAATGGAAGGTTGTGTATAAAAATGTGTGTGTACCTGCTGTTGAGAGTTCTGCTGAAAATATTTAAATGCTTCTGTGCAACATGCTGTCTCTGTACTTGATTTTTGTCCTTCTTCTGAATGCAAAACATGAAAAAATGTCTTTTGATGTGATTAATATAGGTGAGAAAGGACAGTGAAAAAACAGCAGCTGTTGCTATGGTTGTTGCTGCTGTGGATCAAGCCATGGTGAGAGAACCAGCTCCAAGTGTTGTAGAGCAAACTACTAAAAGGACAGCAATGACTGCAGTCCATGTTCAGCCTGTTCAGGAGCAGGTAGAAATAGAGCATAGGCATTCTATAGTTTCCCCTTTATCCCTTCACCCAACATGCAAACAAGGCATGATTCACTGTGAGGAATTAACAAGACATTACCCAGTGCACCACAAAAGCATGACTGTAAAATCACTTTTTCCATTGCTTTTCATCATAGCAGGATGGAACTAGTTATTCTTAATCTGTTTTTAAGTTTAAGAATGCTTTCTATGAAAGTGTTCGTGTGTTTTTCCTTGTCATTTGTTCTCTAACATTATTCTGACACTGGTGGAGTTTTTCCTCTAATATCTCATTTACAATTTACCCGCTAGGTATAAAATAATTCCCCCTTAGTGTTTTTCCTTCACTTACACTTTTCTCTTACTTTACCTTCTCTTTCTTTTGATGATCAAGTTGTTAAAATGAATTTTAAGGCTTTGTTTTTTTGTTTGTTGCTATAAAAATCAGATGAGAAAGGAGGCAACAGTAGTAGTTACCACTGATAAAGCCACAAAACAAACAGTAATATCGAGAACTAGAGAAGAAATTGTTACTTCAGAAGAACAAAGGCACATCTCTCATGAAAAGGTGAATACAGATGTTACCTATGATTGTCATATTCTGCTCAAAAATTTAATGTCTCCTCAAAGGACAAGCCTATGAACAAGAAAAATGACATACCACAATACTATTTTTAGCTTCTCATAAATGCTCACTGTTACTAGTTTACATTGCTATCATTCTCCTATCTCTCCTTGATGATGATTCCTTTGTTATTTCAGTTCCATTAATACTGAAGGATGTGATAGATAAACTTGAAAAACATTAACTTAGTAAAAAAATCTTTCTTTTATATATTGTATGGTGTTTTTTTCTCTGATTTTGTTTCTGAGCTTGCTATTTGTAGCCTGCTTTGTTTGTTGGCAGTACAGTGGGTGAGAAAAAAGGAGCAAAAACTCATTCTGCATTGAAATCCATTTTGAAAATACTGATCCAGATTATTTTCACGTGTTTTATCAGACAAATGGGATGTAATGGAAGATCAGCTTTTATACAGAAATACTACATCTGCATTCTAGCAGAAACGCATGAGGAACGAAGTGTAACCTATGTTTAAAGTACTTAGAAATAGAAATCAACCTTGGAAAAAAAATCAGATGTTTATGTGCAGATTATAGCTGAAGATGGCAAAATGAAAATTACTTAATACTTGATTTTAATATTCTATACTTTCTCAAACTGATTATGATGCAGGACAGTTTTTCTCTGATCAGATTTTTTTTTTATTTATTACTGCTTTCAGTAGCAAAGCAACCATTTGTGGAATGTTGTGTTCTTTTTATGCTTAGTGTATATATGTTTTATAAAAAGTCCATTTATGTTGATGTTGTTTCCAGACTAGATGATTTTGAAATCCAGAATTCAACATTTTATTTCCCTTCCAGTTTTATCCTCTTTTCCAAATGTATCAAAAATCATGTACCTTATACTTTTAAACAATATATCATTTAAACTTCTTTATTTGTAAACACCTAGGTAAGAAAACAACCAGAGAAAACTCCAGTACCCACAGTAGTTATTGCCACAGACAAAGCCAAAGAACAAGAAAGAATATCAAGATCTAGAGAAGAAATATCTACCAGACACGAGCAAGTGCAAATTGCTCATGAAAAGGTAAATTAATATTACAGATGTTTAACTCACTGTTATGCACCAAAAAGTTCATAAAACCTCATTCTTCATCAACTGTGCTACATATCTTTGCTCTGCTTATATATGAAGAGCAGATTATAAACTGAAAAGTTTATCAAGCAAGGTAGTCCAGCCCAGTGTCTCAGGTCCAGGTCTACTGATTTCAGGGCTGCTCTGTCTACAGAGGAAGAGTGCAGCTGCCAATCCTACAGATCTTTTGAACATTATGGCTTTTACTGTCAGGGTACAGAGAACTTCATCTTATGCTTAATGACCTCTGATTTTTGTCTGAAGGTAGATTTCTAGAGATAAATTTTAAAGGTTATCTCTCATGATATAATATTTATGCGTGTAGTTTGATTTAATGAAGTTCATATTTGTGTGAGTATTGAATGTATCTGCTAGACTATATTGTGAAGTCTTTGTTGGAGTAACTGATGAAATAGTTCCATCTACTGATGGGAGCAAATATTAAGTCAGTAATACTCATTTTTCTGTAAGCAGAAAACAGTTTCTACGAAACAATGATACAGTACAATTAACACACAGATTAATGCAATATGTTAAATGACTTTGTTCAGCTAGCATATAAAATACGCTATAGCTTGGTCTGCACAAAGGGATTATTCCATTTCTCAAGTGCTTTTCTTCTCTTCTTAATACAAATTCTGAAACCTTATCCCACTTTCCAGGAAAGCTGTATAATTTTGACAGCAGACATAATTGATTACTGTTATTTTCTTTACCATAAAAACTAGATAACAAAGGAAGATATGAAACCTTCTGTACCTAAGGTAGTAATTACCACTGATAAACCTAAACCACCAGTCATAATATCGAAAAGTAAAGAAGGAATTGCTACCAAACAAGAACAAGTGACCATAACCCATGAAAAGGTGAATAGCAATATTATATTTGTTCTTTTATCCTCTATTCTTTAAAAACCTTGTGTCGCTCAAAAAATACTAACTATACATTTCCAGATCATTTTTTCTATGATTTATTCCACTTACAAACTTCCAGAACTACTGTCAATACTATCTTGTTCTCCTAAATGTTTTCATTAATAGGATGCCCATAATTCCTTTCTGATTGACATTTGGAATGGAATAACTGACTCTTGAAATGCATTTGAACTTTTTTTTTAAATTTTAATCATTACTTTTACTTAAGTAGGTGTGAGGGTGTGACAATACTTATCAGTATACATAATAGAGTATAATAATATAGTATAATACAGAGCTGTGTGCAGTGCACAAGAACCTAACCCCTTCTTTTTAGTTGTTCCTCTTCCAAAATGCTTTTCTGTTGTTCAAATATCTTTCAAGATCATATATAACTGAAACTTTTATTTTTGCTACAATAATTAGATTAAAAAGGAAGCTAAGAAAACTACTGTAGCTCCGAAAATTATTGCCACTGATAAAACCAAAGCACCAGTCACAGTGTCCAGAACTAGAGAAGAAATTACAGCCAAGCAAGAACAAATTCATCTAGCTTATGATCAGGTGACTATAGTTGTTGCAGATGTGAAATGAATTGTTAAAATTTGTTTTATCTGCAAACCTTACCTTTTAAGAGCTACTTGGGTACATTAGAATGCCTTCAAATATTCCTGATAACATACCCATCAAGTTGGATGATTGTCAACAGGGGCAGTGTGATTAAATTTCTGGTGATAAAGAGGTTTTTGTCTCACTAGACAGAAAGGACTATTATGAAACGCCACTTCTAAGACTACAGTCAGATTTCTCTCTGAAAGCCTACTTGCTACCAATGACAATCAAGTAATGTTTACTTGTTCAAATTTCTGAATGAAATTTTTTCTTCTACATGATGATTCCTTGCGATGTTATGGTTGTAAGATGAAACAACTGATCTCTGTTCAAGTTTCAATTGCAATGTTCTTTATATCATACAAACTTTAGCATCCATTCAAGTCTGTACAATTTATTACTTCTGACAATCAGACATTAGCAGACATGGCTTTCTTCCTGTAGGACTCCCACAGCAGAAAAGCTTTCTGATTTTAATACAGCCAGGAACTCTCATATGTGGAAGAATAGCATAACTATTGGCTATAAAAGCTAGCAGCTTTTATGTAATTCTATTTATCTACTTTGTTAGAAAAAGTATGGTACATTCATAAAACAATTTTATAAAATATGATTAAAAGAGCACAACATATAAAGCTCAGAGGAATCAGACTGCTAAGAGACTGCAGTTACGTGTTAGATGATGTAAATTTAGGGCAAAATTCAAATTGGTACAAACAATGATTTTGAAATAGGCAATAATATTGAATAAGACATCCTTGTTACCTAAGCACTAATAAAAAAAAAAAACTCTGCAAATGATCACATTTTAGCCTCACTTGTTATTTTAGTTCAAGGCGATAATGACTTTAAAATCAGCATGAAGTTATCCATTAGAAAGATATCCTAAGGCATAAATAGGATATGCTTTGTTGCTACATCCAGATCAGTTATAACAGTAATAATAAACACCAGTAGTGACTGTCCTATTACCTATTGTTGTCTGACAGGGCAAAAATTTAGACCCTGATAACACAGAATTTGACAGTATATAAGAAAAAAAGAAAATTCCAGCTGCAAATGTGTTATTTTCAATTCCTCAGAAAACTCGGTTTTCCTTCTTTTGTAAAATCATTTGATAATTAGCCCTGAAACAACCAATATGCCTGGGGTAAAGGTTTTTATGGGTATATTCCATAGTAAATACATTCATATCAGATGCTAGACACATTCTCTACATTTTTAGTGGCATCTAACAGTTTTATGGAGCTGATCAGCATACTGACTTTATGTGTACATGTACATACCTGCCAAAAGTAGCCGTAAATGTGACTATGAAGCATTAAAAGAGAGCTTGCATACAAATATTGATATGTATAAAGCACACAAGCATAGCTGTCTTCTGAATATGCATAGATAGAACTTAGAAAAGACTATGTCTATGTCTGAGTCTACTGACTCTGCAATGTATTTATGGGTGAACATATTTGATGTTTACATTATTACTTTTGCATATGTATGCACACTTTCTTTTTTTGTAATATACTTTACTGAGCATTATATTTATAAATATTTGCCGTATATGTAAGCCTTTAATATAATGATGAATATTTGTATGAATTTTGCCAATGTTATCCATAGACTGAAGCTGGAAAAAGGGCTGAAGCTGTAGCTACAGTTGTTGCCGCAGTTGATCAGGCGCGTGTTCGATCACCCTGGGAACAACAACAAATGGATGAAGCTTATGTAAAGCAGAAAACTTTGGAATATGGCTATAAAGAGCAAGTAACAGACCGGGTTGCTGCTGTGAGAGACCGGGTTGCTGAGGCCCCAGCAGAACGCCATGTTGTCACTAAAGAAGTTAAAACTGTCTGTGTTCCTCCTGAGAAACATATCTCTGCTGCTGAAAAGAAGGAAGTTCAGATATCAACAGAGGTTAGACATTAGTTTGCATTGCATTCTTTTCCAAAAACTGTGTCCCAGTGAAATCTGTTTCAGTTTGGAGAACAGCATCACATTCTCAAAAACTTTTTTCATTGCTTTGTGTAGATAAAAAGAGCAACAGAAGCTAAGACAGAGAAAACAATTCATGTTGAACACCCACGACCTCGCACAACAAGTCCTCACTTCTCAGTCTCCAAAATTGCTGTTCCTAAGCCAGATCATACATATGAGGTAGGAAGTGAAAACTGCATCCAAGAATAATGTGCTCCTTTATAGTAACAAGTGGGTCACCCTTTCCAAAGGCTTTTCCTCCTGCTCCAGTACGGTGCTTTCCCAAGAGTTGCCTGCTCTCTGCAACTGTTTTTCTTTACAGCAGTGCTGTAAACAGATACATGAACTGCTAACATTTGATTTGTAATTATTAGTATTTAACAAAGCTTATCATCTGTATAAGGATGCAGCTTCAATACACCATGTCATACAGTGAAATCATAAATGTATCATGAATCTTATGTTTTTTAAAGAGCAGAAGTATCCCTTTTCAATCTTATGTGCATCATTTCATTAGCACATTATAAATATTGCTTCTTTCTTCCTTGCAGTCTACTACATAATAAGCTAATTTTTGCAGTAGAAAAGATCCAGACTGTATAATATTACACTATCCATTTTAAAGTGTTTTTTCCCTATTCTTCTATTCAGGTCCTTCATATTTAATTAAAAGTTCCCATTCAATTAATTTTCTCATTCAAGCACACTTTCTCTCTTCGCGTGGACCTTTAAAAGTGAAATGCTTTTTCCCCTCAAAAAAAAAATTAAACACTATAAAAATTGCCTAAGCTTTTTTTTCTTGATTTATGTATGTTTTCCAAAGTTATTACATCTAAAATAACATTATGAAATCTCTTTTTTTAATCAATGACAGTTACATAATTAGTAGTGTTGTTTATTGCAGTATTAGACTGATTAAATGGAAAGCTAAGGCCTCAAGTAAATAATTTTAGAGGACATTTCTTATGTTGCGTTTAAGAGCTTCTTGACAATTTAAAGATCAAATTCTAAAGTAAAATGTTAGACACATAAAAAATAATACAAGGATATTAAACCTCTTGTATTATACTACTTCAATCTGAAACTAGAATTCATTTTTGTATATGTAGCTTTTGGTATATCAACAAATAAGCGACTAAGGAAGCAACTGGTACATATGCAATCTGCTTAAGAATTGCATGTTTTAATGTTTCCTTTGAAAACAAGAGAACAACAAAGCTGTAACTCTTTCTCTTCTGTTCCTTAGGTTTCAATAGCTGGATCTGCCATGGCTACTCTGCAAAAAGAGTTGTCAGCTACTTCTGCCGTGCAAAAGATCACCAAGCCTGTGAAGCCACCTCAGCTAAAGCCTCATGAAGTCAGGATAAAAGCAGAGCCAGTTGCCCCTCCACAGTTTCCTTTTGGAGAGGATGCTGAGGCCTATAAAAGTCATTATGATGCTGAGACTAAAAAGGAGATAGGTGTAAGCGTTAAAAGTGAAGCAGTGCGGGAAGAACACTTGATGTTACGGAAAGAAGGTGAAGCAAAGGTACGTTATTAAGCAAATTTCCATCACTTTGACTGACTTACATCTTAAAAACATATCATAGCCTCACTTGTTTTATGTTTTTTCACTGCAATTTTCTTCTTTTGCAGCATTCTGCTGATTTTTCTCTGTTTTACATAAATCCTTCTAAGGACCTAATATTTACCTATGACAAGCAAAGAGTTTTCTTTAATTTCTTATCTAAATTCTGCTGTTTATGTCCTTGGCTTTGTTAAGTGTTTATTAACTGTGTTTTAAACAACTTAGGTGACAGAAACTGCCAGAGTTCCTGTGGCTGCAGAAATCCCTGCTACTCCACCCACCTTTGTCTCAGTAAGTAATTTATATGCAGATGAGGGGAGTTTTATTATGTTTTCACCCAGTTTGAATTTTGAATTTTGTCTTTAAAGACCTGAACATGAAAACTGTCTTTATTTAATCTTTTAAACTCTGTATTAGACTTATTTAGCCGCACAATTTTTCTCTGACACAAACTATTCAGAATGTCTGTTATGGGGGTGATTCTTCACAATTGTCACATAGTAAGTTGACCTTTGCAGCAGTTGAAACTGACTATCTCACTATGATCTGCATAAACATCAACCTAACTTTTAATTTTCTTGTTAATAAAAGTAGTGTTCAGAGTTCCCAAATTCAGTTTCAAATTCTTCCCTTTGGAAAATGCCTCTTTTTTTCCTGGATACATTGCTGAACAGAACACTGTTTTGAAGTAGACATTAATTTTTCCATTTAAATAAGTTTTAGTTAATTCAATGGCTGTTCAGTACGGAAAATATATACTGACTGTGATACCTATTTTTTGTCATATAGGGCCTCAAAAATAAGACTGTGACTGAAGGAGAGTCTGTCACTCTGGAGTGCCATATCTCTGGTCATCCTCAGCCTACTGTAACATGGTACAGGGAAGACTACAAGATTGAGAGTTCAATGGACTTCCAGATAACTTTCAAAGCAGGGCTTGCTCGCCTTGTGATTCGTGAAGCTTTTGCCGAAGACAGTGGGAGATTTACCTGCACTGCTACGAATAAGGCTGGGAGTGTCAGCACATCTTGCCACTTATATGTGAAAGGTATATATATTTATAGACTGATAGAATCATTTAGGTTGGAAAAGACCTTTCAGACCATTGAGTACAACTGCCAACCTAACACTGCCAAGTGCACCACTAAACCATGTCCATGAGCACCCCATATGCCTGTTTAAATACCTCCAGGGATGGTTACTCAACCAATTCCCTGGGAAGCCTGTTCCAATGACTGATAAACCCTTTGGTGAAGAAATTTTTCCTAATATCCAATCTGAACTTCAGGCCATTTCCTCTTGTCAATGTAGGAAGATTATAATTTTGTTGACTGAATATTATTAGTAATGTAACTTAGGCATTTTGTCAGCTCCCAAGTAGAACATATGCCTTGAATTGTATTCCAGGGTTGTTAGGTAACAGGGCTGTAAGAACATGAGGAAAAGGCCAACTGGTATACTAATGAAGACTCTTAAATTGCTTCCTCAGAGGAAGTACCTGGCCCTCTGAGCCAACTAACTACTTAACCTTCTCTTTCTTTGAGACAACTAGAGTAATTGCTTAAGCACTATTAAAGTACTTTAAATTCCACTATATGGTGTTTGCATTGCAGTTTCAGAGGAAATTGAGACTCGAGAAACCATTTCTGAGAAGGCTGTTAGAGAAGAGAAACGGTAAAGTTACTTTCCTAAACAGACTACTGCTACTGTGGTCTTTAGTTTCTTGAATTCTATTTAAGAGAACTTCAGACATCAACTCACTTACTTACCTGCATTGGAATCTTATTTCAGCTACATGGAGACAAAAGACATTGTAATGGAAGATGTCTCTGCTGCAGTAGAGGAAGTATCTGGAGAACCCATACCTCCTTTCTTCATAAGAAAACCCATGGTACATAAATTAATTGAAGGTGGGAGCATTATTTTTGAATGCCAAGTAGGGGGCAACCCAAAGCCACATGTCTACTGGAAAAAAGGTGGAGTTCCTCTAACGACTGGCTACAGGTACTTTGAATACAATGCACAAAATCTATCTAAACATAAGTTTTAGGAATATTTAATTTACATTACCATAAGTTTCATTCCCTTACTGATGTTAAGCCAAACAACATCACTGATTTCTGTGAACAATTATTTCTAAAATGGCAAAATCATAGCATCATGTCTTAATATGAGACTTTAGAAGGCGAAGTTTCAAAATACAAACATTCAAAAGACCATAAAATGAGAAACATTTCACATGTTTAAAAACAAATCAGGAAGAAGTTTAACATTTTTTCACTCTGTCTATGATTCTATGATTCTATGCGATATTTGTATTCTGACTATGGAAATACTATCTATTGAAAGCAACACACTTTCTAGCAGAGGAAAAAACCCCACATTTGTAGCATTCTTGAAATAAATCATGCTATAATGACCCATATTAGGACAAATTATGTGCATACAGCATATACCATTTTACTGAGTCTGATAATTGATATTTCTGTTTGTATTGCTGTTTGCATCCCATTTATTTTAGTGACAACAGACAGAAAGTAGACCTGTAGCCTAGTTTCAGCATGGTTACTTTCCCTGCACTGTTCTGCAGGTTCAATGAGTGAGAACTGCCTGCTGAAATTTCAGTCTTTCTCTTGCATAAGTTAGGAGTGATTCCAATTAATTTTATGATTAAAAGCAAATTCACTAAAAAGTATGTTAATCAGAATTATAGAGAACTTGTACTGTCGTGTTTTCTACAGATACAAAGTGAGTTACAAAAGAGAAACCGGGGAATGCAAACTTGAAATTTCCATGACTTTTGCCGACGATGCCGGAGAATACACTATTGTTGTTCGTAATAAACATGGCGAAGCTTCTGCAACGGTCTCCTTATTAGAAGAAGGTACATTGCAAGAGAGAAATGTTTCTTAAATTTAACTCTAAATTGGGAAAAATATTTTGAATTGTTCTGCAAATTCAACGCATCCTAGTTTAGTCAATTCAAGAAATGTAAAGGGAGATCGGATGGCTCTGTTTCTGCAAGACAGAATATTTGACCTCAGACTCTTGAAAGACTTTATTCTTTGCTAGAATGTGGACCTATAGCAACCTTCTTCCTTTGGCATCCATAACAGTCTCCATAACATAAGACATTCAGAGAGCAATGTAGGGAATGGAAGTTAATCAAGTAATAGGTTGTTCTATTACAGGGAAAAAAGTTTGGTGTTTTGGTGTTTTTTTAATTTCCTCTTGTAAAAATGCATGCAAGTTTGTAGGCGACAGAGCCACGGTGAGGAAATTATAAAATAGTCTCTACAGGTGCTTTCGCTTTCCGAACTAGAATGCCTAAATAGCAGTAAAACTTCTACCTGTTTATAAAGCTCATCTGAGCTTTGGATTTTACTGCTGTTTGTTCTTTGGCTAAACAGACAAAAACTCTGCTTGAATCACCAAAACCAGTAAAATAAATGTGTACTTGTTTTCTCTATTCAATACAGTGAAAATCACAAGAATTTATCAAAACTAATGTGTTCTTAATTCTTAGCTGATTATGAAGCCTACATAAAATCCCAACAAGAAGCAATGTATCAAACTCAAGTGACTGCATATATTCAGGAACCTAAAGTGGCTGAGGTAGCCCCAGCTATTTCATATGGTGACTTTGAAAAAGAATATGAAAAAGAACAAGCCCTAATTAGGAAGAAAATGGCGAAAGATACAGTGATGGTCAGAACTTTTGTAGATGAGGTATGTCTACCACTCCATAGCAATTTTGTATACTAACACCAGTACAAATTGCTTCTTTACAAGGTCTGACACACAGAACTCATGTTTTTTTTTTTTTTTGTTTGTTTTATCTGTAGGAATTCCATATTTCTTCTTTTGAAGAAAGACTTATCAAGGAAATTGAACTCAGAATTATTAAGACCACCTTAGATGAACTTCTTGAAGAAGACGGAGAGGAGATGATGGTCGATATTTCTGAATCTGAAGCTATAGAAGCAGGATTTGATTTAAGGTTAAAGAATTACAGAACTTTTGAAGGAACAGGAGTTACTTTCCATTGCAAGACAACTGGATATCCATTGCCAAAGGTACCTCAAACCTGTATAACAGTAATCTATTTTAAAAAAAAATCTGGTGCTCTACTTGAAAAATCCCTTAACATCTCATTGTCAGACATTCTACATTATGCATAGAAAAAAGCAAATCTCAAAGGAAATCCAGTCTTTTGCTTTGATATTAAACTGAATTTTCCTTTTGTCCCTGAATAAAATAGTGTTAGGTTGATTAGCCAGTTCAGAGGTAGAAACCTTTAACCAATAGATTTACCAGCTAAATTGGTCTTGATTCTGAGTATGTCCTAGTTAGCCCACACAAGAGGACAACACAGTAGCAAGTTCAGTCTAGGTCACTTTGCTCTCCATCAAAATGGGCTTTATATGTATTTCTAGCTCCAAATTTCAGGTTTCAGGCTACTGTGAAACACACTATTTTAGTCTTTTTATCAAGTAAAAATATTCATGTTAACACATGCACATGGGCTGTGATGATGCATCAGCTGAAAAGTAAGAAATCGTAACATGTTTTATGCATGGATCATTACTGGATCTTTGTCTTTAGGAGAGCTCACATAGCATTGCGTTGTTTCTTTCCATGCAGATTGCGTGGTATAAAGATGGTAAGCGCATAAGGCATGGAGAGCGCTACCACATGGAAGTTCTGCAAGACGGCAGTGCTAGTCTCCATTTGCCTGTTGTTCTACCTGAAGATGAAGGAATTTATACTGTTTTTGCCAGTAACATGAAAGGAAATGCCATTTGCTCAGCAAAACTCTATGTTGAGCCAGTTGCACCCACAGCAACTCCAGGTTATATGCCAGGACCAGAAGTTATGAGAAGATATAGGTATGTACACAATAATATATAAATTTCATAAGACTTTAGTGTGCTGTGAGAGACAGTCCAAAAACTCATTATGTAGCAGCTAAACAGCTTAAGTTATTAGAGTTTGTGTGCCTCTACAGGATATGTAAATGTTGTTTTCATGGCTTATATTGATTTTTGTGGCAACTCTTTGTCTGATTTTCCTTCTTAATGAGCAATGCATTTTCCAGAGTACTATCATTCACATGCCTATCCAGTCACAGTGTCAGATTTCCGACCTCATAACCATATTTATTTTCTTAAAGTACTAATGTTTTGGGAAAAAAAATTATTCTGTAGTTGGAGTTTTAGCACTGTGTGCAGCCCCTATTTCCCACCCTTGAAATAGATGTATTTCTATATCAGAAAAAATCCAGCATTGCCATGAACTGTGTTCTGTTTCCATATACGTACACACACATGCACAAACATACACAGGATTACATCCATATCTGTACAATATCCAAAATCCCAAAACTTCCCTGGCTGTGATGTATGCTATTCAGCTGTACAAACTGCTTGCAAAAACATAAAGAAAATTGACTATGAATAAAAACTAATTTTATCACAATTTCTCATATAGATAAATTGGTTACAAATTTTTTAGAAGGAATTTTGCTAAAGGAAAAAATTAAACTCTTTTTAGCATGTCAACCCAATGCTGTATGATGTGGTCATACATCTGTCTTATCTTTTACCTCCAGGTCTATTTCTCCACGATCTCCAAGCAGGTCTCCTGCTCGCAGTTCTCCTTCTCGTTCTCCTGCCCGCAGATTAGAAGAAACTGATGAAGGACAACTAGAGAGACTATACAAACCAGTTTTTGTGCTGAAACCTACATCATTTAAATGTTCACAGGGGCAGACAGCAAGATTTGACTTAAAAGTTGTTGGCAGACCTATGCCAGAGACATACTGGTTCCATAATGGTACATCAGCCTCATTTTCATCAACAAATAATCTTAAAAAAACCCTTCTATGTGTTTTACATCTTGTTGAGGCACTGTTTAGAGTGAAACCTTTTTTTCTTTCTGTTTAATATGCATCTGCAGGTCAACAAGTGATTAATGACTACACCCATAAAATAGTGATCAAAGAAGATGGCACCCAGTCATTGATCATTGTTCCTGCTATGCCGGAGGACTCTGGAGAATGGGCTGTAATTGCTCAGAACAGGGCAGGCAAAGCCTCAGTCTCGATGACACTGACTGTGGAAGGTATCTATTATGCACACTATTTTTAGGAGGCTAAGGAGCGTTTCTTATTAAAAACTGTGGTTGTGCCATTTCCTCTTGTGATAACTTACCCTTCCTCTTTCAGCCAAGGAAGACCTAGTCAGACCACACTTTGTGGAAAGGCTGAGGAATGTTAGTGTAAAGGAAGGCTCTAGACTGGAGATGGCAGTGAAAGCTACTGGTAACCCTAATCCTGACATTGTATGGCTGAAGAACAGTGACATCATAGTACCTCATAAATACCCCAAAATAAAGTAAGCATTTTTATTTTTATTTTGTTTAAATAGGAAAGGAGTTAATAATCACCATCCTGTACATTGCCTCCTACAGCATGCTGAATAACCCCAATTCCATAGAAAGGATTCATTAAGGGCTTAGACCAATGGCTACTGAAGTTACAGCTTTTGCATTGCAGCAAGGTTAAGAGATCTAAAATATCTAATAGGATTCACTCAATTTTTTCCAGGTTGTGTACTTGTGTATTTTGTATTCTGCAAAGCTTTAACAACAGAGAGTTAGGGAATCTTTATCTGTCTCTGCAAGCAAAAAACCCCAACATTGAATTCAAGACTGGGTATTATTATCCTCATCTGTTTGATTCTTAGGCACTACATTCATAAACATAAACATGAATAAACATAAACATGACTAATTCCGCCAGAGATTTGCCTTTGGGAGTTTTGACAGAATTTTGGAGAAGGGCAAAAGTGAATGACAAAAGAGTGCACAAAATGTAAAAAACCCAATTGTTTTAATATTTCAGGATTGAAGGAACCAAAGGGGCAGCTGCCCTTAAAATCGAATCTACCGCCAGGCAAGATGCTGCATGGTATACTGCTACTGCTATCAATAAAGCTGGGCGGGACACTACTAGGTGCAAAGTAAATGTTGAAGTTGAACATGCAGAACCTGAACCAGAAAGGAGATTAATCATTCCAAAAGGAACTTACAAAGCCAAGGAGATTGCAGCACCAGAGTTAGAGCCTCTCCATTTGCGTTATGGTCAAGAGCAATGGGAGGAAGGAGATCTCTACGACAAAGAAAAGCAACAGAAACCATTTTTTAAGAAGAAGCTTACATCTTTAAGGCTCAAACAATTTGGACCAGCACATTTTGAGTGCAGGCTTACACCAATTGGTGACCCTACCATGGTGGTGGAGTGGCTGCATGATGGCAAACCCCTGGAAGCAGCTAACAGACTCCGCATGATCAATGAGTTTGGGTACTGTAGCTTGGACTATGGAGTAGCCTATTCCAGAGATAGTGGAGTTATCACTTGCAGGGCAACCAACAAATATGGTACAGATCATACATCTGCTACTCTGATTGTCAAGGATGAGAAAAGCCTTGTGGAAGAATCCCAGTTGCCAGAAGGCAGAAGGGGGCTGCAGCGAATTGAAGAGTTAGAAAGAATGGCCCATGAGGGTGCTCTTCCTGCAGTTGCAATGGACCAAAAGGAAAAACAAAAACCAGATATTGTTTTGGTTCCTGAACCTGCAAGAGTCCTGGAAGGAGAAACAGCACGATTCCGTTGCCGTGTGACTGGCTATCCTTTGCCCAAGGTCAACTGGTACCTCAATGGACAGCTCATCCGTAAAAGCAAAAGGTTTAGACTCCGTTATGATGGAATACACTACCTGGATATTGTGGACTGCAAATCGTATGACACAGGAGAGGTGAAAGTCACTGCAGAGAATCCAGAAGGCTTTATTGAACATAAGGTGAGACTTGAGATCCAGCAGAGGGAAGACTTCAGATCTGTTCTTCGTCGTGCACCTGAACTCAAACATGAGCCTGTACTGCCAGAGCCTGGAAAACTTCTCTTTGAGGTACAGAAAGTAGACAGGCCTGCAGAGGCAACAACCAAAGAAGTGGTGAAACTGAAAAGAGCTGAAAGAATCACACATGAGAAGCTTTCAGAAGAATCTGAAGAGCTGCGTAGTAAATTCAAGCGTAGGACAGAAGAGGGCTATTATGAAGCTATCACTGCTGTGGAACTTAAGTCTCGCAAAAAAGATGAATCATATGAAGAAATGTTGAGAAAGACAAAAGAAGAACTTCTTCACTGGACCAAAGAGATCCCAGAGGAAGAGAAGAAAGCACTTCCTCCTGAAGGCAAAATCACCATTCCAACATTCAAACCAGAGAAGATAGAGCTTAGCCCAAGTATGGAGGCTCCCAAGATACTTGAGCGCATTCAGAGTCAGACTGTAGCCCAGGGAGCCGATGCACACTTCCGTGTGAGAGTAGTGGGAAAACCAGACCCTGAGTGCCAGTGGTTCAAAAATGGTGTGCAGATTGAAAGGACTGATCGCGTGTATTGGTACTGGCCTGAAGACAATGTTTGTGAATTAGTAATCAGAGATGTGACTTCTGATGATTCTGCCAGCATCATGGTGAAAGCAGTCAATATAGCTGGTGAAACCTCTAGCCATGCTTTCCTGTTAGTACAAGGTAATTTAAATTCTCTTACTTTCATCCTACTGCTTATCATAGTCTGTATGGTCAGCGCATTGTTGATTCATTACATATTGTTTTGCAGCCAAGCAGTTAATCAGCTTTACCCAGGAGTTACAAGATATTGTTGCTAAACAGAAAGACATCATGGCAACATTTGAATGTGAGACATCAGAACCCTTTGTCAAAGTGAAATGGTTTAAGGATGGAATTGAGATTCATTCTGGAGAGAAATACAGGATGCACTCAGACAGAAAGGCTCATTTTCTTTCTGTATTGGCAATTGAAATGTCTGATACTGATGACTACAGCTGTGCACTGATAGAAGATGAATCCATAAAAACTACTGCAAAGCTTACTGTTGAAGGTAAGAAGCACAGTAACATGCAGTACTATTAAAGTGGAGCAGGAAGAAATAAAACAATCTAAACTGATGTCTAAGACACTAAGAAATGTTCAAGCTGCTTTCATGTTCTTGGAATCCAGTATGAAAGTTTGGAGATACAGTTATTTCAAATGGTTACACCTCATATATATATATATATATATATATATATATATATATATATATATATATATATATACAAGCCGTATAAAGTGTGTGTATATATAATATATATATAATATATAAGGTATATATTATATATATAAAAATTTCCTTAGGCTCATTTAATAAGAAATGTTTTCATCAGGGGTATCTGTGAAGCTTATTCATGAATGTAATTATTTTTGCCTGTAGGTGCTGTGGTTGAGTTTATTAAAGAACTTGAGGATATTGAAGTACCAGAATCCTTCTCAGGTGAACTTGAATGTGAGGTTTCCCCAGAAGATGCAGAAGGGAAATGGTATCATGGCGATGTTGAACTCACTTCTAATCATAAGTATGTGATCACATCCCGCCGTGGTCGCCAAATCCTCACTATTAAAGATGTTACTAAAGATGATCAAGGAGAGTACAGCTTTGTTGTTGATGGAAAAAAGACTCAATGTCAACTGAAGATGAAGCGTAAGCCTTTCTAATACTTATATTGTCTCTATATTATAGATTTTCCATATTGCATCATATATTATAGCTATATCACTATATCCTATAGTGCCTCAATATTCAATATTCTGCTTATCTGTTATTCTGCTTAACTTCATTTCATTCCACAGCTCGTCCCATGGCTATTCTTCAAGGACTTACTGATCAAAAAGTCTGTGAGGGAGACATTGTACAACTTGAAGTTAAAGTCTCCCTAGAAAATGTGGAAGGTGTCTGGATGAAAGATGGTCAGGAAATTCAATCAAGCGATCGTATTCACATTGTGTTGGATAAACAGTCACACATGTTGCTTATAGAAGATGCAACAAAGGAAGATAGTGGAGCTTACTCTTTCAGTGCTCCTGGTCTTGGACTGTCAACCACTGGGCAGATCACAGTATACAGTAAGTCATTATCATGATTTTGAAGATGCATTTGATTTTTGGTCCTTCAGGATTTCTTCTCAAAGGCCTAGTTTTTTCATGACAATTTTTTCTTGGCAGGTGTGGAAATAGTGGTGCCACTAAAAGATGTTCATGTAGTTGAAGGAACAAAAGCTATCCTTGAATGCAAAGTTTCAGCACCTGATGTGACTTCCTCCAAATGGTACCTAAATGATCATCAGATAAAGCCCGAAGAACGTGTACAAGCTGTATGTAAAGGCACTAAACAGAGGCTTGTGCTTACCAGAACCTATGCATCAGATGAAGGACATTATAAGCTAATGGTTGGCAAAGTTGAAACAAGTTGCAATGTCACAGTTGAAAGTAGGTACCCTTTAAGATGCACTGTGCTTTGTGAAATTATTTTTTTAAATACAGGACTGTGGAAATAACAAATATATTTGTAATTTATTCTTTTTATAGAAATTGAGATTATTAGAGGTCTTCATGACATCACCTGTACTGAAACTCAGAATGTATCCTTTGAGGTGGAGCTCTCCCATTCAGGCATTGATGTAATCTGGCATTTCAAAGACCGAGAAATAAAGCCTGGTCCTAACTATAAAATTGAAGCACATGGCAAAATATATAAATTGACAGTGGTGAAGATGATGAAAGATGATGAAGGAGAGTATGTATTTCATGCTGGAGAGAAGAAAACATCTGGAAAACTTATAGTAGCAGGTTAGTATTGTTAAAGTCCACGATTTTTATTTCACTGTGATTTACAAACAATTCTCGATGCTACAATTTTGTAATTGTAGATATTATTCTGTTTCTTCACTTTTCTTGTCTTTAGTCTATCTTTTTTCTATCTTCTTTTTGCTCTTCCCCTTATCTTTTGTGATTGGTATAATTAGAATTCAACAAATCTTTAAATAAATGTTAATATGTTTTGCTAAATCAAAGCTATAGTATGGAATGCTGTAGTATGCTTTTGATGTAATTAATGTAATAATTTTTTTTTGTCTTGAAAATTCAGATGCTTGCATTGATAATAAAAATAATAGATGAGAATAACTAGGATAGAATAAAAAACATCTTTTTGTGATGGTCAGGTCACATTCTATTCTTAATTTTTCACAGAACTCAGAATGTGTTAAGTCAGGAGACTATGATCTGGTGGCAATTACAGAGACGTGGTGGGACAGCTCACATGACTGGAATATAGTCATGGAGGGCTATGTTCTTTTCAGGAAAGACAGGCCAGCCAGGAAGGGTGGTGGGGTTGCTCTTTATGTGCGGGAGCAACTACAATGCACCGAGTTCTGTCCGGGGACAGATGACGAGCGAGTTGAGAGTCTGTGGGTGAGAATTAAGGGGCAGGCTGGCAGGGGGGATACTGTTGTAGGTGTCTGCTACAGACCACCGGATCAGGGTGAGGAAGTTGACGAGGCCTTCTACAGGCAGCTGAGAGCGGCCTCACAGTCACAGGCCGTGGTCGTCGTGGGGGATTTTAACTTCCCTGATGTTTGCTGGAAGGACCACTCGGCAACCCAGCCGCAGTCCAGGAGGTTCCTCCAGTGTATGGATGATAACTTCCTCCTGCAAATGGTGGATGAGCCAACCAGGAGAGGAGCGCTGCTGGATCTCATCCTCACTAACAAGGAGGACCTGGTTGAAGCAGTAAGGGTTGAGGGCTGCCTTGGTTGCAGCGATCACGAGATGGTGAAGTTCAGGATCTTGTGTGGTAGGACTAGTAGAATACCAAGTAGAATTGCAACCCTGGACTTTAGCAGGGCAAACTTTGGCCTTTTCAAGCAATTGCTAGGGGAAATCCCATGGGCAAGGCTGCTTGAAGGTAAAGGGGCCCAAGATAGTTGGTTGATATTCAAGGACTGCTTTTTCCGTGCTCAAGATCAGAGCATCACGACACGTAGGAAGTCAAGGAAGAGGGCCAAGAGACCTGCGTGGCTAAATAGGGAATTGCTGGGTATGCTCAAGTGGAAGAGGAGAGTTTACAGGTCATGGAAGGAGGGGCTGGCCACTTGGGAGGAATATAAGGCTGCTGCTAGAGGATGTAGGAAGGCAGCTAGGAGGACTAAGGCATCCTTAGAATTAAACCTGGCAAGAAGGGTCAAGGACAGCAAAAAGAGCTTTTTCAAATATATGGCAGACAAAACTAACACCAGAGGCAATGTAGGCCCACTGATGAACGGGATGGGTGCCCTGGTGACAGAAGATGCAGAGATGGCAGAGTTACTGAATGCCTTCTTTGTCTCTGTCTACTCTGCTGCAGGCAGTCCTGAAGAGCTCTGTACCCTTGAGACCTTAGATGAAGTCAGGTCGACGGAGCGATTTGCCTTAGTCGATGAGGAATGGGTTAGAGATCAGTTGAGCAATCTGGACATCCATAAATCCATGGGTCCAGATGGGATGCACCCGCGGGTGCTGAGGGAACTGGCGGAAGTCATTGCTAGACCGCTCTCCATCATCTTTACCAAGTCTTGGGAAACAGGAGAGGTGCCAGAGGACTGGAGGAAGGTGAATGTCACTCCAGTCTTCAAAAAGGGCAAGAAGGAGGACCCGGGTAACTATAGACCGGTCAGCCTCACCTCCATCCCTGGGAAAGTGATGGAACACCTTATCCTTGGTGCCATCTTAAGGCATATCAAGGATAAGAGGGTGATGAGGGGCAGTCAACATGGCTTCACCAGGGGGAAATCATGTTTGACCAATCTCTTAGCCTTTTATGAGGAAATAACGCGGTGGATGGATGATGGCAGAGCGGTGGATGTGGTCTACCTTGACTTCAGCAAAGCATTTGACACAGTCTCCCACAGCATCCTCACAGCTAAATTGAGGAAGTGTGGACTGGATGATCAGGTAGTGAGGTGGACTGCGAACTGGCTGAAGAAGAGAAGCCAGAGAGTTGTAGTCTATGGGGCGGAGTCTAGTTGGAGGCCTGTAACTAGTGGAGTGCCTCAAGGGTCAGTACTGGGACCGGTATTATTTAATATATTCATCAATGATTTAGATGAAGGAATTGAGTGTACTATCAGCAAGTTTGCTGACGACACTAAGCTGGGAGGAGTGGCTGACACGCCAGAAGACTGCGCTGCCATCCAGCGAGACCTGGACCGGCTGGAGAGTTGGGCAGGGAATAACTTGATGAAATATAACAAGGGAAAGTGTAGAGTCCTGCATCTGGGCAGGAACAACCCCAGGTTCCAGTATAGGTTGGGAAACGACCTGTTAGAGAGCAGTGTAGGGGAGAGGGACCTGGGGGTCCTAGTGGACGACAGGATGACCATGAGCCAACACTGTGCCCTTGTGGCTAAGAAGGCCAATGGCATCCTGGGGTGTATTAGAAGGGGGTTGGTTAGTCGGTCGAGAGAGGTCCTCCTTCCCCTCTACTCTGCCCTGGTGAGACCCCATCTGGAATATTGTGTCCAGTTCTGGGCCCCTCAGTTCAAGAAGGACAGGGAGCTGCTGGAGAGAGTTCAGCACAGGGCAGCTAAGATGATTAAGGGAGTGGAGCATCTCCCTTATGAGGAAAGACTGAGGGAGCTGGGTCTCTATAGTTTGGAGAAGAGGAGACTGAGGGGTGACCTTATTAGTGTCTATAAATATATAAAGGGGGAGTGTCACGAGGATGGAGCCAGGCTCTACTCAGTGGCAAACAATGATAGGACAAGGGGTAATGGGTACAAACTGGAACACAAGAGGTTCCACTTAAACT
Organism: Pezoporus occidentalis; assembly: GCF_034315485.1. Classification (NCBI taxonomy): domain Eukaryota; kingdom Metazoa; phylum Chordata; class Aves; order Psittaciformes; family Psittacidae; genus Pezoporus; species Pezoporus occidentalis. The sequence continues at coordinate 3,429,727 of NW_026916009.1, forward strand.
TGAGAAGAAACTTCTTCTCAGTGAGGGTGACGGAACACTGGAACAGGCTGCCCAGGGAGGTTGTGGAGTCTCCTTCCCTGGAGACATTCAAAACCCGCCTGGACACATTCCTGTGTAACATTATCTAGGTGTTCCTGCTCCGGCAGGGGGATTGGACTAGATGATCTTTTGAGGTCCCTTCCAATCTCTAGCATACTGTGATACTGTGATACTGTAATGTCTATGGGCATGCTGCAAATTATGGCAAAGAATTCTTTACATGCGATTGTACTTTCTGTATGTGGGAAAGTCGAACAGCAACAAAACAAAAACATGTGGTCTGCTTCCCAACAGGTGGTGCCATTTCAAAGCCTCTCACTGATCTGACTGTGGCTGAGTCCCAGACATCTGTTTTTGAATGTGAGGTGGCAAATCCTGAATCAGAGGGCCAGTGGCTAAAACATGGTAGACCATTAGCTATGACAGATCAGTACCGTGCTGAATCTGACGGTGTAAAGAGAAGGCTCATTATCCCTGTCACGAAAATGGATGATATGGGTGAATATAGCTATGAAATAGCAAGCTCAAAGACAACTGCCAAACTGAAGGTTGAAGGTCAGTATTTTTTACAATGAACTGTTTTCTTTAAGATTTAGTCCAACATTACACACTGTGTCTTGGATCAGGCCTTAGGATACCAGCATATTTTATTTCCTTATTTTTTTAAATACTTTTATACCATGATGTGCTTTCTGAAGTAGCAAACTTACTGTGTTTTGGAGTCTCCTCATCTTGAATTTAGCATGTATTTTGACAAAAAAAAACAAACACATATTTTGTTCAAGGTACTGGTTAGGAGGTAGAAATTCACATTTTGCTATTTGTGTAGTAAACATATGAAGTAAAAAAACCTGTTTCTGATGGATGCTACAAACTGTAGGAATCAATATATACATACTACATTTTAAAATAAAGCACCATTATTCAGTTTTGTTTAGATGATTATTATATTTATTATCATTTTTAATTTTGGTCTGTTTTTTCTATTTATTTTTTTTCTAGCTGTTAAAATAAAGAAGACACTAAAGAACTTGACTGTGACAGAAACACAGGAGGCAGTTTTCAGTGTAGAACTGACCCATGCTGATGTGAAAGGAGCTTTGTGGATTAAAAATGGTGTTGAACTTGAATCAAATGACAAATATGAAATTACAGTGAAAGGAACTGTTCACACACTGAAAATTAAACACTGTGTTGTCACTGATGAGTCTGTTTATAGCTTTAAGCTTGGAAAGATAGGAGCAAATGCCAGACTTCATGTGGAAAGTAAGTCAACCTGGTTTGAATATTTGCCTTAATGTGTTGTTTGAAATTCAAAATGAACACACTGCTGAATCTTGCTTTTTTTTTTCCTTAAGCTGTCAAGATCATCAAAAAGCCAAAGGATGTGACTGCTTTGGAAAATGCTGTTGTCTCCTTTGAACTGAGTGTCTCCCATGATACTGTACCTGTCCGATGGTTCCACAAAAACATTGAGCTTAAACAAAGTGAAAAATACAAGATGATATCTCAAAGGAAAGTTCATAAGCTTATGCTGCATAACATATCTCCTGCTGATGCCGGGGACTACACAGCTCTTGTTGGGCAAATCGAGTGTAAAGCAAAACTGTTTGTGGAAAGTAAGTATACTAAGTTTGCAAGAAAGTAATTATACAAGTTACTACATGAACTCGTATTGAACAACTTGACCTGACACTTCACAGCCTGCTACTCTTATTTTTTTGTAGTCTTCCACACATACTGACTTAAAAAAAATCCTTTCTTTTCTTTTTTTTTTTTTCCCTCTTAGCTATACACATCACAAAGACAATGAAAAATATTGAGATTCCTGAGACCAAAACCGCCTCTTTTGAATGTGAAGTTTCTCATTTCAATGTGCCTGCTGTCTGGTTGAAAAATGGTGTGGAGATTGAAATGAGTGAAAAGTTCAAAATAGTAGTCCAGGGAAAACTCCATCAGCTCAATATCATGAACACAAGCAGTGAAGATTCTGCAGAATACACCTTTATCTGTGGAAATGACAGAGTCAGTGCAACCCTGACCGTAAAACGTATGTAGGAATGAAATTAGCCAGGGTATTCTACAGTTACCAGTAATAAAGTTTGTGTTAATAGATACACTTGGTGCAATTTAGAAAAAAAAACAACACTATTGTAGAGGTATTTTCAAATAACCCTAAACAGTCTTAATTACGCTTTTGAAAGACATCCAGAAGCTGTGAATGTGAAAGTCACATCCTGGATTCTTCTGTTTAGGCCAACATAGCTAAACGCTAAGCTACCATAGGAGATAGAATTTAGATTCCTATGTCATTCAGAAATTTTGTGAAATTTAATTGCAGTATTAATTGTAGAACCTTCCTTTTAATATTATAAAAAATCAGAATCTGTCTTAAAGAATTTTAAACATCTCTGAACCTGTTAACATGTATTTGAAAGAAAGAAAAGCAGAATAAAAAATCCCAAACCATGTCCTTTTCTTTTAGCTATCTTGATTACCTCCATGCTAAAAGACATCAATGCTGAAGAGAAAGATACGATAACATTTGAAGTTACTGTTAACTATGAAGGTATCTCATATAAATGGCTAAAGAATGGGATAGAAATAAAATCAACTGATAAATGCCAGATACGAACAAAGAAGCTTACACACTCTCTCTCCATAAGAAATGTGCATTTTGGTGATGCTGCAGAATACACCTTTGTTGCTGGAAAAGCAGCTTCATCAGCCACTTTATATGTGGAAGGTATTTGCTCTTTTGATTTGTATATTTATTAATTTTTATTGGCTTAAGAATGATGGCACTAATTCTATTGTTTTTCTGCCCTAGCTCGTCACATTGAATTTAGGAAGCATATAAAAGACATCAAGGTTGTGGAGAAGAAGAGGGCTATTTTTGAATGTGAAATTTCAGAACCTGACATTCAGGTCCAGTGGATGAAGGATGGACAAGAACTCCAGATTGGTGACAGGTAAATGATTGCTTCTATACCATATTGACTTTTGTTATGTATTTTCCACAGGAAATAACTTGCTTATTTTTCTGATGTCCTTAGGATGAAAATTCAAAGAGAGAAATATGTGCATCGTCTCATCATTCCTTCCACAAGAATATCTGATGCTGGTCAGTACACAGTAGTAGCAGGTGGAAACACATCCAGTGCCAATTTGATAGTGGAAGGCCGTGACATTCGTATCAGAAGCGTCCGTAAAGATATTCAGGTATGGCATATACAGAAGCATAGATGTTTCATAGCTTTATCACTCAAAGAATAATGCAAAGGAAGGGAGACAGTATCTAACCAGCAAGAGTCCTAACACAAAAATCTGTAATCATAAGGTCACAGCCTTCTAGAAAACTGGAATGTGGGACCATCTGTAAAAACAGATGCTGTTTCTAATATTTATTCTACTTCTTCAAAGGTCCTTGAAAGACAAAGAGCTGAAATTGAATTTGAAGTCAATGAAGATGACATTGAACCACAGTGGTACAAGGACGGTATTGAGATCAACTTCCAGTATGAGGAAAGATACAGTTATGTGGTAGAAAGGAGAATTCATCGAATGAGCATCTTTGAAACTACTTACTCTGATGCTGGAGAATATACTTTTGTTGCAGGACGGAATAGGAGTTCTGTTGTTCTCTATGTGAATGGTATGTGTCCCCACAAGCAATCCTTTGACTGTTTCTTTTTTACCCTCTGTTTTTTCTGATTCTGTATAGCTTTTCTGGATTCTAGAATTCTAAATCTGAAAGTAAAAAAAAAAAAAAAAAACTAAAGAGAATGTCTGGAACATCACCAAAATCCTCATGTACATGAGTCTGTCTTGTTCTACTGAAATAGCTTGCTAGCAGATGAAAATACTATAGTAGCTCGTTTCCCCATGGCATTTATTTACACCAGGAACTAATATGTTCATATGGACAAATATGCCTTGCCAGGAGGATCAACATAGAAATTCTTGGACACATTTTGCCAGAAAATACTTACGCTAACACAGTTAACTATGTTAAAGCACTTGTTGCTAGATCATTCCCCCTGTATCAAATAAAAAGGGCAGATTTTCATGGGCACACAAGATTAGGGCTAATGAGATTTAAGAAAAAATAAAATTCCATGGTAATATTTTTGAAGCCTTGATAAATATTAAGATTCCTCTCTCTCCTCCTTTCTTCCCTCCCCTTTTTTCCCCACACAATTTGCAGCTCCAGAGCCACCCAAGATTATTCAGGAACTAGAGCCAACCACTGTGGAGTCTGGCAAGCCTGCCCGCTTCTGTGCTATGATATCAGGCAAACCCCAGCCCAAAATTTCCTGGTACAAAGATGATCAACAGCTTTCTTCAGGTTTCAAGTGCAAATTTCTTCATGATGCACAAGAATATACCCTATTGCTCATTGAAACTTTTCCTGAAGATGCAGCAGTGTACACCTGTGAAGCAAAAAATGACTATGGAGTTGCTACAACTTCAGCTTCACTTTCGGTAGAAAGTGAGTTTCCCATGCTCAGAACTATGTCTGTGAAATGAGATTGCCAACATGTGTATGATCATCTTCATCTTTATAAATTACTTCCTTTTGTTATCCTCTAGTTCCAGAAGTTGTTTCTCCTGAACTAGAACTGCCAGTGTATCCACCTGCTGTCTTAATGCCATTACGTGATGCTGTTACATCCGAGGGACAGTCTGCTTGTTTTCAGTGCAGAGTTACAGGGACAGGTGGGTTAAATGAAATCCTTCACACCTTTTCATCTCTCAGAATTTTTCATCTTGACCTCAGAGAAATTTCAACAGTATATATGCTGGAATCAGTCTTTCCCCAGAAATACAGTTATCTGATATATGCACACAGCAAAATGTTACTCACTGATAGCTAACAATTAAGCAAGTCATATGTCAAAGGTGGCTTTAAGCATGAAAGCCATAAGCTGTCACAAGCATTAAACATTTCTAAAAAGAAGGTCTGTTTCAAAAAAATTGTCTTTGGAAACTTCTCAGGGTTTCAAATGCTGATATTTGAAAACTGCCAGTAAAATGTAAAATGCGTAATTTCAAAACATGGAGTATCATGTCTTTTCAAGTGTAGATTTGCCTTAAATAAGTTTGCTAGTTTTTGTTACAGTGAATATCATTCTACATTTAAAAGAATTCTCTCCAAGTTAACACAAACCCCAGTATAACTTTCTTCAATAAATGGCCTTGAGTATAACCAGTACTAAAACATTCACATGGAATTCACTGCAGAATAAGATCCAGTTTCAATCCCAAAGGATTTACAGTTATTTAAAGATAAATAAAGCTCCAAACTTAAAAATAATCCTGAGTGATAGCTTTGTAAAAATCCACAAAAAATTGATAATATACATGCACATACTGATATATATCATTTGCATTGCTATTACTGGAAATCAAATTCCAAATTAAAAAAAAACAAAACAACTTCACAACAAATTTGGCTCTGTTTTAAAAGTGGTGCTAAAACTCAGAAAATGTATGTTGGAAAGGCTGGCTTGCCCTCTGTGCAAAGCATGCTAGTTTAACTTTTTTTGACATGTTTTTGTTTATGTGAAGGGATGGGTGCATTTACAGCACAGAGTTTTTGTTTATGTGAAGGGATGGGTGCATTTACAGCACAGAGTATAAGGATCCTTTTATTCAGGTCCCCTTTTATAGACCCTTAGAACGGTTTAGGTTGGAAAAAATATTTAAGATCACTGAGTCCAGATATAAACCTGACACTGTTGGCCACTAAACTGACTGTTCACCACTAAACCATGTCCCTAAGTTCCACATCTACACATCTTTCAAACACTTCCAGAGATCGTGACTCACTAACTTCCCAGGACAGCCTGTTCCAATGCTTGACAACCCTTTCAGTGAAGAAATTTTCCTATTGAAAATTTCGTGTTACATGCTGCTCACTTGAGTTGTGAAAACCTTTTACCTTAGGTTAGGTAACAGATGATTGCAAATACAGTTGTATTTTAATGGTACATGGCATGCACCTGCCAATTGAAAACACTATCTTTTTTCTTCTGATGGCAGTAATAACAACACTATGTGTGAAAACATTTGATTTATTATGTAATATAGCGCCAGGTGGGGGTGGAGAGGTGAAGGTTAAAGCCTGCTTCAGTCCTCTTCTTTCTCCACGTCTACAAGAATCTATGCAAGTTAAATAACAACAACCTATAATATAGGAATTTTGAAAAGGTACAAAGACAAGATTTTCCTTGAGAAATATGAGGTGTAAAGCTTCCAATAGTTGCAACAAAAAGAGGTAAGGTACTGTACTAGAAGAAGAATATTCCTTTCGAATTTCGTTAACCTGTTCAGCTCAACCTAGTGATTTTATAGCCTTTTCAATCAGGCAATTGAAGTAGAACCATAGAATGGTTAGGGCTGGAAAGTACCTGAAGATCACCTAGTTCAAACCCCTCTGCCATGGGCAGGGATACCTCACACTAGACCATGTCACCCAAGTCTCTGTCCACCCTGACCTTGGACACTGCCAGGGATGGAGCATTTACCACTTCCTCGGGCAATCTGTTCCAGAGCCTCACCACCCTCATGGTAATGAACTTCTTCCTTATATCTAACCTGAACTTCCCCTGTTTTAGTTTAAACCCATTACTCCTTGTCCTATCGCTGCAGTCTCTAATGTAGAGTCCCTCTCCAGCATCCCTGTAGGCCCCCCTGAGATCATACTTTAGTGTTGTCAGCAAACTTGCTGAGGGTGCACTCAATCCCACTGTCCATGTTGCTGACAAAGATGTTGAAATAAGACTTTCTCCAGTTATAGTGGTAGACATATATTTTAAAATTTATTCATTAAAAGGGGAAAGAAAAAAATATTTTTACTCAGGAACACAGCAGCATCAGAATCAGTTTTCCCGTGCAAATATTTCTGAGAAATGGAAGCTTAACACAACAAGTAGGCCACTTTCCGCTGATCATACATTACCACAGTAATACAAGGCACATTTAAGCTTAAAAAAAGATACTCCGGATTAAGATTTCTGACAGCTATAAATATAGTAATAGTGTTTCCTTACCGATCTAATATCATAACTTACACATTTTTTCTTCTTCCTTGTGTTTGAGCAGATCTGAAAGTCTCTTGGTACAGCAAAGAGAAAGAGATCAAGCCTTCACGGTTTTTTAGAATGACTCAGTTTGAAGACACTTACCAGCTGGAGATTGCTGAAGCTTATCCAGAGGATGAAGGAGTCTATACCTTTGTGGCTAGCAATTCTGTAGGCCAAGTGACAAGCACTGCTACCTTGAAGTTAGAAGGTACAGTGTGCAGTTGAAGAAGATGTCTTGTTTAGGTCATGTTTTAATACTAATCTCAATGTACACTGCTGATTATATGTGTGTCTTTGTCTGTAATGTTGCCTTTTAACAAGATTAATTACTACCATTTACAACATCCACAGCACACATTTATGTCTCCAAAATATAGGCCATGCACACCAAAATTTATTTCACAATTTTTCAATGTTCCGTGCACCTCACCTTTTCATTCTCTACGGTATTAGAATATGTCATGCATGAAAGATGGCAGAAATCTTCTTTCTAATGGAATTGTTTCGCATACACATTCATTGATTTGCCTGTGAGGAGAATCTAGCAAGAGTTTTGTATAAAATTAATCACTTTGAGTGTCGGAAAACATGTTGAATAGATATGTGTACCAGGTGCTTGGGTAGCTGAAGGGAAATAGTTTACATTCATATAAATTGATGAAACATTGAACAAAGTTTTAAAGCAGAAATATTGTCTAGAGAACTTGCTATTTAAGTTCTATATTGTCCTTGATATTATTTAACCATAAATATTTTGTTTTCTTTTTGCAACAGATTTTATAAATGATGAATTAGGATAATTCATGCTGTTAAATTGCAAGTTAACACAAAAAATCTTGAATGAGAGAGAAAATTTATTGTAGTGTAGGGTAAGAAATTAAAAGTTGGCATGCTTCTTTTCAGGATTTAAAAAGGTTGAAGAAGTTACATCAGAGTCCCATTGGCATGTTTCTTCATCTGTTTCACTTAAGGAGGAGTCTGTTGGCCAAAAGCCCACCTTTATCCAGCCTATTTCAAGCTGCAGGGTATGCAGCGGGGAATCAGTCAGATTTCAAGCTAGAGTCTTTGGCATGCCCAAACCAAAAATCCGGTGGTTTCATAATCAGCAACTCATGTTGCCAACAAAAGACTTAGTTTTCCACTTTGATGAGTCTACAGGCACAGCTATACTGATAATAGTAGATGCTTTTTTAGAGCATGCTGGCCAATACTCTTGCAAGGCAAGAAATAGTGCTGGAGAAACAACTTGTACAGCTACACTTACAGTGACTGCAGAAGGTAAAGCCCCATTTTTACTTCAAAGGGATTCAGTTTGTTGTATACCACACTTTTACATTGTTACTAATGCTCTTCTTTCCTCATTTCACACCTTTTCTTTACCAGCTAATGCTAGTAGTACCTACCCTCTGTAACCCAGCCACTCTCGTTTCTTCTGTTTAAGCTGTAACATTCAGAAATTTACAAATTTGTATCTTGATATAGGCCAAAGAATAGAATAATTTTACTGAAAGCATTCGGATTTTTAAAGCAAGTAATTATGTGATGTTCATAGCATTGACTGAGGTATTTTGCATTATCCTGTAGGAGAAAAAAAAAAAAAAAGACAGTACCCCCTTAAAAAGTTCCCTAAGAAGTTTCCAATACTAAAATGGACAACTTCAGTAGAAGAAGAGAGAAGCCTCAACCATCTATCAAATGCATGACTAGCTTAGGCATTACTTGTCATTCATATACGTGAATGAATAATCTCTGTGTAGAGACCAGTGCATTTGGCATGCTGAGTTTTCAACTGAAGTTCATTCATTTTCATCCTCCATGCTGTTTGATTTTGTTCAGAGCATGGCCCAGTAAAGTTCTTTAGATACTAATATTGTTATTTTTGTTACTTAATTACACAGTGCAAGCCTTAGATAGGCAAAGTTCTGGGAAAGATGTAAAAGAGTCTATCTGGTCGCAGGCTATAACAGAACATCATGTTGCTCCTCTCACAAAGAAGAATATTAAAACTTACCAGAAAGAATTAAAATCAGTGCAGCAACCATCCCAGGAGTTGGGTGTACAGGTTTTTGAAAGCATATCAGAAAGTTTGACCATGAAGGCTACAGCAGTTAAAGAAATGGAAGCCATGAACACAACAATCCTTTCCCAAAGATCTCAGAGCACCAGGATATCTATGACCAATGCTTGGGAAATGAAAGATGTCCCTCCAAAGATTCTCTTGCAACTCAGAGACCTGACTGTGAAATGTGGTGACACTGCTCAGTTCATATGTGCCTTAGAAAATGAATTCTTCTCTGAGTTTCTTTGGTTGCACGAAGGTGAAAGAATAGAAATGTCTGAAAAATTGAAGATATCACAAAATGGAAGTGTCCTACTGCTCACAATCCTAAATGTCCAGCTGACAGATCAAGGATTGTACAGTTGTACAGTATATAATGATTACGGAGGGACAACAACTGCTGCAATACTAACTGTCACAGGTGGTTATCTGACTTTTAACATCATTACTTAACTTTTGCTTCTTCATTATTACTGCCTACAGCTAACTTATATTTCTTTTATTATATTTAATTGGGAAAGCTCTACTAATGCTTAGAGGTATTTCCTCTACATATACAGCTCTATTCATAGTGACATGTGGTACTGGGAGGTTGATATTGTAACTTCATGCCTCTTTCCAGCAGTTACAGATGTCTTAGGCTTTTTATTGCTTATATGCTTCCTGATAAGCAGTAAGATGTAAAGCAAATCAGGCTGGCAGAAATTTTTACATTTTAAGAATTCACAAAGCTGGAATTTAAGGAACAATGTCAAATAAGCAATGGTGAACTAGATACCCTGTCATTTCAAACTCTCTTGGTCCAACTTGTTTCCAATAAGTCCGAGGTTCCAATTCCAATGTTGGCAATATAGTTTGATGTACTTGAAAGGATTAACAGGTGCAAATTGTATTACTGCACTAGTGAGTTGTCCTCTACCCTTAACTCTCATTGAGATATAAGTATTTATTTCCACTTCTTCCTGACATCACCATATTAGAATGTTAGTCCTAATGTTACCACTAATGAAGATCCAAAAATGTATTAGCACCACACTGGATGGGTTATAGTATTTCTGCTGTGCTGAAAACAATCAAGTGCAGAAAACTAAGATGAATAATGAGGAAGCCATTGACCCTATGGATTTCGCTTTTACATATTGAAGTTTCTTTCTTCACTCTTGAGCTATGTAAAGTGCTTTACATAATCTGCTGCTACTTATAAATTGAGGCTGTAAATTAAACGCAGAGATATGCTTATATTAGATATTACAGGCCAAGTCTCAGTCCCATGAAAGTTTCATAGGCTTAACTGGTACCTAGAATTAGCCCAGCAGGAGTAGAGCTCTTAAATGTGTAATTGCTCATGTTTAATAGCGCTGTTGTGGCACTAATATGCTGGATATTCTCTCAATACTTATGACTAGTGGGTTTTCCCCCTAAGTATAAGGATTTTTTTTTATTCTTGCAAAACATCTAACCTAATCCTTTTCCTAACTTTATTCTTACCCAGCAAAAGAAGCACAAGCCAAAGCAGTAACAAAAATTACCCTTGAATCAGATACTAAAAGCTTTAAAGCAGCCAAAGATTGTCAGTATAAAGCATTCGATATTAAGCAAGAATCTTCTAAGAAAACCTCAAGTTTGTTTATATCTACATCCCAAAGAGCATATGAAACTGAGAAGCAAAGAAACAGAATCTACTATCCTGATGTTGTGCCATGTGAAGACGTCACAGAAACTGATGCTGAAGCACCAGAGTTTCTTGAAACTCTGCCTCCAGAAACCACTGTAAAAGAAGGAGATGATTTATTACTCTTTTGTATAATGAAAGGTGTGCCTACACCTTGTGTGGTCTGGCTGTGCAATCAGCTAATAGTTGAGGAATCTGCATCGTGTTCCTTAAAACATGATGGGCCACTGTGCAGTTTAAGATTGTTGAAAGCTGGTCAGAACCACAAGGGTATATACAAGTGCAGAATAGTTAATCCTGCAGGACAAGCCGAGTGCAGCACTCATCTGAGAGTGACAGGTTGGCAACTGCATGTTCCTTCCAAGTATCAGTTCTTCGTGCATAACATCATTGCACTCCACTACATTCATTCCCTGTGAGATGATAAGGAACGAGAAGCATCTCATTAGTCTGTGGATTGTTGAATGTTTTCTTCAGGGATTTAAGGCATGACAAAGGCATGTTACACTAGAAACTTTACCCCTCCCTGCAATAAAGCAAGCAAATCTTACAGAAAAGTGTACAGAGCAAAAAAATTTGAAAACATTTGATTACTCTGTTCTCAGAATTTATCAAGTGTTTGAATTGTTTGGCATGCATTTACGTTTATGTATGTGTGAATTTCTGTATACTTGCAAGACAGATTGTTTTTTCTTACTATATAAAATTTAATAACTATAGCTCAAAAATATTTTTTGTTTTTCTTTTAGCTCCTGAAAAAATGGCTCATGAGAAGGTAGAGGAAGAGATTGAAATGGAAGCGAAAGGTACAGTCACCAATGATGTTACACTGAACAATTAGTATCAGTTAATTAGTAACATTGTGAAAAGCATTTATCTGCTTACAAGTAGTGTCTAATGGGGAAAGAAAGCCACAATTTAAAGCATATTGGAACATGTTGCATGCTTGTTTTGATATGCAAAGGGTTACTTGCATTATGAGGTTAAGTTTTAAAATATATTTAAAACTTCAAATTTATGATTTTGCAGCTATATTCTTAACTTTTACTTCATGCTTTGCAGCTGTTCACAGAGCTTTTATTTGTTCAATTTCCTTTTGAATGCATGGAATAGTTTACTTCAGAAGGAAGTTATACAAATCTTAATCATATTATTTTTAAAAAAGTTAGCAGCCTAACATTAGCAATTCAATGAATACTGTTGGATGGACGGATGGATGAATGAAGTATACCAGAAAGCATTTGTTGTTTAGGATATGTGAAAGCTACACATTCCCATTGATTCCTTGCACTTCTTTTACATACATTAATTCATCATTATACATGTCTTACCCTGGCTTGCAGATAGCATAAGTGGTTCATGTTGCTTGCTTTTTTTCCCTGTGCATAACATTGTGAAGTTAGTGGCTGTATTAGTTCGAATAAACGCCTTCTCATTTCATGTTAGCTAATACTTACTTTTTTAAAAATCTCTTTCAAAATATTTTTTCTCAATTGTTTGAACATTTAATCTACAAACAGAGGGGTCAGAAAGGGCGTTTATTCTACTGTCTGCAAGTCAGGTAAGATTTTCTTCTTTGCCACCCAAAGACACACAGCTTTTCCAGGCAGAAAAAACATACACACAGAAGAACGTGTTATTTTGAAATTCATTTTTGCTTGTTCAAGAAGAAATTTCCACAGTCTGAAGAAAGAACAGACAACGAACGATTTTCGTGTCAATCTTTAAAACAGAGCAAGGCGTTGCGTTTATTCGAACAAATATGGTGAGTGAATTACTTTCTTTTCCTGGGTGTGTGATGAAATCTGTTGCATGCCCATTTTTTATTTCAATTTATTGCTATTTCATTTTTTCTCAATCAGAGAGCAGGCAGAGCGTAGCATGTTGTAACCCAGTCTCTTTCTTTGGCAGGGCAGCACAGCAAGGTGAACCTCGAGGGACCTGGCACAGTGGCAGTGCCTGCTTGCCCCCAGAACTGTAAACCCACCTTCACACAGGGCCTGAAGTGTAGGTCTGTCTTGGAGGGGGACCCTGCATTCTTCTGGTGCAAGCTGGTGGCATGCCCAGCGCCCCACATGGCCTGGTTTCACAACAACCGGCCAGTCCACCAGGACTGTCGCAAGGTGATCCGCACTGAGAGCGAGGAGCACACGCACCATGCCAGCCTGGAGGTGTGGGATGTGCAGGAGCACGATGCTGGCAGCTACAGGGTATTTGCCATTAACAGTGAAGGCTCAGCTGAGTCCACTGCCTCGCTACTGGTGGCACACAGAGGGGAGCAGAAGGGTTTTCCAGGGAAAGCAGGGTGTACACAAGAGAGCTGGCACTGCCTGCTGCAGCAGCGGCAGGAGGATCGGCTGCGGGTAGTGCTCCGCTGCACTGGCTCACCCTTCGACAAGGGACAGGAGGCAGAGCAGTTGCCTGGAGATTTCTCCCCCACCCGTGGCATGGTACGAACCATCTGCTTCCAGAGGCTGCCACTGGTGGGGCCTCACCGTCCAGGGCTGGCACGTGGTAGGGAGCCTAGTGATATAGTGGCAGATGCTGAGGAGCTGCTGGATGAGGAGATCCGTTGGAAGCTACAACGGCTGCGGGAGGCAAAGAGAGCTATGCTGAAAAAGAAGCAGGAATCCCTCATGTCCATGTCCCAGGCAAGCCCTTCTGGGAAGCCCAGCCCACCTGAGGTTGCTGCCACAACTGATGGCTCAGAGTCCCTCAGGATGCAGGTAGTGAAGGGGTACTGGAAGCCCAAGGCTGTGGAGCAGAGATGGCAGGTGCCATGTGGACTCCTGGAGCCCTGTCCACCCCTCTTTGTCCAGGAGGTCAAGCCCCAGGAGGCTGTTGAGGGGCACAGATGCGTGTTCTCCTGTCTCTTCCATGGCCGCCCACAGCCCACTGTCACTTGGTACAATAATGCCAAGCCTGTGGGACGCATCCGGGGCACTGCTGTTCACACTACAGAGTGCTGCTCTACACTGACCTTCCCATCTGTGCTCCCACAGCATAGTGGCACCATCACCTGCGTGATCTTCAACCCACTGGGCACAGTCAGCACTTCAGCTGCACTCTATGTGAAGCAGAGGATGCAGGCCTACATAGGCCACATGGCCATGAAGAAGGAAGAGAAAGAGGAAGAGAAGGTGAAGGAGGAAAAAGAAGAGGAGAAAAAGAAGGTGGAAGAAAAGGAGCTGGAGGAAGAAGAGGAAGTCAGCCTGGCCTTCACAGCAGAGCAGGAACTGCCAAATACAGTTGCAGACTCAGACTTGCTGTCACTGCCTGTGGAAATCAAAATCACTGCCCCCACTCCAACACCAGAGCAAGACACAGAGATAAAGGAGACCACACGGCCCTCTTCAAATCAGACTGCTCCCACCATAAAGCACAAGTTCAAGTTTTCATTTGATGTAGGAAATGAGCCACCCCAAATTGTGGCAGAAGCCCCAGCACACATTCATTGCCATGAAGGGGAGGCAGTGGTGTTGGAGTGTGCTGTGTCTGGGCAGCCCCCACCAGCTGTGGTCTGGTCCCTGAATGGTCAGTGCCTCTCTGTCAGTGAAAGGCTGAGGTTTGAGGAAAGCAAGAATGGCATATACCGCTTGCACATCCAAGGGGTCTCTGTCACAGATGCTGGGCTGTATTCATGTGTGGCCAAGAATGTGGCTGGAACAGCACAGACAGCCTCTGAGTTGACAGTACAGCCCAGTGAAGCCAGATTGTATAGCAAGGATGGAGGCACTGAGAAACTGCCTTCTACGGAACATGTTCTGCACCTTGAGGGTCTCAGCACACTTGGGAATGATGACGAGGGAAAGATCATATGTTCCAAGGAGGAGAAAGCACAGCTACCCTTGTCCCTGAGGCTGCCTCCACCTCCTAGTGAGCAACTGGAAGGGGAGTGTGAGAAAACCCCTCACAGGGAAAGTGAGATAGAGGAAACAGGGCAGGATGCCATGGAAGTTTACGGTAAGCAAGAAACAAGTTATACAGAAGAATGTGTGAGGGATATAGATGATATTTCTGAGATGATGAGGCACAGGGGAAAAGCTGTCTCCGAGGAGCACAGCTTTGGAATTGAGCTGCATCCCAGCATGTCCAGAGAAGAACATGAACTAGTGGCCAAGGACTCAGGTCACTTTTCAGAGGAGCTGGAGGCTGAAGGAGACAAGGTGGTGCCACATACAGATACTCTGTCCTGGGATATCTTGAAGTCACCATTTATGGAAGTGAAAGGACAAACACATGCCTCTGAGCAGTCTGTTCTGGCAAGGGAGCATGAGGTTTCACAATTCTTCATTCCTATATCACCTACGGTGCATGAGGAAAATGATGTTTGCATGCAGGAGAATGATGTCCCTGCCTGGGAGACAATGTCTGCTGATGTGCCTCTTGCAGAAAAGCCAAGCGTGCCCCAGCAGCAAGACAACAGTGCAAGCACACCCACAAAGGAGCAGTTTGGCTTTTATGACCTATGTACAGAGGAGCAGCAGGAGGAACAGGCCAAGGAGCAAGCAACATCAGCTGGTATTGAACAAGACATCAAGGTTGATGATCATCTTTGTAAAGAACAAATGATTGATGTTCGGGATACCACACACTGGGATATTCACAATTATGGACAAATGCTGCAAGGAATGGAGTCTGATGCAGGCAACTCTTCTTTGGGTCTAATCCTCACACCTCCTGGCATAGAAACCTCAGGTCAGGATTTTACTGAGGAAGTTGAGGTTCACCTAGAAGTACAATTCAAAGAGCAGCTATTGCCATCTGAGACTGATGAGCCCAATGTCACATTTGATCTGAAAAAGTTCGTGGAGCCTTTTCCAGCTGCAGATACAGTGGACACAGAACAGGCACAACCCCCTACAGCTCTGGAGATCATGGAGGTAGGCACAGAAACCTCAGGTCAGGATTTTACTGAGGAAGTTGAGGTTCACCTAGAAGAAGTACAATTCAAAGAGCAGCTGTTGCCATCTGAGACTGATGAGACCAATATCACATTTGATCTGAAAAAGTTCGTGGAGCCTTTTCCAGCTGCAGATACAGTGGACACAGAACAGGCACAACCCCCTACAGCTCTGGAGATCATGGAGGTAGGCACAGAAACCTCAGGTCAGGATTTCACTGAGGAAGTTGAGGTTCACCTAGAAGAAGTACAATTCAAAGAGCAGCTGTTGCCATCTGAGACTGATGAGACCAATGTCACATTTGATCTGAAAAAGTTTGTGGAGCCTTTTCCAGCTGCAGATACAGTGGACACAGAACAGGCACAACCCCCTACAGCTCTGGAGATCATGGAGGTAGGCACAGAAACCTCAGGTCAGGATTTTACTGAGGAAGTTGAGGTTCACCTAGAAGAAGTACAATTCAAAGAGCAGCTGTTGCCATCTGAGACTGATGAGACCAATGTCACATTTGATCTGAAAAAGTTTGTGGAGCCTTTTCCAGCTGCAGATACAGTGGACACAGAACAGGCACAACCCCCTACAGCTCTGGAGATCATGGAGGTAGGCACAGAAACCTCAGGTCAGGATTTTACTGAGGAAGTTGAGGTTCACCTAGAAGAAGTACAATTCAAAGAGCAGCTGTTGCCATCTGAGACTGATGAGACCAATGTCACATTTGATCTGAAAAAGTTTGTGGAGCCTTTTCCAGCTGTGGATACAGTGGACTCAGAACAGGCACAACCCCCTACAGCTCTGGAGAGCGTGGAGGTAGGATTGACTGGGCTCATCCCCCCTGTGCACAAACATGATGTGGTTGTGGAAGAGATGTCTCAAAGTAAGGAGCTCTGTCAGAGCTACACGATACAGGAGGAGGATGTCTGTGCCCAGGAAGAGGCACAGCCAAGAGAAATCAGAAGGGCTGATGTGCAAATCCCTAATGGGGACCATGGCAGCATCATGATAAAAGAAGGATCTTCTGCTGAAGAAATTAATGAGTCAGAGCTGAGCATCTGTGGGGAGGATTTACTTGAGCAACAAATTAATAATTTTCTGGTGGAGCCCACAGCAGATTTCCAAAGAGGAGTGGAGGAAACACATGTGCGGAAGACTGAGGAACAACTGGAGACCACAGACTCCCAAAGTGATAACTTCCTCACTGACTTGAAAAAAGCTGCATGTGAACAGAAACTCCAAGCTGGGCATCAGGCTGAGAAGGAAGAAGGTTCTGGATTAGAAAAGATCTTTGAGACAGGAACAAGCATCTCCACATGTGAGACAGAAAGCACAGACTCCCCTGAAGAGATGCTCAGGGACACCCAACAGGAACCAAACACAAATGAGAGCATCTCTTTTGGGCAACTCTTACTTGGTTTAATAGTGGATGATCCTGTGGCACAGAAGGAGCAAAAGAAGGAGTCTTGGGATAAGAAGAGAACTCCCATTGAGGAAGCCTCTGAGCATAGCCTGGATAGAGAAGGACCAGGTCCAGAGCCCGGTGCTGTTCAAGCCTCAGAGCTGGAGCCTGACTTGTCCCTGGCCAAGTATTTAAGGTCAACTGGGATGCAGAAAACTCCAGATTTCAAAGGCACAGTTCAGAAGGACAAGCGAGAGACCATCACTTCACTGGAAGTGGAGGAGGTAACCTTCAGCACAGTTTATGAATATTACAGCAACCAGCAGGAATTCACCAGGCCCTTCTCTCCTGAATCAGAAATGTCTATAGAGCTGGAAAGTGGAAGTGGAGAGGAGTCGCCTGATTCAGACCGTTTCTACACACCTCCCTCCTCGGTGGAGATCTTCGAAACTGCTTCATCAGCATCCTACCACACACCGCTCAGCACACCCGAACGCTACTCCACACCTTCTGAAGGTTCAGAGTACAGCACACCACCCGAGCGCTATTCCACGCCGTCTGAAGAGGGCTCAGACTACATCATGCCACCCGAGCGCTACTCCACACCGCCTGAAGAGGGCTCAGAGTACAGCATGCCACCCGAGCACTACTCCACCCCACCTGAAGAGGTCTTAGCATACAGTATGCCACATAAGCGCTACTCCACACCGTCTGAAGAGGGCTTAGCGTACAGAATGCCACATGAGAGCTACTGCACGCCGTTTGAAGAGGGCTTAGTGTACAGCATGCCACATGAGCACTACTTCACACCCTTGGAGGGTTCCAAATGCCACACACCCTCAGAGCACTACTTCACACCCTTTGAGGGACCCTGCTCTGCAGCAGGAGACAGCACACCACCAGAGCACTACTGGACACCCACTGGGGAGTATATGGATGCCCTGGCCATGTTCCACCTCTGTGAGAGTAGGCAGCATCCTTCAGGCCAGCCACAAGCTGAGGTATTTAGGACCCCCCGTGAAGCACTGAAGCCATCAGGCAGGCAGATGCCACCTGCGTTCCTCAAGGCATTGAGCAGGAAGAGGCTGTATGAGGGCAGCACATTGAGCTTTGCAGCAGAGGTGGTGGGAGTGCCCAAGCCAGGAGTGAAGTGGTATCATAATAAATCTCTGTTGGAGCTGGATGAGAGAGTGTGGATAGAGAAGGATGGGGACAAGTGTATGCTGGAGATTACTAATGTCCAGAAAGCAGATGGAGGACAGTATATGTGCCATGCAGTGAACATTGTTGGGGAAGCTAAGAGTATTGCTCATGTGGAAGTTTTGTCTGAAGATGGGCGATCACTAGCACTGCCACCTCCTGTCACTCATCAGCATGTAATACACTTTGATCTGGAGCAAAATACATCTTCAAGGTCACCTTCACCACAGGAAATCCTCTTGGAAGTGGAGCTGGATGAAAACGAGGTAAAGGAGTTTGAGAAGCAGGTCAAAATCATAACCAGCCCTGAGTTTAGCCGAGATAAGAAGAGCATGGTTGTTTCCCTGGATGTCCTTCCACTTGCCTTGTTGGAGCAAGCTGCAGGCTTGGCTGCAGAGCATGAGGATATAAAAATTGATTTCCAAGTTACTGAAATGCCTCCCCGATTTGCTGTGCCCTTTTCAGATGTCAAGGTGACAGAAGGCTCGGAGGCAGTGTTTGAGTGTGTGGTAACAGGTACTCCTGTCCCACTAGTGCAGTGGTTCAGAGGTGATGTCTGTGTGAAACCTACGACAGGGAAGTATGCTGTGAGTCAGAAGGAGGGACTTCACAGTCTGAAGGTCCAAAAAGTAGGTCCTTCTGATGGTGGCTGTTATCACTGTCAGGCAATGAATAGGTTGGGAGAAGCGATGTGCAAAGGCTCCCTCATAGTCATGGCTCAGAAGGGAGCAAGTACTAATGTGAGCAGTGAGACAATCACAGACAGTGAACGACACAGGTCCCAGAAGTCTGACTTGTGTAAAACTGTGAGTCCAGGTGACCAGTCAGAAATAGAGCTGGAGTCTGAGTTTGAGAAGCACAGAGATGACTCAGAAAAAGCAACCCAACTGCTTGCAGCGGCTCAACAAGAGCAGGAATTGGAAGGGGAGAAGTGTGTCAATGTTAGTTTTGATGTGTTTGCAGAACCGTCCCAAGAGGAAGGGGTTGAGTTTAGGGCCGAGGACTCTGAGAGCTGCAGCTTTGAGCTCCAGGTCACAGAAGCTGCTCCCACATTTCTGAAGCTCATTTCTGACTACAGTACATTTCTAGGTGCCTCAGCATGCTTCCAGTGTCTTGTGACTGGTTTTCCCCATCCAACTATCCGCTGGTACAAGGATGGGGTGTTATTGAAAGGGGACAGGTACTGTGTGCAAGAAGAGGAGGGGGGCTCTCATAGCCTTACTGTTGAAAACTTGATGCAAAGTGACAGTGGGCAGTACAAATGTGTAGCCACTAACAAGGCAGGAATGGCCGAGACCTGTGCTGTGTTAACATTATACTGAATTCCCATTATTTATTTGAGTCTCTTTCTTTTGAAACACTAGATGTTTTTATGCTGTTGTTCACTGCTGGTAAAAATGCAGCACTCATATTAGGGGCATTGTTTTTCATCTCTTTAGGGATGAAAACCACTCTATGTGGGCATATTTTTGTCTCACTTAAACTTGCTTGTTGGGGAATTTAAGTGAGATTTAACATGTGCATAGGTTTTGTGCACACTCTCTGCACCAAGGTGTATTTCAGGCTCCTTCAAAGCTCCTTACTCATTCTTGTAAAGATATTGTAATTGACACTCATTTATATATGACTGATTTTTTTCGTATAGTGTACATAATCCTGTGTGTCTGTAACAGTCATTGTTGGTTTAGGCAGGCTAGAAATCCCCTGAAAATGTAGAAATCATTTTTTTTCTTGGAACCTAAAGGTATGGAATACTAACTTATGCTTGCTCTTTAGTTTGGACATAGTTTTGTGAAAGAACTCCTTAAACTGGTATTCCCCCTTCTCACAATGTTGTCTCAGAACATGTGAGTCTCACTGAGTCAAATCCTGTGTTTACAGTTTCTATCACTGCAATATTCTTACATTTGTGGGTCACATTCTACTGACTCATGAAACTAAATGACTTTTTTTTTTAAAGTCAATGGAATTATGCTGTTGCAAAGAAAAGCTACACAGTGGGAAAAAAATGAAAATTTTGCATTAGTAGAGACTGCACAGGATTTTTTTCTCTATTACCAAGTAATAAACATGAAAACATATTTTGTACTGTATCTGTAGAAGTTAAGGGGAAAGCAGAGGGAGCATAATAAATCAATGATTTAACTGTAAATGAATTAAAATAACTTTAGTTGTCCCCATATTCGTGTCATTCATAAAAAATACATAGTAGTATAAAAGTGAGAGATTTTTATGCAACATTCTTGTTTCACATTAGAACGGAATTTCTACGTACTCCTTTTTTTTTTTTTCTTTTTTAATTAGTAACAGTTAAGTGTGCTATGTGTCAAGATGACCAGAACTAAGTAGAATACATTCAATTTTTATCTATCTGTGGCATTTCCTCAGCAGATTTTTATATTAATGTTCTCAATATGAGTATATATTTTCATACTTAAATAATGTTAATATGTAGGAAGAGGAATCAGCAGTAGCTGACATAATAAATCAGAACTAAATCTATCTTATATAACAATGATTAAGAAAAATGGGTTAAAAGTACTAAAGTTATTAATGCTTATCAGCAGTTAAATAACTAATTTATGTGCCATCTTTCCAGTTACCTATATGCCAAGGTGAAACCTTGAGTTCAGCAACCCTAAGCAAAAAATATTTTTACTTTGATTACTTGTAAATACCTAGAAAAACTTTACAAACAAGTTGCTGTCAATCAGTTGCCTTGTAAAGTCCTTTAAGGAGCATAGTGATTTATGAAAGAAGGAGCAAGTATAAAAGAACTATTCCTATAGTACATTCAGTAATATTCTTGCATGTTCTTATGAGTTTGATGAGTCCTCACACAGAGGTCAGCATGTCTCAAAAACTCAATAATCTTTTAAGACCATCCTGTCATTCACCTGGCATAGCAAAGAGTCACTTTGCCAAAATGTGTTTCCCAGTATAAACGTAAAGTCAAGAGTGGCAAGTCCCAATGACTCAGGATGTAGGAAAAATGACTGGAGTGGTCAGGCTAATACCAATCTGTCACTTCTGTTTCCTGCCAGTCAATACCCAATGATAAATATTTAAGATCTGTACAATGTTAAAAAGCAGAGATAATTGTGATTTCTTATAGGTAATGGTGGTAGGAAAGAGAAGCATGAGTGTCTGATCCAGCGTAATGCTGGGAAAGAATTGCCTCATGATGCGTCCTTAATCCATTCCTTGTGTAGATGTGAAGCACTGATACATTAGATAGCAGAGGTCCCTAGGGAAGCTGGCATGAATTGTCTGAAGTTATGCCAGCTGTGACATGAGGAGTCTTTTATGTTCAGAGCCAAATCAGGTCTTTGATTGGGTCCTAAGCAAGTGTGTTTAATTTTCGTGTAAATGAAATGTAATTTTTATTAGAAACAGGTCCATAATTTTGTTTTGAGCCCTAAGCCAAACAGGTCCAAGTTCATATTCACATCTGAAATATATGGCCAACCCTTTTTATGGGTTTGTGGTTTATCTAAGTTTAAAGTCTTATTTTAAGTTTTATACATTAGCCAGGAGCACTATAATGTGCTTATGGAGAAACAAAGTGTCACCTAAGCTACAATGATATAAACCTGGAGTAATTCTAGTTTTGGATAAACTTACCCTGGGGCAACTGCAAGACTTTAGAGCCATGATTGACCATTTCTCTTGTGCTTCCACAGGAATTATAAACCTCACAGTTTGTCAGGTTTAATGTTGTCTTCATTTCTACAAACCTAGTAATTAAAGAAAAGGATGAATTATGTTTGTTATCAATGTGTATTGAATGTTAACACGTATGGTTAATTTGTGAAATAAACATGTAAATGATTTAAGTCTGTTGCTTCTTGTACTTTATTCATTTCATAGACACAGCTAAAATATGAAAAGGAATCTGTATACTTTTTCTGGCATAAATATTCAGGAACACAAAAAAGTGCACTAATTTTTGCCAAACTGCTGTATATAATGCATTCGCATGTGTGTTAACATAGGTTCCATTCTGCAATTACTATACTTTATGGCCACCCATTCTCAAATTCACTCGCATATTGTATTTCTGGGGAAACTGCCCTACTATTTTAACAAAGCTGGTAGGTAAATACTGAAGGATTGGTGTAATTTTTTAATTTTTTAATTATTTTTTTTACCTAAACATCTCTTCTCCACAGTTAATCACTGTATGCATGGTGCTATGTCATGTTTATTATGGTATCTGTGGCAAGATTAGTCATTGATAAAAGCCATGAGAAATAATTGGGTAAGGCATATTCTATTCTTCTTTCTAGTTCCTATTGGAATGCAGCAAAAATTATTGTCTCACAATAAGTTTTGGAACTTAAGGCACTGTAATTGAGAAACTTATCAAATTTCACCTGGGGACATTTATCCACTCACATTTCTTATGTTCTTCTTTAACAAGTCTCATATCTTCCGAGTGTCAAATACTGTGGGCCTTGTGTGAGAAAATTTGACTTAGTGAGGACAATAGGATTTGATTTCCAAAGGTGCTTTTCTGTGCTGTGGTTTTCACTGATGGCCTGTTCTTTTCCTGGAAGCCTCAGATTTCACTGACGTTTCTAGTGTCAAGCATCTGCAGAGAATGACATGATCTTGATGTCTGTTTCATTTTTAAACCACTATTATAACAAAGAGGTCCAACACAAAAATGTCTGAATTCACAGAGGCAAGGAAAAGAAAAACCTTGAAGTGTTCTGTCTTCTTTTTCTCTGCTATTGTGGAAGTTCTAATAGTCAGCATTATGACAAGGAGGAATTTAAAACCAGAGATTTGAATGAGTGACATCAAATCAAGGGTGCAAACTTGCAGTTTTAGTAATAATGATGTTCTAAGCATAAGTGTCTAATGACAAAACTAGGACAAAGTAGGGAGAGATAATAGTGTATTAGAAAAAGAGTTGAAAGAGATGAACGAGCTGCACTAGAAGAAGGATCGGTGTGCTGAAAATATTTGTGTTATTTTTCCAATCCTGTAATTCTGCTTTTTCTTTGCAGGCTTTGAATTAAACCAGAGTCTTAGCACTGCTCTGCTGCACTTGCTTGTATCAGCATACATACAAATATGTATGGCATATACTACTTTAATTATATTTGTGAAATGGAGTAATCTTGACTGTTACTTGCACTGTACACCTTGGGGGCATTCCTAAACCACACTGTGATGTCAGGTTTTTAAAGAGACATCAATGTTGACCCAAATAGGAAGTTCATAAGTAACCTGACAGCACAGCATGTCTTACTGGTCTTGGCAGGTGTGTATTTGACAGGACCTCATATTCATTGTTAACTGCTGTTTATTGCTATCTAGTTGTGTTTTCTTAAACATCCTAGTAAAACAAAACAATTTTTTTTCCATACAGACTTCTCTAGCTCTCTTCCTGTGTCTTCTGAGGAAGGAAGAAGTGAAGGCTACAGCAGTGGCCTTCAGTTGCCTGATAAAGAAAAAACACTTGAATTTGAGCCTGAAAAAACAGTTTATTCCACCAAAGCAAAGATGGAAACGGAGGGGGGCCAAGCCCCTGTTTTCCTAAAGCAGGTCTCAAATGTTGAAGTCTGGCAGGGAGATGTAGCTAGGCTCTCTGTTACTGTTACTGGCAGTCCCACACCCAAAGTCCAGTGGTTTTTCAACAGTATGAAGTTAACCTCATCTACAGACTGTAAGTTAGTGTTTGCTGGCAATGATCACAGCCTCATCCTCCCATATGCGGGTGTGCAGGATGAGGGTGAGTACACATGTGTGGCCAGCAATGTACATGGTGTGACCACATGCAGCGCCCACCTCCATGTGCATCAGCGGGTACCAGGGGGCCCTTGCTTTGCCAGGAAGCCAGACGGCATACGGTGTGCACCGGGTTTCACCGCAGTCTTTGAGTACACC
The DNA here is from genome assembly GCF_034315485.1 of Pezoporus occidentalis. Lineage (NCBI taxonomy): Eukaryota > Metazoa > Chordata > Aves > Psittaciformes > Psittacidae > Pezoporus > Pezoporus occidentalis. The sequence continues at coordinate 3,453,980 of NW_026916009.1, forward strand.
GTGGTTGGCGACCCATGCCCTGATGTGCTGTGGTTCAAGGGGAGTGAACAGCTTTTCTCCGATGCACATCACTCTGTTTCTCACCATCCTGATGGGTCAGGCTCCCTGACAGTGCAGGAGTGCATGGAGGAGGACACTGGGCTTTACACTTGCAAGGCAGTGAGTGCCCTGGGTGAGGCCACGTGCTCTGCTGAGCTCCTTGTGCTGTCTGAGGAGCATGCTGTTCACAGGCAAAGCCCAGCCTTGCAGCATTCTGCAGTGGCAGAAGACCAGAGTCCCCTGTCATATGAGGAGGCTGGTGAACTTCCTGCTGCAGAAGGAGCACTGAGACTTGAGGTCATGAAAGAGCCCCTGGCCCTCCTTCAGCTCCAGATGATCCAGGAGGAACATAGGCTGCCCAGGGAGGACATCTTGCCCAGCCTGCCACCAGCCTGCCTGGCCACACAGACTGTTGAAGAGATGCTCACCCGGGCAGCCACAACACAAGAGAGTGACAAGCTTTTGGCAGAGCCCCTGGAAACCTTCCCTGCTGGCCCCCAGGGTGTGGTGCCTGTGGCAGCAATGGAGACACGACTGCCAGGCTGCCTTGGGACTGTAGCCACACAGATACTCTTGCCCAAAGAGCAGGTCATCCCTGAGACAGCAGAGCAAATGGCTGCTCTGAAGACAGAGGCTTCCCAAGCCCTTCTGCAGGTGTCAAGCACCACTGAGAACCGTTCCATAGATGGTGACCATATGCAGGTCCTTGAGGACTTCCAGGCAGTGCAGGGTGAGCTGAAGGCTGAACCTAGACTTGCCTCTGAACTGGCCTTCACTGGGGGCCAAGCCGTTCCTCTGGAGACCGTTTCTTCCCTGGAAACAGCAGAGGCGGACTTTGTTGCAAGAATCCGTGAGGGGCAGGCTGTGAGATTTCCCTTGCTGCTAGAAGAAAAACAGCCCCTGGAGGAGGAACACATTGTCAGTCTTGTCAAAGAAGGAAAATCCTGTGATGAAACCTCTGAGCTGAAGTCCCAGCAGGCTGAGACAACTATGGAGGCAGAAATACCCCTGGAGCAGCCTTTGTCTGCACAAGTAATCAACACTGTGACTGGGCATAGTCAAATCAAGGATGTGGGTGCAGCTGCAGCCACTGCTGATGTAGCCTCTGAGGGTGTTCCCATTGAGACACCCACAGAAATATTGAAAGAGAAAGAGAAAGGGGAAGAAATCTGTGAGGAAGAGAGCAGTAAAGTTCTGGAAGCTAAAGCTGGGAAGCTACAGATCAAAGAGAGTTATCCCATCATACATAGCAACCTGGTCAACACTGTTGTGGAGGAAGGAGAAAGTGTCAGTTTGGTGTCTGTCATAACAAATGTCAGGGAGGTGAACTGGTACTTTGAGGGTAAACTGGTGACTTCAGGTGACAAATTCAAGTGTTTGCAAGATCAGGACACATACACACTAGTAATAAGCAAAGCATGCAGTGATACTCACCAAGGAGAATACACCTGCGAGGCGCTGAATCAAGGTGGAAAAAGAGCAACAGCAGCAAAACTCACAATTGTTAAAGGAGGTTGGATTATGGGGATAAAATACAGTCTTTCTAATACACCGCTCTACTAATGAAACTACCCTACTATGTGCCTGTATCTTTGGATACAGATACAATATTAATATCACCATGCCGCTAATCAGAGGGCTCCCTTTCTCTCTGAATTTGTAGTCTCCTTTTACCAGATTGCAGTCTTTCACTTCCCTCACCCCAGTCTTTGGTCAGGAACTTTGTTGCTTCCTGTTCTCATGACACAAGCACAGTCAGGACAAGCTGTACCTCGATCCCAACTACTTCTCACATTTTCGCCTGTTTCTCACTGCCGCACCCTCTCTCGCTCTTTGTAGTCATTCCCCAGTTTCAGCACAATTTCTCATTTGCACCACAATTTCTTACAGCTCCAGGATAGTGTGGTAGATGTTTGTATTGCCTTGTTATTTTTCATCTCTATCGCACGTGATTTTTCCAGTATCACCACTGTGTTTCCTGATGTCATTAATGCACCATAACACCGTCTGTCCACTGTGCCTGGTACTGCTTTTATTTCTTACTTTTTTCTTTTACAGTCACGTTATGCAGATTGCAAGTAAATCACCTTTCTTTTATTTTCAGTCAGTCACTTCACTGTTACTTTCCAGAATGTCACAGGCAGAGCTTTGAGTTACTCTCTGCTTCTGATTTCAGTTGCACCGATCCTGAGGAGAAGGCTCACACCAGTGGAGGTGGCTGTAAATCATGTGGCCAAGTTTACCTGTGAGGTAGAGACTGCACCCAATGTCAAGTTCCAGTGGTACAAAGCCGGCCGAGAGATATACGATGGGGACAAATACTCCATTCGCACATCCAACTACCTCTCCACGCTTGAGATTCTGAGGCCCCAGGTAGTTGACTGCGGAGAGTACAGCTGTAAGGCTTCCAACCAGCATGGCAGTGTAAGCTCTACAGCCCTTTTGACAGTGAGTGGTAAGTACAGACTTTCCAACACTTCTCTATAAAATATCTTGGCATATTGTAATGCTTTCATTGCTATACTTACACATGTTCATGGTAGAGCTCTTGATTGCCATTGTTATACATAGTCCATACCTAATTTTGGCAGGCATAAGCATAAAGAAGGAATAATTTTTGAAAATGCTGCTTTTAGGTGCTTTCTGTACCTAGAAAACAGAATCAGTGTGAAGTTTCAGAAGGCAAGAAAGAAGGGGGAGAGGGAGAGTGGGAGGAACTAGATTGTCAACAGAATGGGATTGCTTTGTGAATACATTCTTGAAGAAAGTTTGTGACTTCTGGATGACAACATACACTTTTAAATCTGATTTCTTTGGTATGATAACTGTACAATTACCTTGGCACCCTATGTCTATGCTGCATCTATACTTGCGACGCAGGCTATGCAGCTACACATACCTCAACTTCTGTGTGCCATGGCCAGAGGAGACCTGTGTGTGATTGGGGAAATAGATCTTAAAGACTAAAAGATGGTTTAAAGCTGTTTCAGTTTTTGATCTTTTTGTCTATTGAGAGCTGTACAATTATCTTCTTTCTTTTTTTTTTTCCTTTAAAAGAAATCCAAACCGCCACCTTTAGGTCTCTTAGTGTATAATGATTTTTTTTTGTACATTGAAATTTCTTTTTCTGGGAGGAGTCTTTATGTGCTCTTTGCTAAGTGCCAGGTGCTAGACGCTGTGCAAACTGTGAAATGCATGCAAACTTGTCCATCTTGAGAGAATGGTACACAAACATGTCAGTCTTGAAGCGGGGGAAGTTCCAGCTTTTGGTTCATTTCCCTTTAGTCTGTACATTCCTCCAGAGACCCAAAATGTCTTCAAGCTCTGAAGCAATATACAGACCCAAGAAGTACAAACCCAAAAGCCAAAATTCATCATCTTTAATATCTCTTACTTCCTTCACTGCTGGCTTCTTTTGGTTAAGAGTGTCCAGTGACTAACTGGCCCCTCATACTCTCTGTCCCTGGCAATTGTAAAGAAAGAGCATAAGCTCTGGTCCTCACCTATGGATAACATTGAACCCCTTTGTTTTGCAGAAGCATTACCGCCAACGTTTCTTACCAGACCTGAATCTATCACTACTTTTGTGGGAAAAAGTGCCAAGCTCATGTGTACTGTTTTGGGCACTCCAGTCATCGACGTCGCCTGGCAGAAAGATGGCACGACCATTTCACCTTCAGACCACCACAGAATCTCCAAAGTGGAAAACAAACATGTGCTAGAAATTTCCCTTCTCACCATCAGTGACAGAGGGGTTTACACTTGCAAAGCTTCCAACAAGTTTGGGGCTGACATTTGCCAGGCTGAATTGATCATTATAGATAAGCCTCACTTCATTAAAGTGCTGCAGTCAGTGCAGTCAGCAGTCAATAAAAAAATACGCCTTGAATGTCAGGTAGATGAAGACAGGAAAGTAACAGTAGGGTGGACAAAGGATGGAAACAAAATTCCTCCAGGCAAAGATTATAAGATTTACTTTGAAGACAAAATAGCCTCACTTGAGATTCCTTTGGCTAAGCTGAAGGATTCAGGCCATTATGTGTGCACTGCCTCAAACGAGGCAGGAAGCAGCTCCTCTTCTGCCAGCGTCACAGTCAGAGGTAAGATAGTCCTATGCCCCCTTTACTTTTCTCTTCCTGGGTTCCCTATTTGTTCTTTTGCAGGCTTCTCTGAGCAGGAATCATGCTGTGAACTCTTCTCAGACCTGCTGTCAGGTCCATTCACCTCTTGCTCATTCCTCTTCCTGCCTCCCTGTGCACTGTAGGGTGCTTCAATATTTCTTTCACTGGCCAGATCCAAGAATTGCTCCTGTATGCAGGACAGAGGTGGCAAAAGAAACCACAAAAACTGCAAAAAATGATGATTTTTTCTGAAGTCATGTTTTGTTCTTGTGCTAGGAACCAATCTTTCAAACCTTTGTATTTCAGCCTTTTTTCCTTTTTCTTTTTTCCCTCTCCTTTCCCTTTCTTTCTACTTTCCTTTCCATTTCCAACCTTTTTCCTTCCCATTTTCCCCCCTTTCTTTCCTTTTCTTTCCATTTTTAGAACCACCATCCTTTGTGAAGAAAGTCGATCCATCTTATTTACTGACTCCAGGTGACTCTGCACGCCTTCAATGCAAAATCAAAGGGTCTCCTGAAATGCAGGTTACTTGGTTCAAGAACAATAAGGAAATCCGTGAAAGCAACACACACAGGATGTCGTTTGGCAATTCTGTGGCTGTGTTAGATATTTTGGAGGTGAAAGTTGATGACAGTGGGAGCTACTCATGTGAAGCTGTAAACGAGGTTGGAAGTGACAGCTGCACCACCGAAGTAGTTGTCAAAGGTCTGTTCTTCTTGCTGCTGCCAGCCGCATTCTTGAGAAGAATCTTCTCTTCCTTTTTATTTTTGGCATGGTTGACTAATTCTTTCTTGCTGCTTTTATAGAGCCTCCGTCTTTCATCCGAACACTTGAACCAGCAGAGGTAGTAAAGGGAACAAACCCCGTTCTTCAGTGTGAGGTTGCTGGTACTGGACCATTTGAAATTAGCTGGTACAAAGACAAGAAACAGATTCGCAGTAGTAAAAAATACAGGTTGACCTCTCAGAAAGCTGTAATTTCTCTGGAGGTGTCCTCGTTTAATAGTGCTGATGTCGGTGAATACGAGTGTGTGATAGCTAACGAAGTCGGGAAGTGCATATGCAGTGCAACATACATCTTGAAAGGTCAGTGGAAGAGAAAAACCTCCACTTACTGAAGGAATTGGCAAGAACCTCTCATTACTTAAAATGTCTTTTCTTTGGATGTGTGGGTTGCTAGGGAGATTGGGGAGGGGAGGTTATCTTTTTCTCTTAAAGTTCTGTGTATATCTTATCTGGCGCTAAACCTGTGAATTTGAATTGAGCTTAAAGGGGTCCCCAGCTGGGGAATGCAGCTCTTTTCTTGCTTCCTCTTTAGCTGAATTGTACCATGTACTTCGCATATTGTCTCATGTAACTGTCTTTAAGCAGTGGATTTCATGGGATGATGTGGTAGAAGATGAGTATTTCTTCTTGTCTCTTTTCTTTGAACTAGAACCACCATCTTTTGTTAAGAAAATTGAAAATGTAACAGCTCTGGCTGGAGATAGTGTTACATTACAGGCTGTGGTGAAAGGGTCAGAGCCTATTTCTGTGATGTGGATGAAGGGAAAAGAAATTATTCAAGATGATAACAAAGTGAGAGTGACATTTGAACATGGTCTAGCAACACTGCAAATTACCAGTGTCCAGCTGAGCTCTGGTGGGAAGTACACCTGCGTGGCTGAGAATGATGCAGGAACTCAGTCCTGCTTTGGTGAACTGTCAGTGAAAGGTCAGTGGAGTATTGCTGTGATCCCTGCATTGTCACCCACCTGAGAAGAACAAGTTCCTTTTGTCCTTAACACCAGCTGTTTAATTCTGTTATAGAACCTGCCAAAATCATTGAAAAATCTGAAATGATCCAGGTAACAGCAGGGGAACCAGCCATTTTGGAGTACACTGTTACAGGCACTCCAGAGCTAAAAACCAAATGGTTCAAAGATGGAAGACCACTACCTGCCAGCAAAAAATATAGGATCAGCTTTAAAAATAACATTGCTCAGCTCAAGTTTTATGCCGCTGAACTGCAAGACAGTGGCGAGTACACCTTTGAGATATCCAATGATGTGGGCATCAGTTCTTGTACTACCAGCTTCACAGTGCTAGGTTGGTACTGACTCTTTGCAAACAACCCTGCTATTCTGCTCTGAGCCCAACAGAGCAGAAGCACAACGGCATGTTTGGTTTTCTCATTTGTTTGTTTCTTTCATATCTTTCACTCTCAACAGATCGCACTCTCCCTCCCTTCTTCACTAAACCCCTGAAGAATGTTGACAGCATCATTAACACGTCATGCCGCCTAGACTGCAAAATTTCAGGCTCTCTTCCAATGACTGTCTCTTGGTTTAAGCAGGACATTGAGATCACTTCAAGTGCCAAGTACACAGTACACTTTGCAGAAGGTTCTGCATCTTTGGAAATAAAACACCTAGATGCAAGTGATGCTGGGGTTTACATTTGCAGAGCCACAAACTCTGCTGGTAGCAAAGAGAGCAGTAGCACTTTGTTTATAAAAGGTTTGGCAATTTGTTTAAAATTTCTTGGAATTTTTTTTTCATTTAATAATACTTTTCTTCAGGCCATGTGTCTCACTCTTGACATTTGCTTCCTTTCAACAAAATCTAGAGCCACCCAGCTTCATTGTAGAACCAGAGTCCCAAGATGTACTGCCTGCATCAACTGTACGTTTCAAAGGCACATTTAAAGGCACAACACCACTGATGGTGAAATGGTTTAAAGGTGAAACTGAGCTGGTGACAGGAGGAGCCTGCTACATCATGACAGAAGCGTTAGCAAGTTACTTGGAACTTTACGCAGTCAAACCAACAGACTCAGGAAAATACACCTGCAAAGTCTCCAATGTAGCTGGTTCAGTATCATGCAGTGCAAACTTGTTTGTAAAAGGTTTGCATTCTTCTGTCTTTTAAACTTTCAGATGCTGGATTGACCCAGTAGCACTCTTTCCTGCTTTCTTTATCCTGAACACTCTTCTTAAATCCACAGAACCTGCTGCCTTCAAGGAGAAGCTAGAGCCAACCCATCTGGTAAAGAAAGGTGGATATGCTGAGCTGACCTGTGAAGTCACTGGTACTCCTGAGATTAAAATCACGTGGTTCAAGGATGATAGAGAGCTAAAAGAAAGTGACAAATACAGAATGTCTTTCACAAAATCCTTGGCAGTACTTCATGTTATAGAGGCTGAGCCTGAAGACAGTGGGGAATACATTTGTGAGGCCAGAAATGATGCTGGGAAAGATATTTGCAGTAGTGTCGTTACGATCAAAGGTGTGTGTGACATCCAGCCATGCAGTTTGTCTCTTTAAACTCAATACAACTTTATAGACTTCGAAAGTATGACTAATACAACTGAACTCTCTCTTTTGCACTGTAGAGTCACCTTATTTTAGCAAGGAGTTTCAATCCATGGAAGTCTTGAAAGATTCTGATGTGGTTTTGGAGTGCGAGGTGCTTGGCACACCTCCATTTGAAGTGTTCTGGGTGAAAGATGATAAACCCGTGCGGAGCAGTAAGAAGCACAGAATAAGCATTGAGAAATCTTTGATTAGCCTCCATGTTTTCAGGTTTGATGCTTCTGATGTTGGCGAGTATCAGTGTAGAGTAACAAATGATGTCGGGAGCTGCTTCTGCAGTTCAGAGGTTACACTGAAAGGTTAGTGCAAGGTGCAGAATGCCACTAGCATGCTTTTATCCCAGTGTGGCTTTCATGCCACACCATCATGCACCAGACTCATACTTACATGTCCATTTTCTTCCTGCCAGAGCCCCCACAGTTTGTAAAAAGGATAGAAAACATTAGTTCCCTTCGAGGAGGAACAGTTGTGTTTCAGGCTGCTATTAAAGGCTCCTTGCCCATCACTGTGTCTTGGCTGAAAGACAATGAAGAAGTGATTGAAGATAACAATATAAAAATGACTTTTGTCAACAATGTTGCCACTCTTCTGGTGAGGTCTATTGAACTGAAACATGATGGGAAATATTTCTGTCAGGCTAAAAATGAGGCAGGAATTCAGAGATGTTCTGCTCTGCTGACTGTCAAAGGTTGGTCCTACCCTGAGGGTTTGTGGTGATTTCAGACTGTTCCTTGGTGGTTTATACAGATGCTCTTAACACTCTTATCTCCTTGTTTACAACAGAGCCTGCTACAGTTGTGGACAAGGCCGTGTCAATAGATGTGACTGAGGGAGACCCAGCAACCTTGCAGTGTAAATTTTCGGGAACAAAACCTATTACAGCCAAATGGTTCAAAGATGGCAAAGAATTGGCGTTAGGCCCAAAATACAAGATCAGTGTTACAGATACTGTCTCAGTCCTAAAGGTGCTTTATGCAGAAAAGAAAGATAGTGGAGAATACATTTTTGAGGTTCACAATGACGTTGGAAGCAGTAGCTGTTCTGCCAACATTAATGTCCTAGGTGTGTATGAGCTCTCTTTTATCATTGTTTTCACATAAAATACATTTTATCCTGAGCTCACATCTGTGCAATCAAGGTTGAATTTCATGCTTTGTTTTTTTACTGTCTTGGATAGATCTCATTATACCACCTAAATTCACCAAAAAGCTCAAGAAAATGGACAGCATTAAGGGCTCTTTTGTCCATCTGGAATGCATAGTGTCTGGTTCACATCCCATAAGTATTCAGTGGTACAAGGATGGCCAAGAAATAACAGCAAGTGAAAAGCACAAATACTCTTTCCATGATAATACTGCATTTCTGGAAATCAATAAACTGGAAGGCACAGACAGCGGCTCTTACACTTGTGAAGCAACCAATAAGGCGGGAAGCAACCAGTGCAGTGGGTTCTTAACAGTCAAAGGTTTGAGTTCCTTCTTTGTCTTGTGTTAGGCCTTTCATTCATAACTTTGGAATTCACCTGTATCAGAATAATCTTCTTTCTTCCTTTTTACATGTTACAGAGCCACCATATTTTGTAGAGAAACCCCAGTCCCAAGAGATTGTGCCCAATGCTAGGGTTCAGTTCAAAGCACTGGTGAAGGGCTCTACTCCTCTGCAGATAAAGTGGTTTAAAGACAGCCAAGAGCTCCTCTCTGGAGCCAATCGATCTGTCTGGAAGGACGACACATCTAGTGTACTGGAGCTCTTCTCGGCTAGGACATCTGACTCTGGGAACTACACTTGTCAGATAAGCAATGATGTGGGGACTGCAACTTGCAAAGCAACTTTGTTTGTAAAAGGTGTGCAGCTCAATATTCTCCTCATTGTGCCTCTGATTTTTCTGTGTAATTTGGAGGGAGGGGATAGGAAACCCTTGTATTTCTTTACATCACCTGAATATTACAAAGCCTCACCTTTTCTGTCCACCTTCTAGAGCCTCCCAGGTTTATTCAGATGCCAACTTCCGTAGTAGCTTTGCGTGAAGGACAGTCCACCACTTTCGAATGCCAAGTAGTAGGCACACCAGAGATCCACATAACATGGTACCTGGATGGTAATGAAGTGACTGACCACGCCAAGTACGGCATCTCCTTCATAGATGGTTTAGCCACTTTGAAATTAACTCAAGCCAGAGTGTCAGATAGTGGGATTTATGTTTGTGAAGCCCACAATGATGCAGGTAGTGAAAGCTGCAGTATCGAGCTGAAAGTAAAAGGTTTGTTCTGAACATCTTGGCATTTATGCCACATAGCTGGGGTGATGGAGTAGGGGAGACTTCTCCCCTCAAAATCATTCGAGGCTACTATTTGCTTTCTCTTCATTCCTCTTTGTAGAGCCTCCAACATTTGTTCGGGAGTTGCGTCCCACTGAAGTAGTGAAGGGTTTGGAAGCCATACTTGAGTGCGAGGTGACTGGTACTCCTCCATTTGAGGTGAAGTGGCTGAAGAACAATAAGGAGATGTTCAGCAGCAAGAAATATGCCATCTCCACGAAAGAATCAGTATTTACTCTTAATGTGACTAACTGTGATGTCTCAGATGTCGGTGAATATCAGTGTATTATATCAAATGAAGGTGGGAGCTGTTCTTGCAGCACAAGGCTCAGCTTGAAAGGTCAGTTCTTTAGGAAGTATACCCACAACATTATATGCTCTAGCTAAACTGTAGTGACTAGGATGACTTTATATTATCTCTCTTTCCCCCTTTCCCTTTCTATGACTTCTCTTCCAATCAAAAACCAAAACTTCACGCCACAGAACCACCATCCTTTGTCAAGAAGCTGGAGAATGTCACTAGCATTTTGAAAGGTACTGCATTCTTCCAGTGCATTGTAGCTGGTGCTCAACCCTTATCTGTGTTGTGGATAAAAGATGAGAAAATACTAGAAGATGATGAGCACCACCATATCACCTTTGAGAACAGCGTGGCCACACTGGAACTTACCAATATTGACCTCAGCCACAGAGGAAGATACACTTGCCAGGCAAAGAATGAATCTGGCATGGAGAAATGTTTTGGTTTGCTTTTTGTACAAGGTGTGTACAAGGTGTGACCCTTCAAGCCATCCTTGATGAGTACTTGGAAAGTCAGTACCCTATCTATGTATCTAACTGTTATTTTTATATACTTTATATCTCAGAGCCTGCACAAATCATAGAAAAGGCTAAATCACTTAAAGTCACTGAAAGAGACCCTGTGACTTTGGAGTGTACTGTGGCTGGGACACCAGAGCTCCGAATAAGATGGTACAAAGATGGCAAACAACTCCTACCCAGTAGATACTACACAATGAGCTTTGAAAACAATGTGGCCAGTTTCAGGATTGAACCTGTATCAAAGGAGGATAGTGGTACATACAGTTTTAAGGTTGAAAATGACTTTGGAAGTAGCACCTGTGAAGCTGTTCTCACTGTCCTAGGTTTGTATTGTCATTTGGTGAATTCACCAATCCAGCAGGGAGGGAATGAAAAAATTATAATCTCTGTGAAAGATAGGCAAGAAGGTAACCAGTGTGGTTTTGCCATTTTTTTGTGTTGGGCAGATCAATCAATTCCTCCTGCATTTATCAAAAAACTAACCAAAAAGGATACTGTTCTGGGATCTTCTATCCAAATGGAGTGCAAAGTCTCTGGGTCACTTCCCATTACTGCAAAATGGTATAAGGATGGAAAAGAGATAACTGACAGTGCAAAATATAGAAGCCTATGCCACGAGAACACTATGTCACTCGAGATTGCTAACCTAGAACTGGCAGACAGTGCAAATTACATGTGCAGTATCTCTAATGTTGCTGGGAGCGATTCTTGCAGTGCCGTCCTGACTGTGAAAGGTTTGAAACTCTTTTGCTGCTTGTTTGTGATGGATGCTGGGAAAAATATCTTAAATCTTATGCTAACATAAGACTCTTATACCTCTTAATATAAATGCTGAAAACTTGCTTTCCATGCTTACCTTACTAAATTTCTTCATTCTCCCAATGAAGACATTTCTGATGTAACTGAATGTTTCTTTTTCTTGAAAACTGCAGAGCCACCAAGCTTCTTAGTAAAACCTGAAAGCCAGCAAGCCATCCCAGATTCCACAGTGGAGTTTAAGGCTACACTAAAAGGAACACCACCCTTTACAGTAAAGTGGTTCAAAGAAGACTTAGAACTTGTATCTGGTCCAACCTGTTTCATTGGGATTGAAGGGTCAACTGGGTTCTTAACCCTCTATTCAGTGGATACTTCTAGGAGTGGGCGCTACACTTGCCACATTTCTAATGATGTTGGCAGTGACTCTTGCACTACAACACTGATGGTAACAGGTGTGACTTCTTTCTCGTGTTACAGTCTTTTCACCTATTTCTTTTCTTTCCTTTTTTTGCCAAGCCCACCTCAGTGATATCAATACACTTTCATGTGAATTCCCTACCCTGTGTTTGCAACCCACAGTTCTTTGGTTCTTTCCCCTCCTCTTTTCTTTCCAGTATTAATTCAGACCTTCCTGACTCCACTTTTTCTGCTTTTTTAGAACCACCCAAGTTTGCTAAGAAGCTAGAGGCAGCAAAAGTAGTCAAGCAGGGTGACTCAGCCCGGCTTGAGTGCAAAGTAAGTGGATCTCCAGAGATGAAAGTAGTGTGGTTCAGAAATGACCATGAAATTGTTGCCAGTGAAAAATTCCGGACATCATTCATTGACTCCTTGGCTGTGCTTGAAATGAATTATCTCAGTACTGATGACAGTGGTGACTACATCTGCGAAGCTCACAACCCTGCCGGCAAGGCCAGCTGTAGCACTAAAGTCACAGTGAAAGGTTAGATATCCTCTTATTCTCTTGACTACATCCCTTTTTTCCCCTGGTGGCTTTATCCTTTGAAAATAAACAAGAACAGGAGATTAATTTAGTATTTTAGGACTGACTTTTTCTTCATGTTATGTTTGTTTCTTGAGGCCCCCTCCCCCCCTCTGTCAGTGCCTGAACAACAGCAATGTTGTTCTTAATGCAGATGAGTCCTAAGTTAGGTGATCCCCAGGTTTATGACTGTCAACATCGAGGACAGATCATAGTGGGAACTGATATATCAAGGAGCTGAAATACAAACTGAAAGAATAGACCCAGAGTAATCAGCATCAGTTTTACACCCTGTGTTTGAGACAACTATCAGATAAATGAGACCTATACCCTGTCTTCCAAGGACCACCCCTCTGTTCACCTTTTCTACAGAAGAGCTAAGAGCTCTGGATGCCAACTATTTGCAAGATTATTTCATAATGTGCCCAGAAAATGAGGAAAGTCTGTGCCCATTCTGCTGATTTTTCTCAGCTGTCTCATTGTGTAGAAGCTGGTATGAGTAAATGATTTGCTGGTCAAATAGCTCCAGGCTCCTTTCTAAAAATGTTCCTTTCTTCCCTTGTTAGAACCTCCTGTTTTTAGCAGGAAGCCCTCTCCAGTAGACATGCTCAAAGGAACTGAGGTTAGCCTGGAATGTGAGATTTCAGGAACACCACCATTTGACGTTACCTGGTACAAAGACAGGAGGCAAATCCGCAGTAGTAAGAAGTATAAGGTTACAGCCAAAAACTACCACACCAGTGTTCGCATTCTTAATATTGAAGCTGCAGATGTGGGTGAATATCAGTGCAAAGCCCAGAACGACATAGGAAGTGACACTTGTTTTTGCACTGTGAAGCTGAAAGGTAAAGTATTGACACATATGCCTTCTGCAGTGCTCCCAATGGCACTGCATTACTCTTCTTTCATAGACACTGTAAGTATTTATTATAACTGCCTATTTCTTCTTCAGAACCACCAAAATTCTTGACTAAAATAAACAGTGTGACTGTTGTGGTTGGTGAACCAGTAGAGTTACAAGCAAGAGTGGAGGGCTCCCAGCCAATTTCTGTGCAGTGGCTTAAAGACAAAGAGGAAATTATTAGAGAAAGTGAAAACACGAAGATCACGTTTATGGAAAATATTGCAACTTTACAACTTCTGCACACAGAGACAAGCAGTGCTGGAAAATACATCTGTCAGATCAGAAATGATGCTGGAAGTCGAGAGTGCATGGCTACCTTAAGTATTCTAGGTTGGTAAAAAGCATAGGTGCACAATAAGGTTGTTTTTTTTCTTTTAAGTTAAGATCTTGGCTGTTTAGTGTCAGCTGCATGATGTCCTTATTCCCATGAGTTTAAAATGATCAAAGCAGAGATTTCTTGTATCCCCAACAAGCAGTAGTCAGGTTCCTTATTTTCAGTTGTCCAAGGATAAGGGTGAGAGGAACCACAGGCCTCTAGATGGTTATGGGATCCAGTTGACTGAATTTCTGTCATGTCTTCTGCTCATGTCTGCTTAGAGAGAGACAAACAGTTGTGTTTCTCTCCCAGGAGTTTAAAAATGTTTTTAATTTATTTTGGAGAGCATCTGAAATCTCCAGTTTAGGGCAGAATAAAGGGTGTTAAAAAATAAAAATAAAAAATATAAAAAAAAAGCTGAAAAATTCCCCAGCCCAAAAGCCTGGGATATCCCTAGAATCAAATGTGTAAACCCCATCTTAAAAGTGCTACTTAATTTCTGTGTTCACCATACATGTTACCCATCTCTCCTTCTAGAGCCTGCAGTCATTGTAGAGAAAGCAGAACCAATGAGAGTTACTATAGGAGACGCCTGTACTTTGGAGTGCAAAGTGGCAGGCACACCAGAGCTTTCCACGGGGTGGTTCAAGGATGGCAAAGAGCTGACCAGCAGCCAGAAATACAGAATTACTTTCCTCAATAAAGTATCTACGCTTAAAATTATGGATGCAGAAAAGGAAGATGCTGGACTGTACACTTTTGCAGTGCAGAACGACGTGGGGAAAAGCAGTTGCACAGCATCAGTTGATGTTTTAGGTTGGTTGGGTAGCTTGTTTTCTGTCTTTCACAAAAACTTTCACTCAGTCATGTTCTCCTTCCTTTCTCCCATTCCTTCCTTCCTTTTCTTTCTAACCATGTATTTATTATGTTTTCTTATGCAGATCGAATCATTCCTCCTTCTTTCACAAGAAAATTGAAGGAAACTCCTTGTGTTCTGGGTTCCTCAGCATTGCTGGAATGCAAAGTGTCGGGTTCACCTCCTATTTCTGTGGCTTGGTTCCGAAATGGACTTAAGTTAGTCAGTGGGGAAAAACATCAAATCTCCTTTTCAGATAACCTTTGTATTTTGGAAGTGAATTCACTGAGTGATTCAGATGCTGGAACTTACACCTGCAAAGCTACCAACATAGCTGGTTCAGATGAATGCAGTGCTGTATTGACCGTACAAGGTCAGTATATGGTGATCAGGAAGCTCTCTAAGCTATTCTTTTCTCTTTTTCTCTTGACATTACCTATAGTCTTTTGTAAATATGCTTGGGGAAAATTATTGATGGGGAAAATAAAGATTGTGTTCTTTACCTTCATTAGGTGTGGAAATGCCAGGATTATGCTGTAGCAATCTGTCTTACCTCTCTTTTTCTCTTGTGTGTTTAGAACCACCTTCTTTTGAGAGGACACCAGAGGCTCTGGATGTCTTGCCAGGCACAAGCATCACTTTTACATGTGTTATCAGAGGAACCCCACCTTTTAAGGTGAACTGGTTTAAAGGGTCCAATGAGCTTGTGCCAGGAGACAAATGCAATATCTACTTGGAGGACTCTGTTGTGGAGCTTGAGTTATTTGACGTAACTCCTCTCCAAAGCGGAGAATATACTTGTCTAGTGACTAATGATGCTGGCAGGGCAAACTGTACAACACACCTTACAGTAAAAGGTTTGTAAAGATGGCGTCTCTCTATTTACCTTAAAGTATTGTTTCCTTTCCTCCATTAGTCCTGTAGTGCTCAACATTTGTGACTTCTTACACTTTGTTAGAGCCAGCAGTCTTTGTGAAGAAACTGAGTGATCAGTATGTAGAGCCCGGCAAGGCCATCATCCTGGAGGGAACTTACACAGGCAGCCTGCCCATCTCTGTGACATGGAAGAAGAATGGCCACACCATCACTCAATCTCAGAAGTGTAGTATCACCACCACAGAGAAATCCTGCATCCTGGAAATACTTGACAGCACCAAAGGGGATGCAGGAGAATACACTTGCCATGTTGAAAATGAGGCAGGAAGAGATGTTTGTGGGGCTATAGTCTCTACTCTAGGTGTGTGCTCCCTTTGCTTCTTTTTCTTGCTTGTTCTTTCAAGTGTATGTCTTACAAGGCCTGGCACTATAATGAGCCTAAATGCTTCTCTTTTTCAGAACCTCCCTATTTTGTTACACACTTGGAATCTCTTGAGGTGTCAGTTGGGGATTACACAACATTGCAATGCCATGTTGGTGGTACACCAGAAATCACTGTGTCTTGGTACAAAGGTGATACAAAACTCAGATCTACTCCTGAGTACAAAGTATTCTTTAAAGACAATGTTGCTACACTTATTTTCAACAAAGCGGTTAGCAACGACAGCGGAGAATATATCTGCAAGGCAGAAAACAGTGTAGGAAGTGCATCTACAAAGGCTCTCTTGACAGTTCAAGGTGATGATTTTATATTAACTTGCTACAAACTCTTTTTCTCTCACAAAATTACGTAAAAAAACCTGTTTCCTGGGGCATATTTATCCTTTACCTACTTTCTTCCAGAGCGCAAACGACCACCTTCCTTTGCAAGAAAATTAAAGGATATCGAGCACCCTGTTGGATTACCCCTTAAATTTATGTGCCGGCTCAATGGCTCAGAACCCATTACTGTGGCTTGGCATAAAGACGGTGTGCTGCTAAGCGATGACCACAATGTGCACACATCCTTTGTAGATAATGTTGCAGTGCTGCAGCTGGTGCAAACCGAGATGAATCATACTGGGCAGTACTCCTGCACAGCCACCAATGCTGTGGGCACTGCCACCTCGAGTGCTAGGCTTACAGTGGCAGGTGTGTTGGCTTACAAAACTTTTGCCTTGACCATAGGCTACCCCTTCCTGTTTCATGCATGCAATGGTATCAATGTGTTGGATTAGCTTTTTCATGAAGTATGAGTACTACATGGTTTTCTTGCGTTTCTAGAACCCAAGCAAGCACCTGTGTTTGACACCAAGCCAGAATCTATTGATGTGGCTTTTGGCGAAAGTGCTGACTTTGAATGCCATGTTACTGGAGCACAGCCAATACATATCACCTGGTCCAAGGATGGTCGGGAGATCCGAACTGGAGGAAACTTCAATATTACATTTGTAGCCAACACAGCTCACCTTCGTGTGCTCAGAGTGGGTAAAGGAGACTCTGGCCAATATACTTGCCAAGCTAGTAATGAAGTTGGTAAAGACTTTTGCTCAGCCCAACTCTGTGTCAAAGGTATTAAGTCACCTTCATCTGTTCGTTTTTTTTTACTTGAGTAAACAGACCCCTTTGTTGCTGAGTTCCATCTTCCACCCTTTCCAGTTTGGGATCATTAGTTTTCCAGAAAGCAGACGTGGTGGGTGACCTTCTATCATACAGCATGACAGTAGAAGCCTTCTGTACCTGCAACATCTCCAAGGGGAAAGATCCCCTTGTGAAGTTTTATTTGGTCATTATTTCTGAAACTACAGTCAGAGTGGTATTCACACATAGCAAATACTATGTGGAAAATGATGATACAGTAAATACAACTACTTTACATCCATAGGCCAGCATTAGTGACAATCAAATTTGCTAAGGATTTCAATTGGAGTTCTGAAATGCTGATATAATCTAGACTATGAATCACTTAAATTCTTCATGCAGAAATATGCTTTAAAGATTTGTATGCAAGTGAAACTATTCCTACCGTGTTTCTGCGGCTCCTATGGGTGAAGCACTTGTCAAATCTTTCACGCTGGCCTGGCAATATTTTCACCTCTCAAAGGTAACAAAAAAAATTCTCTTGGGTGTTGCAATCATCCTTTTTGTGTTTCTACAGTTCCAGATGACTCATCAGCCTCCAGAGTTGGCAGAACATGGTTTTAGTTGTTGTTTTTTCTTTCTTTTCTCTGTCTTTCTTGAGAGGAAACTGGTTGGAGATACAGCCAACTGCTATAGCAAGCTTACTTTCTTGTTCTGCAATACTCTTGTGTTCCCCATAACTCTTTCTCAGCACTGTAGATTTCACATGGCTAACAGGTATACTGTCACTCTTTACATACTGTTCTGCAGAACCTCCCAAGTTCATCAAGAAGCCTGAAGCTTTGCGGTTCGTGAAGCAGGGGGACACAGTGCAACTTGAATGTAAAATCAGTGGCACACCAGAGATCAGAATCGTGTGGTACAAAAATGATCAGGCACTCCAGGCGAGCGACAGGCTCCACATGTCCTTTGTAGACTCCATGGCAATACTAACCATCTTGGATGCCAACACTGAGGATGCTGGTGACTACATATGTGAAGCTCAGAACTCTGCTGGCACAGCCAGCTGCAGCACTTCAGTCACAGTTAAAGGTTAGCAGCACGGCTCCACACACTACCAGAATCCTTGTCTTCTGGGCCCTCTTCCAGCCGCACATCCCCCTGGACAGGGAGCTGCTGCTATGGCAGTTGATGGCTGCTGGGGCAGTTTCTCTCCAGCTACTCTCACATTCAAATGCTGCTGTGTTTAAACAGCAGAGATGAGGCAGGAAATGACGGTGGGTGTTCAGCATTGTGCAGCCATTCCCTTGTCTTCTCCTTTAAGTCATTTACAAGATGAATAAGGCAAGCTTGTCAGACCACAAAGGGAGCATGGACTAGGTGTTACACCAGCCATGGTGAGGAAGCTGGACGTACTTTACAGCCATCCCTTCATCTCCTCTTTATAGACAGTGATGCTGGCAGGAATGAAATTTAAGACAGAAGAGGAGGCTGTGTTGCTGAACCTCACTGATGGTAGCTTTCATGACTGTAAAGAGGCGGGTGAAAGCTGGAATGTGGTCCTGGAGAGTGGCTTTTGGGGAGGGGCACTGAGCACTGACTCCAAACAGGTGCAGAAGCATCATATTTCTGCCCTTGAGGCTCTGAGTGCTGGGTTGGCTTGCTGGGAGATGGCAGGGACCCAGCATTTTTTAGAGGTGACACCACGCATTCGGATATGGGTTTATAAGACTAAGTGTAGGCCCCCTTCCTGAATACCTTGCTTCCTATTATCCAGAAACCCACCCAGGGAAGGAGGCTCACACATTATATGTGATTCTTTTTTTATAGAGCCACCTGTTTTTAGCAAGGTGCCAAGCCCTGTTGACACACTTAAAGGCTCAGATGTTATTCTCCAGTGTGAGATAGCAGGGACTCCACCCTTTGAGGTTGCTTGGTTCAAGGACCGGAGGCAGGTCAGAAGCAGCAAGAAGTTCAAGGTGACAGCAAAGCACTCCATTGCCAGTCTTCATATTCTCAGTCTGGAAGCTCAAGATACTGGAGAATATCAGTGCAAAGCTATGAATGAGGTGGGAAGCGACACCTGCATCTGTCCGGTTAAATTCAAAGGTTTGTATGCTGAAGAATCAACAGCATCACCACCCTCTCCTCTTGATCTCCTGGGTGTCTCTCTTCTAAGCAGGCATGTATCATTAACCCTCTTCTGCCTCATTGTTTTTGCAATCAGAACCTCCACGCTTCGCTAAGAAGCTGAGTGACACTGCAATCTTCATTGGGGAGCCAACAGCCTTGCAGGCAGTGGTGGAAGGATCCCCACCAATTTCTGTTGTCTGGCTCAAGGACAAGGGTGAAGTTATTAGGGAGAGTGAAAATGTCCAAATGTGGTTTATGGACAACATTGCAACTCTTGAGATTGCCAGTGCAGAAGGAGCTGATGTTGGGAAGTACATCTGCCAGATCAAAAATGATGCTGGCATGCGGGAGTGCTCTGCCTTTTTACAAGTCCTAGGTGGGTATAGCCTGCTTCACAACTACTGTATCCTGCAGCTTGCACAATTGCCTTTACCAGCTTTTGTTTTCTGCATATGCCCTGTGCTCGCTGTTTTGCGTGTAGATATCCTGGTGACACACTGACCCTTACCTTCCTATTTCAGAACCAGCAGTCATCTTAGAGAAGACCGAGCCAATCACAGTAATGGCTGGCAATCCTTTTACATTGGAGTGCAAAGTAGGAGGAACACCTGAACTTATCACCAAGTGGTACAAAGATGGCAGAGAACTAAGGAGTGACCGCAAATACCAAATTACCTTTGTCAACAATATATCCACTTTGAAGGTCTTTTCTGCAGACAGGGAAGACAGGGGCTTGTATACTTTTGAGGTGCACAATGAGGTGGGCGACAGCAGCTGCATTTCTTCAGTTGATGTTTCAGGTCAGCTCTATGTCTTTGTAGTTCACACTTATCTTTAAAGAAAGCATTTTTCTTTTTCCCCTTTCCTTTCTCCTAAAAAAAAAAAAAAATATCCAAACACTTTTCTTTCTATTCTTTTGCCTTGTCCTGCTTAGATCGCCTTGTTCCTCCTTCATTCTCAAGAAAACTAAAGCAAACAAATGGGGTGCTGGGATCCTCAGTGCTTCTGGAGTGCAAAGTGTCTGGCACATCCCCCATATCTGTGTCCTGGTATCAGGATGGGAATGAGATTGTTAGTGGAGAAAAATATGAAATCTCATTCTTAGATAACGTTTGTGCTTTGAAACTGAATGCCTTGGATATCACAGATACAGGGCCATATACCTGTATGGCAAACAATGTGGCTGGATCTGATGAATGCAGTGCCTTCTTGACTGTACAAGGTCAGTGGAAGGATACTACAGCCCTTCAACAAAATTCTTTTTCCCTCTCTCTTTCTTCCTTCAGGTTTCCCATGGTCTCTTTTATTTTTTTTTTTCCTTTTCTCCCTCTCTCTTTTCTTTTCTTTTTGGATTCAAACCTACTCCAGTTTTCCTCTCCCAGAGACTCTCCTATTAACATCTTTCTCCCTCTTCACTCTTTTGCATGATCTTAGAACCACCTTCTTTTGTGAAGATACCTGATCCCCAGGAAGTTTTGCCCAGATCAAGTGTGACATTCAGCACCTATATCAAGGGCAGTACTCCCTTCAAAGTGACCTGGTTCCGAGGCATCAGGGAGCTGGTGCCAGATAGCAACTGTTCCATCTCTCTGGATGAGTCTGTGGCAGAGCTGCAGCTGTACAACGTGGAGCCAGGCCACAGTGGGGACTACGCCTGCGTTGTCACAAATGATGCCGGTAGTGCCTCATGCACAACCCAACTCTTTGTGAAAGGTGTGTTTGTGTGTGCACATTTACACACAGGTATATCCCTTCATGCTCTGCCTGCAGCCCTGCCACATCTGTCCCTCTCACTGTTGATCTATGCCTCCTCACAGAGCCTGCCGTATTTGTGAAGAAATTAAGTGATTTCAGTGTGGAGCAGGGGAAGTCCATTGTGCTGGAAAGCAGCTACACAGGCACCCCTCCTGTCTCTGTCACCTGGAAAAGAAATGGCATACCCATTGCTCAGTCTCCACGCTGCAGTGTTACAACTACTGACAAATCTGGAATTCTTGAAATCTTCAACAGCACCAAGAGTGATGAAGGCGAATACACCTGTGAGGTGGCAAATGAGGCAGGTGGAGATGTTTGCCACAGCCTTGTATATATCTTAGGTATGGTGCGCTCCAGACCCCCTTAAGGGACCCTGATGATGCTCTGCATCTGCTCACCATACTCTCTCTTTCCCTAGAACCACCCTATTTTGTCATACACTTGGACCGTGTGGAGGTGAACGTTGGAGAGCCCTTGATCTTAAAATGCCAGATTGGTGGTGCACCAGAAATCAAGGTGTCCTGGTACAAAGATGACACCAAGCTCAGATCAACACAGGCTTACAAAATGCACTTCAAGAATAATGTTGCAACACTGGCATTCTCCACCATAGAGGATAGTGACATTGGAGAATATACCTGCAAAGCAGAAAACAGTGTTGGCTTCGCCACCTCCACAGCTCTGCTTGTTGTTAAAGGTGATGGGCCAAGGGCCACTCTTTCCGGGGGTAGTTTGTAGGAACTCTTTGTTATCTACAGAAAGGGGTTCTTATTAATTTCAGAATTAATTAATTCTAGATTAGCAGGGTGGCTTCCTACTTACTGTGGTGATTATTATTATTTTGCAGAACGGCAGCTTCCCCCTACGTTCTCCAGAAAACTGAAAGATATTCAGGAGGCGGTTGGTGCCCCAGTGACATTTGATTGCCGCATAAATGGCTCAGAGCCTATCCAGGTGTCTTGGTACAAGGATGGGGTTCTCTTAAGTGACAGTGATGACATGCAATTAGCCTTCTTAAATAATGTTGCAACTCTCCAGATCTTGCAAACAAGTATGGTTCACTGTGGCCAATACACTTGCTCAGCCAAAAATGTTTTGGGGACTGCATCTTCTAGCGCCAAACTTCTCCTCACAGGTTTGTAGCTTACATTTAAAGAAACGTGTATTTGTATGTCTTTGCTCTTTTATTTCTTCACCCTTTTCCCCACTTTGCCCATTGTATGGTGGCCACAGAGCATGGGCATGGCATGGTGAGGTGTGTGTTGAGGAGGGCTCAGTGATGAGCTCTGCCATGCTTTCCTCTTTGCAGAACATCTACAGCCTCCCTTCTTTGACATCAAGCCAGTATCTGTTGATGTAGCACTAGGAGAAAGTGCAACTTTTAAGTGTCATGTGACTGGCTCTGCTCCCATGAAGATTACTTGGACGAGAGACAACAGACAGATTCGCCCAGGTGGCAACTACAAGATGACATTGGTGGAAAACACGGCCAGCTTGACAGTCCTAAAAGTTGGTAAAGGGGATGCTGGACTCTACACATGTACTGCCAGCAACAGTGTTGGAAAGGATGCCTGCACAGCTGAGCTAGCTGTACAAGGTATTGTGAGCTTTAGTGTTCGTGAGACTTTCCTTTGCAAGGGAGACATCTGAAGAAAAAAGCCTTGAATGTAGACATGTGTGAGACTAACAATCTTTACAAGAGGCTACACTGCAATGTCTTATTTCATTTAAATATTATTGTAATACCTAAATACTTATTAATCTTTCTTCTGGTATAGTGTGCAATTTATCTGATCAAAAGGATTCTTTCATTGAAATGTTAAATATGACTTAGAGCCTTGTTGCGCCTTTATGAATGGCCCTGTTGGCCAGCAAAAGCTGTCTCTCTTTAAGTCTTTCTTCATTCACTAGATTGTCCAGGGGTGGGAAAGGTAACTGAGAGAAACTCAGTTAACTTATGAGACTTCAATGTGTTGTTACTGGATGTGCAGCTGCTGCAAATAATTTTACCCTTTCACAGACTAGAAACATTGAAAATTGCTGTTCTAGACAGCAAAATGGGAGGATCTGAGAGTACACTTGGTGACAAATATCCATTCTTCCAACACTTTGCTTCTCCATATAGTGGAGAATCTTTTAGTCATCTAAATTTATGACTGGATCAAACTGTCTTGGTACAAGTGACACTTGCATGTTAATTTCCTTAATGTAGGTGGGAACACAGGATTTGTTTATAGCTGTTCCAGCTACCTCATACTTAGTGATTTTATAAAAGAAAGAATGTAAAATGCAGCTCTTAAATATTGCATGAGTTCAAATGTCCCCGTTCTTTTAATGCTGCCCCCCTCCCCCCCTTTTTTTTTTCCTCTCTGTATGAACTTTGGGGGGAAAAAAAATCAAACATTTCAAGACTAAAAACTATGACTTTTATTCTGTAAGACAAATAGCATAAGAAGCTGAACTACCACTAGCAAAATCGCTAATAACTGCATGTCAAATGTATTACATATTTATAGCTAGAGTATGTTCTATCCATAGATAGATTTTTCTTGGTGGGGGTGAAAGAATGGGGCAGAGGGAAATACTTCTGGATTCAGTGACAAGTAGGGACGTTGTTACTATGTAGTTTGACTTACAAAAAGCATTGAAGGCCTGTAGCAAGAAACCTAACCTCTTTAAAAGATTTAAAGCTTGTTTCTACCACAGTCACAATTCTGTTTATATTAATGATATTACTGAGAAGTTTATTTGACTAAAGTTACCATTGATAAGAAGATCCTGACCTTAGACGTTTTCTTACTCTTCAACTCCTTATTCATAAAATCCTGATTTTTTTTTTCCGTCCACAATTATTATTTTCTTTTTTGATCCTGAACTTACACTGACACTCACTTTAATCCTTTAGAATTTGTACAGTTTCCCCAGTGTTGTAAAATTAATGATATTCATTGTTTGGCAGCCATTTTCTATAGAACTTGGAAGAGAAACCTCTTTTGTGTATTGATTTTTGTGTGTTTACTTTGAGCAGATGATGTCTCATCTCTATAACACACATCTTTTGTTTGTAGAATTAAGTGCTTTTATTTGATTAACCTTGGTAATTTCCCAGAGTTTTATTACTTTTCATACTTTAACACCTAAAGTTCTCACTCTGTAGTTTTAACGATTGCTTTAGGTTATAGAAACTGCTTTACATTATAAGTATATACCTTACTAACTTGTATACTTACATTTTGGTGATATATCCCCATTTTTGGTAATGAATAGAATTAGTACTCATCAGATGTTAGTATGCAGATAGAGGATCACTTCTTTGCGAAACTGAAATCTGATAATATAATACAAAGGTTCCAAGAGTCCTTATCTAAACAAACCATCATTTCTATTTTTAGAAACTCTAAGGAAGCTTTGTTACTAACAACATAGGATGTTCTGCAAATGTCACACAGGTTGAAGTAACCCACAATAAAATAGATATTCTTCCTACACTTTACAGACAGATGAACGAAGAGGCACTTCATCCTGTTTTGCAGGGAGATTTGTTTGTTGTGCCCACGTTACCACCTCATGGGTTTACTAGTTATATCTTTGATCTATGAGCATTCAGTCTTGTGATTCAGAATCATGCGCACAGTACTTTTGATGAAAAGTGTCAAACCTCCACTTCTTCATCTCCTTACAAAAAAAAAGGTTTACTTTTCAGTCATAGGACCTTTAACACTAATTTCTTTAATACCAACCATCTCACAATTCTTCCCAGCATGATTATTTTAAACCTATATTGTTTTCTACCTAATCTCCTTGACTTCTGTTCCTTATATGCACCTTTATGTTTGGCTTTGCCATAAATTTGTGAAGTGTTATAATGCAGGTACATTTATTGACTGTATCAGTTGTTAATGACATTTTAAGATATAAAGTAGTGGCTATAATGCTTCGCATAAATGCTCTTAATAATATTTCTTGGCTGAACTGTTAGGATTCTTACATTTCCATCAGGTATTTTGAGTACTCATGTATTGCTAGAGGGAATTACTTAAAGGAAACCACCCATCAGTTTATCTGTACTGAATACATGGGAGAAGTGGAGTGGGACAAAAAAGTAAGGAGAAACTAGCTGAAATGCATATAGAGAACTAGTTTGCTTCCTAAATAAAAGAAACTTAAAATAATCTTTAAAAAAATCATAGCAATTACAAACTTAAAATGTTTGCATAAGTCCAGAAAGTTTACATTTTCTCTTACATATTTCCTTGTTTATTCGAAGAATCAGTGCAGTTTAAAGCAACATTTCCACTTTTTGGCTTTCCAGAACCACCAAGGTTTATTAAGAAACTTGACTCCTCAAGACTTGTGAAACAGCATGATTCCACTAAGTATGAATGCAAAATAGGTGGATCTCCAGAAATCAAAGTCACCTGGTACAAAGGTGAAACTGAGATCCATCCCAGTGAAAAATACCGAATGTCCTTTGTGGATTCAGTGGCAGTCATTGAAATGTACAACCTCAGTGTTGAAGACAGTGGTGACTACACTTGTGAAGCTCACAATCCGGGGGGTAGTGCAAGCACCAGTACCTCACTGAAAGTAAAAGGTCAGAAACACAGTTCTTTCCTTACCTTTCTATCTCTATGAGTCTTCCTTTTTGGAAAAGCTCTTAAATCCCACTTTCTTTAGTCAGAGAGGCCAAAACCTGTCTGAATAGAGGGCAAATCTCTTGACTGCTTGTTATACTGTGGGATATCTATCTTAATAATGGTTTCTCTTTGCTGTTTAGCATCAGTGGCTACTTGAATACTTTGTCCTTTTTAATCTCCTTCCCTCAAATAACACAAAATTTACTCCTCCCCCCTCTTTTTTTCCAGCACCCCCCATTTTTACCAAGAAGCCCCCTCCAACTGAGACCTTGAAAGGGTCTGATATTCACCTAGAATGTGAGCTTCAGGGCACTCCTCCGTTCCAGATCTCTTGGTACAAAGACAAACGAGAAATTCGGAGCAGCAAGAAGTATAAGGTCATGTCTGAGAACTACCTAGCCAGTATTCACATTCTCAGTGTGGATACTGCAGATGTTGGTGAATATCACTGTAAAGCTGTAAATGATGTGGGAAGTGACTCCTGCATTGGCTCTGTAACACTAAGAGGTTTGTATAAAGATTGGCATCTTGGCATTGCATTGTTCCTGTCATTCTCCTCCTACTTTGCCACAACTGGCATGTTTTTTTTACTGTTAAATATCTTCTCTTAAATAGCACCACCAACCTTTGTGAAGAAACTGAGTGATCTCACTGTTGTAGTTGGGGAGTCGATTGAACTGCAGACTGCAGTAGAAGGATCACAGCCCATTTCTGTTCTGTGGTTAAAAGACAAAGGGGAAATCATCAGAGAAAGTGATAATCTTTGGATTTCCTATTCAGAAAACATTGCAACTATGCGGATCGGAAATGCAGAACCAGCCAATGCTGGGAAATACATTTGTCAGATAAAAAATGATGCTGGAGTTCAGGAATGCTTTGCCACACTGAGAGTTCTAGGTTGGTAGCATGAGATTAAAAAACACAATGTGGTCTACTATGCTTTAAAATTTCAATTTTTACAATACTAATAATTATTGCATTGTTGATTTTAAAATATTTGTGACTTGCATTACAGAACCTGCAGTCATTGTTGAGAAGCCAGGCCCAGTCAAAGTTACAGCGGGAGACTCATGTACTCTGGAATGCACAGTAGATGGCACACCAGAGCTTACTGCTAGGTGGCTTAAGGATGGGAATGAACTGTCCACTGACCATAAATATAAAATCAGTTTCTTCAAAAAAGTATCTGGGCTTAAGATTCTCAATGCAAGACTAGAAGACAGTGGAGAATATACCTTTGAGGTGGAAAACAGTGTTGGTAAAAGCAGCTGCACAGCTTCAGTGCATGTCTCAGGTTAGTTGACTATTCGAGTTACATCCGATCCTGCAGTTCTTTTATAACATCTTCAGATAGATAGCAAACTGATTCTCAAGACTGGCAGCCTGAGAGACTCATCGCTTGTATAATCTTAGGAGTACTTGGCAAGACACTTTGACAGACATCAAGAATGGATGCCTATCTAACCTCTGAGGGGCAAGGGCTTGAGTTGTTACGAGGGCTTCGTTTCTTTGGCTTTAGTCTACATGCCTTCTTGGACAGCTGGTGCAATATTTCTTATGAAAAAGAAATGCCAAAATAAAAGGTGTCCCTCAAAAGTGTGAATGAAAGTTCCAACATATCCTTAACCATCAACTATTTTTCGATGACTTAGGTGCATAGGAACAGATTGCTTAAGCAGATACATCAAAAGAAATTTCAGTGATTTTATTATGCATGGGAAACTTCCTGCATTTTAAGTTCCTGTATGGTATTTATTTTGGTTTTTTCTTCTTTTTTTTTTTTTAATTAAAAAAAAATGCAGATCGTATTATACCTCCTTCTTTCACAAGAAAACTGAAAGAAACATATGGTCAGCTGGGCTCTTCTGCTGTACTGGAGTGTAAAGTTTATGGGTCACCACCTATTCTTGTTTCCTGGTTTCATGACGGAGAGGAGATTATCAGCGGAGACAAGTATCAGGCTACTCTTACAGACAATACCTGTTCTCTGAAAGTGAATGGACTTCAGGAATCTGATATGGGAACTTATTTGTGCACAGCTAGTAATGTAGCTGGGTCTGATGAGTGCAGCGCATTTTTGAATGTTAGAGGTCAGTATCAATAAGAAGCCAGAGTCAGAAGGCACAAATATATTTTCAAGAAGACTTAATGCTTTGCTCTGTACATATTTCTTGTTATCGGGCTCTTCATCAGAAGTTGAAATGTACTTCTTTTGTTTCATTTGCATGCTTAGAACCACCATCTTTTGTGAAGAAACCTGAACCACTGAATGTTTTATCTGGGGCAAACATAACCTTTACCAGTATCATAAAAGGCTCCTCTCCATTGGAAGTCAAATGGTTTAGAGGTAGTGTTGAGCTAGCACCAGGACACAGATGCAGTATCACCTTGCAAGATTCAGTTGCAGAACTGGAGCTATTTGATGTACATCCGCTTCAGAGTGGAGACTACACTTGCCAGGTCTCTAACAAGGCAGGGATCATTTCTTGCACAACACATCTTTTTGTCAAAGGTTTGTCCAGACTACTATTTCTTATGCTTCTAAAAATGATCTCTTGGCTTTATCTAATTTGTTTTCTTCCCATTGTTCTTTATAGAACCAGCCAAATTTGTGAAGAGGGTGAATGATTTAACTGTAGAGAAAGGAAAAAATTTCATCTTGGAATGCACATACATGGGTACTCCACCGATTTCAGTGACATGGAAGAAAGATGGAGTAAAAATAATGCACTCTGAAAGGTGTAGCATCACCACTACAGAAACATCTGCCATACTGGAAATACCTAATAGCAAACTAGAAGATCAGGGGCAATATTCTTGTCATATTGAAAATGATTCTGGACAAGATAATTGTCATGGTGCAATCACAATACTAGGTGCGTCAAGCCACCATCATTTCATCAAGTATTATTTGAACTACCAGTGCTCATTGTGCAATACCTTTTTGTGCTAATGGTGTATATTTGTTCTTCAGAACCACCTTACTTCGTTACACCCTTGGAGCCAGTGCAGGTGACTGTTGGGGATTCTGCATCCTTACAGTGCCAGGTTGCTGGAACACCAGAAATGATTGTATCATGGTACAAAGGCGATACAAAGCTGAGAGGAACTGCTTCTATGAAAATGCACTTTAAAAACCAAGTTGCCACTTTGGTTTTCAGCCAGGTAGACAGTAGTGATAGTGGGGACTACATCTGCAAAGTAGAAAATGCTGTTGGTGAGGCTGCTTCATCATCTTTGCTGACAGTTCAAGGTGAATATTTAGTTTAAAAACATGCGAAAATGGCATGTTTTTCTTAAGTATGTTTGCTATTTCAAAAGAACAAACAACCCAAAGATTACCTTTTCCGTGTTAAACGCTTTAGTTTCTTGACTTGGCTTGTCTCTGCATTACTGTCTTCTCTTAACAAAAGTCTACCAGTGAAGCTAATCAAAATGTGACTCTCATTGATCACAGCCCTACTGTAGGGATACAAGCTTCTTCATCTTCCTTTCCCATTGAGGATATTTCTTTGATTGTTTCTACCATTAGCAGTCCTGAGGTTTTAGTAGGGTCACTGTGTGTAACTGATGGCAGAATGGTTATACATTTTACTGCAGACTATGCACAGTGCTCTTTTCACATCAGGTTCCAAATAAATAATATGCTGAATAAAATTTTAATCGGAAGTTATAAGTAAAAGTTGAGTGTACTCTACAGTATATTAGGCAGTGATTACTGTTGAATACAACAATAGGTGCGTATCTTCTGAAAACCTTCACTGTACAATACCTGTTTTCTTACAGAGCGTAAGCTTCCTCCTTCTTTTACGCGAAAATTAAGAGATGTCCATGAAACTGTTGGCTTACCAGTTACATTTGATTGTGGCATTGCTGGTTCAGAACCTATAGAAGTATCTTGGTTTAAAGATGGTGTGCGTGTAAAAGAGGACTACAATGTTCATACATCCTTCGTAGATAATGTAGCAACTCTTCAGATTTTGAAAACAGATAGGAGCCTTATGGGACAATATACCTGCACAGCTACCAATGCAATTGGGACAGCTTCTTCTAGTGGCAGGCTTGTCCTTACAGGTCAGTGGGCTATGAAGTATTTAATGAAAATATCTCAAAACTAACTTTAGAAACAGATTTAATACTGTACAAATTATATTTATTTCACACAGGTTTAAAGCAAATCAGGATTTTAAACTGATGCCTTTTTATTTATTTCACTCTTCAGAAGGGAAGACTCTTCCATTTTTTGACATCCCAATTACACCTGTGGATGGTATTATTGGAGAAAGTGCTGACTTTGAGTGTCACATCTCTGGAACACAGCCTATTAAAGTCACTTGGGCAAAAGATAACCAAGAGATTAGAACAGGAAGAAACTACCAAATCAGTTATGTAGACAGCACAGCCCACTTGACCATCTTGAGAGTTGAGAGGGGAGACTCTGGACAGTATACATGCTGTGCTAGCAATGAAGTTGGAAAGGACTCTTGCACAGCTCAGCTGACTGTTAAAGGTATTGAATGGATAATACATTGTGTGTACATTTTTGTGCGTACATTTTTCTGTCTTTAATTATTAAGGAAGTTAGCTTTATTGCTGCAAGATAACTTTGAGAAGAACTTTTGAGATATAGCTTGAAAGTACCTGAACGTACCTATATGTCTCTGAAGAGGGTTAGGATTGGTCACCAGCAATGATGGGAAGAGACTAGTCTTTGGACTAGTTTCTTTATAGGCTTTGGCCTATTTCTTTCTTGGGAACTTGACAAAAATCTTGGGGCTTTTATGGCATTTGATGTAAAAATATAAGAGGATTCTTTTTTTTCAAATAGGAAAATCAAATATAACAGTGACTGTAAAAGCAAGATGTGCTGTTTATCTTAGCACGCTTTCACTTAAAAAAAAAACAAATACCCTGTTTAAATGAGAGCAAGTATTAATTCCCCAATGTTGAAATTTTTTTCTTGAAACATTTTCTTTAGAATTTTCCATTTCCATTTCATTCATAGAATTTTGTTAATTTTGTTCCTTTTTTTTTTTTTTTTTTTTACAGAACGAAAATCTCCACCAACTTTCACTAAGAAACTGTCTGAAGTAATAGAAGAAACAGAAGGGAATGAACTTAAACTTGAGGGGCATGTTGCTGGCTCCCAGCCTTTGACTGTTGCTTGGTATAAAAACAATCAGGAAGTTCATTCAAGCCCTCATTGTGAAATATCTTTCAAAAATAACACCTTAATTTTGCACATAAAGTGTGTAGAGCAATCAGATGCTGGTTTATATACCTGTAAAGTGTCCAATGAAGCAGGAAGCGTGTTATGTACATCTTCTGTTGTTATCAGAGGTTAGTTGAAGTATTTTTTACTTTGCTTCTTACTTTTTTTTTTGTCGCATGTTAGCTGAAAACATACAGCTTCTATCTTATGAGCTGGGTTTACTTACTTTAATTTGTCCAGCAGTACTTTGTCCTGAGATGGACAGACTAAACTGAGTTAAACCACAAAATCAAAAAATTCTTCTAATTTTTTTATTAAAATACAACAATATTTTTCAAGGAGGAGTTTCCTTTTCACTATTTGCTATGACTGATCTAAATTGAACATTGAAATCTTTGTGACATTCCTGTTGAATTTTTAATCATCCTCTTTTTGTGGAAAAACAGTTTTTCTGTGCATTTACACCTAAGCTTGTGCAGCCTTGACTGTGTGTTGTAGCAGCATGGCACTTCATTGTAATACTATTGTAGGAGATTGCATATTTTTTTCTTTAAAGGTGCTTACATAGTTTTGCAGCCTAATAGCAGTGTTTTAATTCTTATAGTGTTTTTCACATGTGAATGTCCTTGCTGTGTGGAGTAAAGATATTTCGCATGTTTGCATAGAAAATATACTGTCTTGGTACTTATTCCATTTTCTAACACTATGATTTATGTTTTCAGACTTCTGTTTATCCTTCTTCATTCTTTGCCATTGTCTTCTTAAGAATCACATGTATCTCCTTTTCTCTTATATTCTTAATCTTACTTTCCTCCCTTGAGTATTCACTCAAACGTTTTCATATTCCAGAACCCAAAAAGCCTCCAGTTTTTGACCAGCCTCTTCAACCAGCAGCAGCAGAGGAAGGTGATACTATACAGCTCAGCTGCCATGTTGAAGGATCACAACCAATCCGGATTCAGTGGCTGAAGGCAGGCAGAGAAATAAGAGCTTCGGGCAGATGCAACTTCAGCTTTGCTAATGGAGTAGCTCTTCTAGAACTTGCTGCAATTACCAAATCCGATTCAGGAGAATATGTATGCAAAGCTTCAAATGCAGCTGGCACTGACACTTGCAAATCTAAAGTGACCGTTAAAGGTACAATAACATGGAGACAATTAAAGTGTATGATAAAAATTTAAACCAAATTCCATCCCACTTTATTTTCTGTGGAACAAAAATGTTAATAATCTAATAGAAACAATTAGTATATTTTAGTTATTTGCAAACCCACACAATCTGGGAAGACAGTATATTTGAAAATTAACTCTACATAAATAGGACATAAACAGTGGGAGATCAGTGTCAAATCAACACTATATTCTTACCAAAAAGACTAAGAATTTAGTTTCTAAATCTAAACACTAAATTTTTGAAAAATGGAAGCTAAATGAGCAAAATTACTTGGACATGCAAATTTTAAGCAGAGGATGGGAACAGTGGTGTTTATTAAAAGAAAATACAGAAGGGATTTGATTGAGCATGTGGCCATCGGAGCTAATTTCTTCAGGACTGTTACATTTAGAACTTTCAGCTGAAAGCAAATATAGTCTAAGCATGTGTCCTTCCTTGTGTATCTTGCCTTACCATTGCATGAAAGACTTAAATGTTCAGTAATATGCAGAAATAGTATATTATTTACTATATGGGTAGCCACAAGGCTAAGAACTGAGCAAATGAAAAAAAAAACAAAACACTCACTGATGAAAAAATACAAGTAACTTCAAGGATGAAATTTTCAGAAATAGACAGAAAAGAGAAACCTCACCGAAACCTCAGCTATTTCAGAAAGTGATGGTTCTTATTTGCATATCTGCTTATGAATTTTCATCCATGAAGAATATGAATGACCTGACTGAAGTTAATGAACAGCACAATCTGGCCCACAGTATTCAGTTTCATCTGGAAAGTAAAATGCAAGTTAACTAAAACAACAGAAACACATTTTGCATTTTTATCTCTTGCATACTATTTTGTTCCACCTTTATAATTAATTCGTTTTTTACCATTCCTTTGGAAGCATCATCATGCATGAACAGAACCATCTGTTTTATTGTTTTACTTTATTTTTCTAGAAAAACCAGCAGCTGCACCAGTAGCTAAGAAAGCAGAACTGGAAGGAAAACTTTATTTTGTGTCAGAGCCTCAGAGTATCAAAGTCATGGAAAGTAAGAATTCTTTTCAGAAAGTACCTTGTCTTCTACCTTGTCTTCTATTTGCCTGTACCCTTTTTTTTGAGATTATGTCCTGCTCTTATAGAAAGCTGGAAAGACTTAGCTTCCTTATTTGCATCTTTTTGCAGAAACTGTTGCAAAATTTATTGCAAAAGTTGGAGGAGACCCAATTCCAAATGTTAAATGGATGAAGGGAAAATGGAGGCAACTCAACCAGGGAGGTCGCATTACAATCCAGCAGAGAGGAGATGAAGCCAAACTAGAAATAAAGGACACGATAAAAACTGATTCTGGCATGTACAAATGCGTAGCTTTTAACCAACATGGTGAAATTGAGAGGAGCGTAAACCTACAAGTTGAAGAAAGAAAGAAAGAAGTTGTTGAAGGGGATCTCAGGGCAAAACTAAAAAGGTATATGGGAAGATTTTATAGATTAATTTACCATCAACACAGAAGAAACATTTCTTATTAAATATCTCAGTTCAACATATATTTTTTAAGATTCATTAAACACGAATAACTTATAAAAGTAGAAGCACCTGACTAGACAAAGCTAAAGGATTCCACTCCACAGTGCAGCTGTAAGCCGATTCATTTTTTCATTGAACAACTTTATACGAATGAAGCATTGCATATTTATCTTATGTCATTGCTTTGAATAGCACTCCAAAAAGGAAGGAAGGAGAGGAAGAGCAACCTATTGATATCTTGGAACTTCTCAAAAATGTAGATCCCAAAGAATATGAGAAATATGCTCGCATGTATGGAATTACAGATTTCCGTGGCCTCTTGCAAGCCTTTGAGTTACTAAAGCAAACCCAAGCAGAAGAAAGCCATAGACTGGTAAGATACAGTGTGACTTTAGCATTGGCTTTGTTAAGAGAAACATGGTTCATTCAAGCAAACTTCTTGTCTATGATCTGATGTTACTGTGTGTGCAGGAATTTCTGGCTCCTCTTTGGATCTTTTACAGATAGTTCTCAATTTCTTGCACACTCAAACCCAAGAAGAAGTAATGGGTCTTCTGGCTAAGTCTTCCTAACTTGGCTTCAATTTTTAAGATGGGGAGAAAACGCTAGTTGCAGTACACTTACAGAAAATTTGACGTAGGAACTAATCTTATGTTGGACAACCATGACAGCCTGACATTTAGTATTCTTTAATCTTTTAGTATATTCTGCCTTTTTACAGGAAATTGAGCTCACAGAAAGAGCTCAAAGAGAAGATCAGGAGTTTGATGAACTTGTAGCTTTTATTCAACAACGACTCTCACAAACAGAGGTAACATATTTTTGGATTAATTTATGAAATATTCAAACTCATAACAGGGAACTTGAAACTAATTTAAACTAATATTTTTCAGCCTATTACTCTGATCAGAGACATTGAAAATCAGACGGTTTTAACAGATGAGGATGCTATCTTTGAATGTGAGATTAAAATTAATTATCCAGAAATTAAACTTTCATGGTACAAGGGAACTCAGAAGCTGGACTCCAATGACAAATATGAAATTAGAATTGAAGGTGATCACCACATACTGAGAATCAGGAACTGCCAACTTGAAGATCAGGGAAATTTCAGAATAGTGTGCGGACCACACATTGCTAGTGCCAGGCTAACTGTGATTGGTAAGTATGCTTTTGAAGTATCTATTTGAATTAATATACACATTAATTCTTCCACTGTCTGATGCCTGCTAAAATGTATGTTTTAACATGTTAATAGAACCTGCAGTTGAGCGGCATCTCCATGACACTACTTTCAAGGAAGGAAACACTTGCACGCTGTCCTGTCAGTTCTCTATCCCAAATGCCAAGTCTCAGTGGTATAGAAATGGGAGACCCATTAAGATAGGAGGGAGATATTCAACACAAGTGTCTGACAAAGTACACAAACTCATCATCAAGGATGTTAGAACAGAAGACCAGGGACAATATACCTGCAAGCTTGACAACCTAGAAACAACTGCAGATCTGGCCATTGAAGGTTTGTAAACAGATATAAATTCTCTTTGTTACGGTAGTGATAAGCAGCTTCTGGGGGTTCAATAATAGAACAAATGAAAATAAAAGGAATTTCTTAAAAATATATTCCCAAACTTGGAAATGGACTAAATAAGAAAGTTTGCTGTCCTTTCTCTTTGGACATGTGTCATATTTCTGTTAGTATTTTTGACTAAATCATCATAACTAATATCCCCTGGCCTTCAAAAAATCTGAGTCATGCTTGCTTTTATTCTCTTTTTCTCTAATAATCTTGTATTTTCCTTGGACCTCCTCTTTTTCTTAATTATGCATTATCTTTCCTCTCCTTAATGACTTCTCTTGTATAATTTATCTGCACAGCAGTCTTCTTATAGTTGTACTCTTACGTCTTCTAATCTTCATTCTTACATAGAAAACTTCAAGAAGATGGAATTCCATTTTCTTACTCTACTTTTTCAAGATCTATCTCTT
Organism: Pezoporus occidentalis; assembly: GCF_034315485.1. NCBI lineage: Eukaryota > Metazoa > Chordata > Aves > Psittaciformes > Psittacidae > Pezoporus > Pezoporus occidentalis. The sequence goes on from NW_026916009.1 coordinate 3,489,290, forward strand.
ATTGTCATGTAGCTGTTGTTATGGAAACAATGAGAAGGAATTAGATAAGCTAAATGGCCTGATGATGCATAACAATTTTATTTTTTGTTTCTAAAAACAGCAGAACCAATTCAGTTCACTAAGAGCATACAGAATATTGTAGTGAGTGAACACCAGTCTGCAACCTTTGAGTGCGAAGTGTCTTTTGATGATGCAGTTGTGACATGGTATAAAGGCCCCACTGAACTGAGAGAGAGTCCCAAGTACAGCTTCAGAAGTGAAGGTCGCTGTCATTATATGACCATTCACAATGTTAATGCAGAAGATGAAGGTAAAAATGCATGGAATATTTGTGCTGATGCTTTACTTTTATCTGATTTTGTTGTCTGCTTTTTTAATGATAAAGGCATATAAATATAAACATTCTTGGCTGTTGCAGGTGTATACTCTGTAATTGCTCGTCTTGAACCACGAGGAGAAGCAAGAAGCACTGCAGAGCTCTATCTGGTAACCAAAGGTCAGTGAATTTGCTGAACAAATTTATGATCATAACCATCTGCAAATTTGTGAGTTTGAGCATGATTCTGGATATACAAATAGTACTAAAAGAAATTTAATATTTTTTTGCAGAAATCAAACTGGAGTTGAAGCCACCAGGTAAAGATGATGAGCAAGACTGGCACAAGATCAAGACTTCACTCTGTCATAGATTTAGTGCTTTGCTCTGCTCTATTTTTTATTTTTGACTCATTTTTTCCTTGTTATAGTAAGTCAAACCTAGGCTCTGAAAAAACATACCTCATCATCATATAAGGATCTATTTATTCTAATAAACAGTGGCAGTGAATACCTTGGTAACTCCAAAATCATTGATATTACTGTTTTTTAAAATCTGTGTAGAATTTTGTACGTTCTTCAAAACACAAAAGTTCATTTTTGTTTCAATGACTGAGGAATAGAACAATTAAGAGGTACAAATGACTAGATTTGATATCCTCTGCACAATTGAAATAAATAACCAAGGATGCAGAATGGGTAGCAATCATCTCTTTATGATATACAATGATCTTTTCTGACTGTTTTTAAGACCCAATACACCAAATTATGCAAGAATTATTTAGAAATAAAATGAAACAGTGTAGAGTCTAGCCAGATTGAAAGATTAATGCAATTAGTTATCTATTGATCTAGCTTAATCTTGAGGAGTAGGCTGCAATCTTTTAATGCTAGGAAAACTACGATTAAAGCACCATGAACTACTATTGTTGGGGACAGCATATTCAAATCTATTTTTTATATTAATTCAATTAAACATTTTGATTTCCTAGATGTTCCTGATGCCAAGGTTGCAGTTCCACCTCAAAAAGCAGTTGAAGGTAGGTTAACATACATGTGCCACAATGCTGTTTTATATATGGACTAAAGCAGCAAGCCAGTGGGAACCTCAGAGAAAAATCTTAGACAATGGTAAGATCTAGTTAATTGTTTTCATGCAAACATAATAAGAGTAAGGCTTGGCTTGGTTAGGCTCGTTTTGCTGAGTAGAAAACTATACACAAATAATGGTCAGAATGAAGCCTTCTCTCTGAAAAAGATTGTGTCTTTTCCTTCTTGTTTTCCTATCAGTTTCTTGTTCACTCCATCTTCCTCTTATTTCCACTTTCCTTTTCTGATCTTTATTTTCACCTTTTCTTCTTTTTCTGCCAAAGAGATAGGTTTTACACAAGCTGCCTGAAATGCTACTCTTTGGAGAAAAATAAGAAGAAAATATTTTAAAGTATTACAATAGGTTGTATTTTTATTGCGACTGATCTCTCCCCAGGCTCTGGTATTTGCCCATAGACTTCAAACATGATGTGTATTTCTGTTACATTCAAGTTTACTATGAACCTTAGAAGTTCAATCTCCTGTGTTTCATTTCCAGGATAACTTGGTATATGCTTTCAGTAGCAGCAGGAGGGAAAAGATTTATATTTAGATTAATTATTATCAAGAAAAATATGAGACTAATGGCACTAAAGAAAATAAAGCTGAGAAGGGTCAGAATTCAAGTAAAGGTAGACTGGGGATTTCCATTCAAAATATATTCTGCCACTTACAGTAAACATTCAGAATGACCAACATGCTGTGAGAAAATCATTGCATAGATTTTCCAAATGCACTAGGATTTTTCTTCATTTACAGGAAAGCATCGTACTCATATTTTATTCTATATGTTCTGTTTTTCCTATAAGCTGCCCCTATTCCTATTCTTCTACCTCTTGTTCCACAACCAGAGGAGAAAAAGCCAGGTAAGAATACATAAATTATTTGGGCAGCGTGTGTATGTTTAATTATGACTGTCGGTTGGATTTTTTTAATTTTAATTCTAAAAAAACACCCTTTTTTTTTTAAGCAGAAAAAAAGGTTCCGTTAAAGAAAGTCTCCAAAAAGGTGGTTAAAAAAGTTCCTGAAGAAGTCCCACCACCAAAAGGTAACTTCCTTTTTTTTATAATTTAAAAATCATAACATTACCTTGGGAAAACAAGATAATTTGTTTTAAATTATCTTGAATCAATCCAATCAGTTTGATTTTTGTCCTTATGTTAAAAACATGCATATTTGAAATCCAAGCTGATTAGGACTGCTTAAAAAAGAGTCACTTCTTTAAACTGTGAAAGTGAAATCATTTAATTAACTGCTAATATCCAATATGCCTTGCAAATTCCAGGTTATGAGATGAATAATCTATTTTCTCATTTTTTGAAGTTCCTGAGGTGCTGCCAGAGAAGCCCAAAGAGATAAAAATAACATCCATGGCAAGGAGAGAAGAGATTCATGAAGAAAAGAAGGAAATATATGAAGAACCCAAAGAACCTTATGAAGAATGGGAAGAAGATTATGGAGAAGACCACGAATATTATGTCAAGGAAGAAGGCTATGACGAAGGCGAAGAGGAATGGGAAGAAGCTTATGAAAAAAGAGAAGTGATTTATGAAGAAAAACAAGTAATTCATGAAGAAGGTATTTTAATTATACTATTTATTTCTTCTCTTTTCTCATACTTGTTATTAAGGCCCAAAAATTTTGAGCCAGACAGCTTTTTTTTTCTTTTGACTACTTTTTTTTTTTTTTAACAATATTTGGACCTTAATAATTCTCCAAGTTTTAACTGGCACTTCATAATCAGACAAGGACTTTAGTATGGCATGTCATAAATGCAGATAGCTTGTTAGCAATGGACTTTTTAAAACCTAATATAAGTTAGTAGTTTGTAAGGATATGTGACATTTTTACTTGGTTTGGATATTTCTTTTCATTTTCATGTATTCTAGATAAAATTTATTTAGATGAAATGTTTCGCACATTAATTTCTTGATGTCAGTAGCTGTATCTTACAATTCCTTGCATACTTTAACTATCTTGAGTGGTAGTAATATGTATGCCTCTATGAACATGTATGCCAAGAATTTGGCTCTAATGAGAAACCATCAAACTTGGGAATGAGCAGAAAATTCTACTGCAACAATTGGAACTCCAAAACTCTCTTAAACTTACATAAACTTACAATGGCACAACTAATAATTTTTGTGTGTATCAAGCCTTGAGACAATGCATTTTTCAGCATGAATGTTATTTTTCTTAAAGTTGTTGAAGTTCCTAAGAAGCCTGTGGCTGAGAGAAAACCACCACCAATTACAGCTGAAAAGAAGGAAAAGAAAGAAGTAACAGTTCATAAAGGTATGACTTTCCTGCAAAACTAACAGGAACATGCATATTAAGATCCCTCATGCATCTTTTTTCAAGCTGACCTGTGTTGGTTATTCCCATTTCCTTGAAAAGGAGAAAAGTCTCTTTATGTTGGAAGGTGACATGAGCAATGCTTATGGCAACATTTCCTCTTCTTCTGCCCTCATGTTTTTGAGCAGAAAGAGAATAGTGGCACTGGTGGTTGAAACAAACCAAGAACTGCTGGCAAAATCAAGCTGAACTTTCATTATCTTTCCTACCCACATTATATTTGCCTTGGGCTTGGGTGATGCTTTTGAGCCAGTGAATGCTGCACTTCTGAGAAGTGTATATTCAGATCACTGTATATCTCTCAGGGGAGGGTGGGCCTGATCACTTGTTTCACAAGTGCCTTTACCAACAAAGTTCACTACCAGTGAATGATGTGCTGAACAACGAATGGGATGCACAAAGTTTATAACATCCTAAAAGAGAAAATAGCATTATACCTGGTTTATGTCCAGAAAATGATTTGCAATATTATTTAAATAATGAATCTATTTGAATCACAGTTGTCAAGAAACCTGTTGATGAAAAAGTGGAGATAACTACTCAGAGGGCTGCAGAAGAAAAAGTCAAACGGGCTGAGGGTAACTACTGTTTAACTACCTTATTGTCATTTTACATGAAAGTAGTGGCTATTGTTACTTAGCTGATCTTCATATGCCTTGTCTTCATATGGTCATGGGTCTTATAAATTTTTCAGTCCTTGAAATGTAATAAAAGCTTTTGCTGAATTGCATAAAAGCAAAATGAAAAGCTTTTTAGGGAAAAATGTTAAATGCAGATGCTAACCACAGATGGTTTAAGAAAGGAAGTGGGTGCAAAATTGCACTGGGTGTAATGGTATGTTTGACTTTAAGTTGAAGAGTTAAAATCCCCATCTTTCTCAGATTTCTACCTTGACTTGTCTACCAGGATATCTTGAAATAAAGATGCCTTTATTCCCTTTATTTCAGTTATGAAATAAAGATGCATCCTTATTCCCCTGGTGACCACCTCCTCTTGTTTAGCTGTTCCTGTTCTGCAGCAGGAGTCTGTTGGCTACAATTCAGTATATGTCAGGTTATAACCTGTGTACTAAATGCCCTGAGTTACCCAGCCTCCTTAGAAGGTAGCAATAAAAAATTGCTACTTTCTGTCTAATGCTTTGCATGGCTTCAAGGAGCCTAACTTAGCTACTGAGTTAGATTGCCATTTGTTGTACTTTCAACATCATTGCTAGAATTATATCTCTGCTAAATATATGACTAACAAAATTTTAATGCCAACAGTTACGAAGAAAGTTCTACCACCAAAGCCTACACCAATGATTGTTGAAGAAAAAGTTATGAAAAAGGAAGGTACAGATCAGCATCTTTCAATTGCAGCACCCTGAGTGTTCTTGTGCTTCTTGTGAATATGTGGGCCTGTGTGTATGTATCTGGATCTATTGTACAAGTCATGTTGTGACTACTCTCAGTGTTTAAATAGTATGTGTACCATGCTTTTGTCTTTCATAAAGTCTGTTTTTAATATGTTTGTGGCCAGCCTTTTGATTCTTGTTTAAACAACACAGAGGACATTGCAGTGTGATTCAGCTTTTTCTTCATCTCTTCTGTCTGCTGGCCTATGCTTACATAATAAGCATAACTTTTGCCTACTGCCCCCAAGTTTCCTTGAAGAACTGCCGTTGCAAGTCTTCTTACACACTATTTCCAAAAACCTGTGCATGCATTTATTTTATATCTTTAGGTTAATGATGTCTGTGTCTTAGTCTTTAACAGATACTAAATATAATACTTGTATGCTTGTGTTCAGTATTTTAGAATATAAATACTGTCTAAATATGTCTAAGACTTAAATGTGCAATACAGATACAGATTTGATAAGAACTCACATGCTGATTACCACTAATGTGGATCTAGAATACAAAATACTAAAACAAAATCCTATTTTTAAAGTACCTACAGTAGAAACATGGACTGTTTCAGAAGAAAAGATGTCAGTTTCTGTCCACAAACAAGAAGAGTATTCATATGTCACAGGTATGTACAAACTCAAAAATCTGTGCACGCAAATCAGATCAATCTTCCAATCCTGACAGATTTCTTTTAATCTTTTGTTACATATGGCAAATTACATATTTAGACACTTCTGTATTTGTTTCCAATATGTATTGCTTCTCTTTGTTCATTGTGTTATGTAGCCTCAGTTTTATTTAGATTAAGAAATGTTAACATTTCAACTATTTTAATACTGTTTAAATGCTTTTCCTTGAAGAGCCAACAGAGCGTGAGAAAACAGTTGAAGAAAGATTCTTTGAAGCTGTTTACCCAATTGAAGGTAGATTGATTAAGTGACTAATTAATATCTGAGATTTTTTAAAATAATTCAAATCTGTAGTTAACCAAAAATCATTGTGAGATTTGCACATGCTGTTGGGGTTTTAGATTTTTTTTTCCTTTTTTTATATTAGCTTATGTGTTTTAGTGACTTTTGTGTACTGGACAAACATAATATCTTCTTAAAAGTTTTCAGATTCACTACCAACATTGATACTTCCTATCTCCAAATTTAATTTCTTTAAAATTCCTATTGTAGCACATAAGGAAGTTGAAGAGCAAGAGGAGGAGGAAGAAGTAATTTCTACAGAACAGGATATCTCACACGTTGAAGGTGAATAAAATCTTTGTATCATCATGTACTCCATTTTTCTGAACTTCCAGGTTAACTGCCTGTACAGCTCTTTATCAAACAATAGCATATAAGTACTGAGATCTCTCCATCTCTTTGGCTCTGCTTTCAAATGTTGAAACCCTACTGCTTTTCTAAGTGTCATTCTTCTTCATCATTGCTTTAAATAATTCTTTGTCTAGCTTTCTTGAGATGAGCATGTTGTATTTCTTTGACGAAAAAAAGTGTATTTTTTTATAGTGTTTGCTTATCCAGTGTGTTGAAAGTATCCTACTGTGATCTTCCAAATGTTTTTGCTGTTTCCTAAGTGTTCACCACCTATCTCTTTAAAGTGCCTGAGATACCTAAGAGGCATGTTCCGGAAGAAAGAAAGCCTGTTCCTGTTCCTAAAAAAGAAGCAGCTCCACCAGCTAAAGGTATTTCTATTGCACTAGTAAACTGAAGAAAAAAACAAAACAAAAAAAAAAAACAAACAAACCACAAACACAACAAACCCATCCCCCTGTCTTTCATTGTATTATTTTTCATGTTTCCTTGCATATATTTGTGAATTTAATCTCTATGTGGCTTTGGTTTTGCATTATCTCCATATGCATTATTTGATTTTGCATTATTTCCATTATCTCCATACTTTCACTTTTTCATTTATGCTTATAGCTTGCATTTGTCTCAGCTTGGGCCCTTCTTTTGTCCTAACAACCTTGCACTCATTGTTTGTATTTATGTTGAGTGGCTTTTGCGGAAAATGGTATGGTGTTTTTATTTCAACAGAGTGTCATGAAAGGTGATAGTGCAGTAATGTTGACATCAGAATTTTGTACTGTATCATAGTGTCTTTTCCATATAGTCCACTGTATGTCCAAAAGTTTGTACATAGTATTGTGTTGCAGTGGTCAGCTCTTGTCCAGACACTATGTTCTATAAAGCAATCTTGGATTGCTGAAATCTGTATAAGGTGTCCAAAGACTAAAGCTCTCTCACTTTGACAATGTTTTCCAAAGTGCCTGAAGTCCCTAAGAAACCTGTTCCAGAAAAGAAAGTTGCTGTTGCTAAAAAAGAAGTGGCTCCCCCAGCAAAAGGTACAGCATCTTTTCAACGTGTGCTTTAACCAGTCCTGTATTATTGTACTGTTTTCATTAACTACTATTCACTTCTCCTATAAGCTTATGCTAAATATAGTCTTTGTGCGGTATTTCGTATGTCTGTTCTCATCTAAGACAAACTCAAAAACCTTAGAAAGATTACTTAAACAAGTTTTAATACCTTTAAAGTTCCTGAGGTGCCTAAAAGACCTGTACCTGAAGAAAAAATACACATTCCAGTTCCCAAAGAAAAACCTCCAAGTGCCAAAGGTATACTTAGTGATGGAGTGTACATGTTCCTGTTGAATATCTTTTAATTTTTTTTTGTCCTGTACTGTCTGTATTATAAATTGGTTTTTTTAAAATGTATAATTCTCTGTGTATATATGACAGTTTTTAAGGCCAGTTAACATACATGAACAGTTCTTTCTTCAGTTAAGAAATCTTTGATAGGCTTCCAGAGACTGGTTTGATTTGTTCATTTTGTTTAGGTTTTTTGTTTGATTGGTTTGGGGTTTTGTTTTGGTTTGTTGGTTTTGTTGGTTTTTTTTTGTCAAATATATGTTGCTCTTGTCTTACTCCTTTCTATGTTAAATGTATGAATGTGTTATGTAGTATATCTTGATATTCTTGTAAATGGATTAATAAAATTCTGTAATACTTAAATAAATCTTTGAAATATAGAATTCAGTTATCCTGTATTTTATCTGTTTTAAGTGCCAGAGATGCCCAAGAGAGCTGCCCCAGAGAAAAAAATTGTTCCAAAAAGAGAGGAAGCTCCACCACCTAAAGGTACACTTAAATAACTAACATTCTTTTCTTGTTATGTTAAACATCTTGTTTATGTCAAGTTTTGGCTTTGATCGGTAACTACAGATTGTTTTAGTTGTACTTCAGTTGCACTAGCTATGTATATTTTGTGTCATTTTTTGTGGATAACTGTGCTATGGATGCAGTCTTAAAACACTTGTAATTTTAGTTACTTAATGTTGTTATAATTCATATTAATTAAGCAACAGAAGTACCTAAGAAACCAGCTCCAGAAGAAAAAATTCCACGTGTTCCTAAAATAGAAGAAGCTCCACCTGCAAAAGGTAAAATGTTGTTCAATGTAATGTCATTTGTTGTAGTCTTTAGAACATTGCACTTGTCTCTCAGCTTGCTCAGCTGTTGTATTTTGCAAGCAAAATATGTCCATGTGTAATCTTTTTGAAAGATATATTTCTTTTACATGATTCTTTTGCCAGTTTCGCACCTTATAGATCCTAAAACTAAATACTTTTTTTTTAAGTGCCTGCCGTTCCTAAGAAACCTATGCCTAAAGAAAAAGTATCTCCTGCTGTTCCTAAAAAAGTTGAGCCTCCTCCAGCTAAAGGTATGCTTTCCATTAGAGGAAAAAAATATGCTATTTCTTAGCTTCTATGTTCTGTATTGTTACCCGTCATTGATTTGTACTTCTGTGAATTCTGCTGTTCTGATTTAGTGACAATGAATCATTACAGTATGTGGTACGTGTTGTGCAATTCGTACAAAACCAGTATTTCTAAATATTCAATATCTGTTATGTGTTATGAGCTCAAAACCCTTAAGCAATTCTTTGGAAACTTAGATTTAGCATTTGGCAACATTGCTTTCACAATGGAATTAAAGAAGAATACATTTAATATTATTATCTTTCAAAGTGCCTGAAGTGCAGAAGAAAGCCACTTTTGAAGAAAGAGTTCTTATTACAGAAGAAAGAATATCTGTTGCCATTCCAGAGGAAATCCCACTACCTGAAGGTACATTATAAACAGACAGTAATAAGAAACTTGTGCTTTGTCTACAAGTTTATTTTTCTAAGATCAGATCAAAATACACAGAAGTTTCATGTTAGTTTTCTTGTATGAGTTTTGTGTTGAACATTTTACAGATTTGCAAGTAGTTAAGAGCTTCCTGAGTGTCTTTTACCATATCAGTCTTGAATGCCACGATCCCACCACATTGACACAAATGGAAACTCTACTACTGAATACAGTGATCTTGGGATCAGGTTCTCGTGAAGTCATAGCAAGAAATATGGACGTATAGTGTTGAGTTCAGACTCTGCCATTTAGGATTGTAACCACCCATTTGTCTTGCTCCCTACAAAGTTCTCTGTAGCCCTGCAGATAACAATACTATTTCTCATTCCAATGTTAGCTTCTCACCAGCTCTTTTAGCTTGCATTCCCATACTCAGGGAAGGTTGAGTTCAATTGTTTTAAGTTAGTATAATTCCAAAATATGTCTGCTTCAGCATAGCTGAAATCAACATTTTGGCCATTTTTATATCCCATTAATAACTAGCCAGGCAAGACAATTTACATACTCTATTAAAAAAGCATAAATGAGTTTTTAAAAGCAGATATGGAAGATATCAAAAATATGAACATGCAAATATATATTCAGATGGATATGTGCACTGTTAATTTCTGTTTGTCCCCTGCAAATCAATGTTTTACCCCAGAACAAGTTGATGTTTTCCTGATACAGTCACCATTGTTGAGATGAAGATGCCAGGCTTTCCTTTCAAATATTGACATACCCTTCTTATCTTGTTCCTCTTCTTACTTTCACATAGCCAGATCAAGGAGCATCCTTTAATTCTTTGACTGTTGTTCCCCCCTTCCCTCAGCTGTTGCGATGGGGAAGTTTGGAGAGCTGAGGTATTCTGGTGGACTGACAATTGACCAGTGAAGGATATTTGAGAGATACAACTGCACACAATAGGGGCATCAGGAAAACACATCATTTAGAGCAAATCGTACATGTGTGTGTGTGTGTGTAGCACTTTCTGTATTGTATGCAAATCTGTCATTGTCATTTAGAACTTGTAAGAATTGATCTTAATCTTCTCCATTCATTGATCCATCAATTGATCCATCCATCCATCCATCCACCAAAAATACTAAAACTAGTAATTTTCTTTAAAGAACCAACAGTTGAAGAATGGTCTGAAGAAGAAATGGAGGAAGTATCTATTTCCATTCACAGGGAAGAAGTTTCTGAAGGTACGACCACAGTTCAAGAATGCTAGGCAAAAGCAAAAAAAAAAAAATTTTTGTTTTGTACCAAATATCCTGGGGATTAATGTCTACTCTATTCATTAACAAAAAATTACAACTATATAAATATGTTTCATATCTTATAAATTTTAATGTTAAGAATGCCTACAGTTTCTATTTTGCTTTTGAAAAGTCTAGTAATTAATCCTGTATTGATACAGTGAAAATAATGAGGTATCTCTTGGATGTTGAGAATTATCAGCCCTTTTTCCCTTTTTTTTTTTTTTGGTGTTTTCTTTTTTTTAATTTAGTTTTTTTTGGTTTTTTTTTTTTACAAAAATTCTCTGTTAGAAGTTCCTCTTCCACCAGGTTGCTTGGATGAAGTTAAAGTCATGGTGTACCTTGGTTCCTGAGACCATTTCATCATAAAATTACGATATTGTTTTCACTTGGGAGTTTATTGGTGGTATCATAATGCTATGAAGGACAGTAACATACATCGATTGACTGAATTTCCATTGAGTCAAATGGCACCATGGAAAGTATTTTCAAGATGTGGCTTTAGTCAAGGAATTTTCTTGATATTTGGGAGAGAGGTTTTTTCTGAAAGTGGACAGATTACAGCACTGGTGAACTAGTGGACAGAAGAATGGAAAGTGCTGATCCAGTATGTAAAATACTGAGCTTTTTCAAATGCTACAGAACTACAAGTTAGCAGCTCAATCTCAGTTCCATTTAAGTTGCATGGAGTTTTTCCTTTGCCTTCAGAGGGAGCAGGATGGTTTGAATGTAGATTTTGTAATAGCAGAGTTGTCTGTTTTGTTGCTTTAAAGGGCCATAAAGAGAGTAATAGATCTTAAACTCAAGTATTTTTTAACTTTACTCTTTTTAAGTGACTGAAGAAGAGTCTTACTACATAGAGGAGAGGGTAACTGCTCCTAAAAGAGAGGAAGCCCCGCCCACTAAAGGTATAAATTCTTTTCATTACAAAATATTGGTTGTTTCATCATTCTGAGCATTATGTTGCCACTACATGTTTGTCTCCATTTGTGGTTTTTGTATTAAGGAAATGTGTGCTTGTTCTAGTTTTACTACTCTTTGTAAATCCATGTACTGTAATATTTTAAAGCACCGGAGAAGCACAGGAGAGTTGTCCCTGAACCGAAAGTTCCAGCTGCCCCCAGGGAAGCTCCAGGAGTTAAAGGTACAAATCAGTTCCTCATCTGGGTGATGCACCTTCAAGGAAAATATGTTTGATTTACTGTCTTGTTTCTACATGTTGAAATGGGTGGTGTGTGCTTACAGAGATGAATGGTTGTCTCAAATTCCATCTTGTACTGTGACAGGTATTGTTTGTGTTGACTCAGTAAAGCACACTGTGATATAGTAAGCAATGAAAAATATTGCATCTTAATATTCTTTCTTATCTTCCTTCTTATCTTACTCATTTTTCTAAAGTTCCTGAAGTTTGTAAGAAAGTAGCTCCTAAAGAGAAAGTGCCTGTCCCTGTGCCTAAAAAAATGGAGGCTCCACCACCAAGAGGTATACCAGTGGTTTTTTCATGTTGCAAAAAGCACCTTTTTTTTCATGAATGACATCTTTAACATATATGCATGTTGATAAAAACATATTTTTCATACCAAATTTCTTCAGCATTATACATGCACTTATGTCCATTTGTTTACAATGTGGTCTCTGGTCTGTGTCATCTTGATGAGATTTATATGTTACTTCATCTTTTATCTTATCTGTCTGTCTGTGAAATCAATCAAGTATTCTAAAGTTGCACAATCTTTTTTAAGAACCTGCAGAAGAACAGGTACCCACTTTTGAGATAGAAGTTGAAGAACCTCCATCAACAAAAGGTAAACAAACTGAGAATATTATTATCATGGAAAACTTTTTGTTTGGCCTTGCAGCATTTCTGTCTAGTCATTTTACTTAAATAAATTTGTGTTTGTTAGTATCTGTAACTTATGTCTGGATCTCCCCTTTCTTTTGACTGTTTGCTCATCTTTGCACTAAGACTGTAAAGTACAGTCTTCTTCAGTGTCTGTTGTTGTTGAAGTTTATGTAGCATTTTCTTTTTAAAAAGATCAGATTAAGTATAATAATACTTCAAATATTGCAATTAAATACCCTTACACTTATTATTTTCAAGTGACTGAAGTACACAGGAAAATTATCACAGAAGGAAAAGTTGCAGTTGCTAAAAAAGAGGAGGCTCCACCAAAAAGAGGTATATCTTTTTTTCAGAGCTACGCAATAGAAGTCTTGTTTCAAGAATACTGATTTATATTTATAATATCTAATTGTTTAACACAAGCTGTATTGTTCAGTGTTTGCTGTCTTTTTTTTTTATTTGACTTGAAGAAATGTCAAGTCCCTGCATTTGTGTTTTGTCATCTGATTATGTTAATAAACTGTGATTGATTCAAAATCATTTTAAATACTTTTTTTTTTTTTTTAACAAAATGTCAGCAGTGCCCAAGAAGCCTGTGCCAGAAGAGAAAGTACCTGTTCCAATTTCACAGAAAATGGCAGGTCCACCAGCAAAAGGTACACAAGTTTGTTTGAAAGCACAGAAGGCTTCCAAATATCAGATGTGCATACACGCAATGTTTCTGGTTAATCAAATCCCAGTCTTTCCTGACTTGGTTATAAATGGAAAGGACCTTTGTCTTCTCCCCTGCAAAAAATGCAGAAGGTGACAGAGAACAGCCACACGCATTCATTCCTTGAATTTTCTAGCACTATTTAACTTCATTGATTACTTTGGCTGCTTAAGTGCTTTGGAAAGCTGAGTTAACACATTTACTCAGTGAAGAAGTTAAATAAATATTAATGCATTAGATTAAAAAAAAATATTAATGCTTTATAACATTGTCAATATTCAGTGAAGGGTTTCAAACTTAGAAGTATTTCCTAGGTTCTGTGATTTTCTTGTGTTTCAGAAGTGATTTTGTTATGTATCCTGTATATGTGGTGTCCTGTGGTTTAATGATGTTTCTAAGGAGCCAGGAGGCAAATTATTTGCAACTTACTTTCATCTTAATCATTCCATCTTAATTCCTGATGTATGAATATGTTGTTTGGTTTTGATGTGGTTTTGTCTATATATGTATTCTTCTAATATTATATGTATTATTTTAGTAGATATTATTTTAATGTTAAATTATATTTGTGTTGTTACTAAAATTGCAGTGTTTCAAAGTGTCTAATTTATATTCAGAATTTCTTCCTAGACCCCCATTCCCCCAAAAAGGTATCTTCAAAATACATAATGCATATCTACCTACTATGCATTAAAGCTTCCTCTGTGATTTTGTTATGTGTCTTTACATCTGTACAGATGGTGTTACTGTTGTGTTCATTATAAGTGTACTATTTCCCCATAATTGTTTGTCTATAATTCTTTTGTATGAACGTCAGAGAGTGTCATTTTTTTTTTAAACTTTATAATTCTTACAATTTCCATCTTTAAAGCGCCAGAAGAACGAAAGAAACTTGCCAGAGAAGAAAGAGTTTCCATTGCTGTTCCAAAAAGAAAAGTGCCTCTACCACCAGAAGGTACTCCTGCCCATGGATTATCCTATGAATAGACTGTCCTCATGCAATACCACCAAAGCTTCAAGCCTGTTGGTCTGGCACCTTTCTTGAAGTTTTAATGGTAGATTCATAGAACCATTTAAGTTAGAAAATACCCTTAAGATCACCAAGTCCAACAGTTAACCTGACACTGGCAAGTCCACCAGTATGTCCCACCATAGTCTCAAGGGAACATTATCAGAGTCTGAGAAACACTAGATGCATATTTTTTCCAATGACTCTGGCTTCAGGAGGTGTCGGAAAATAATAACTAGTTTTCTAAGAACCCCTAAATGGGATATTTGTTATTGTACATTATAATCATCCAGAGAAAAATATTAATGCTAGATTCTGTCTTTGAAGTACTAACAGAAGAAGAACACTGGGCTGTGTCAGAGGAAGTATCCGTTTCTATTCACACAGAAAAGGAGATCTCATACACAGGTATGAATGGACTAAAAAGATTCTATGTCCAAATTTATGTAATGTTATCTACTTAAAAAAAAACAACAAAACAAACAACAACAAAAAAAAACGCTAAGACATACACAAAAAATACTAAACAAAAGAAAACAAAACACAATTTCATGTCCTGTGCAGATCACCAGTTTATCCTGAGAGTTGTTTGTATAATACCACAGCACACTATTGCACTCTCACAAGAAGCTTAAATCTTTCCTCCTGGTTTACTGTTGCCGTAGTGGAAGCCCAACCATTTCACTAGGTCCTACTTTGCAAATCTTGTCACCTGTCTGACCTGAGGGTAAACAGGGCAGCCTTTTGCTCTCCTGAAAAGAAGCCCTTTCCTTTCATGTTCCATGACATCAATTCTTTACCTAAATCTGAAAGTCAAAGAAAAAACCTTTACCTCTGCTGTTGCTTGACTGTCTGTGACACTTAGCACAATACCATATATTGGACCTGCCAGCTCAAGGGCTTTGAACAAAGTCCATGGCTTTTAAAGAAAATTCATTGCTCTATCACCTTTGGAGGGAATTTATTCAGTTGTGGAAAATGACCCACAAGATGCCTCATACTTACTACTTTCAGACCTGCTGCCGTTGACAAAAAACATTATCCTATTCATATAATGAAAGATTAATACAATCATATCAGTGTGAAGTTAAATAATCTGTTTGTCTGTTGGAGAATTATGTGGAACAGGCAGATCATGAGTACTAAGAGAATGATGGAAGAGGATCTTTTGCTGGCTTTCCTTAAGGGAGTTAACATGCCGGTTGGTCTGGAAAAGTTCAAAGCAGAAAGACATTAAATGCAACAGTTCTCCCATGGGATTCCAAATAGAAGTGCTGTAGCTAGGACAAAAGAAAACAAAGGAACCTGATCGGAAGATGACAAAGGCATGCATGCACAGTGCAGTTTTTTGTAATCAATTCAACCAAAGATACCAGATCCAGTCAGGTATAGTTTAAGATTTCAAATGCAGGTGTACTTGACAATTACAATTAAATATCAAGCACGGCTCTGCCGGAAAATATTTGAAGAGCTGGTCAGTCTTCACATTACCCCCCAAAATAACACCCACTTCGCAAACATCAAGACTTGTGGTAGCCACTCATCTATACTCATGTACCTTATCAGGAAGAAAGGTTGTTGAAATTCTCTAATGTGTCACTGACAGAATGGATCATCTCTCTTGAGAAGATCAAAATAATTTTCTGTGCAGTTTCCAGTTATACTGGGCAAAATTTTCCCAAGACGCCTCCTCAGAAGACAAGATCCATGCACTGCTATTCTGAAAAAGATAATGAGCTGCTTAAACATAGTGTCTATTCTTTCCTGAATAAAAACTGAACATATTCACACCTTAATCTTTTGGAAATTTTTCTGCTCTTATATGGCATGGTTCCTTGCTATGCCTGAGCAAACAAGCTACTTTGTAAAGCAATGAACAGAAGAGGAAAAACACCTTACTCAGCAAGCAATTCTTTTGCCTTTAGTTAGACCAGAGCTTTTACCTATTGTTAGCCACCCCCAGAGTTTTCTGTATGTGCTCTCTCATCTTCGTCTCCAGTTTACTGTACAGATCTTTTTTTAGCAGTGATTCAGGACTCTTGAGCTATTACTGAGGTAGTGCAAAGTGTCGCTGCTGTGGAGAGGGGCTGTCAGAGAGAACAGTGGGATTTAATGATTTTGTAATTTGATTGATGAATTTGGATTTTGAGTTCTGCCCTTCAGCAAGTTTAACTTCACTGTTGGCAGCACTGGATGAAGCAGGAATCATATCAGCTCTTTATACTGGGATCTTGAAATGTTTGTTGTTACTTAATTGAAAAGCAGTGTAATGGCTTCCGTAATTATATGTCCAGTGTCAATAAGCGCACTTGTCTTTCGCATATAAGCCATATATTTGTAGGACATGTTTCTTTGTTTCTTGGCAAGAATATTTTTGCTTTTAAGCAACACTTTTAACAATACTTAAATGTAAATATACTGTATCTTTTAAGTGCCTGATGTACCAGAGAGGGCTATCATAGAAGAAAGAACTTATCCTCCTAAAAAACTGGCAAGACTACCAGCCAAAGGTATACTGGATAGAGAATTGAAGTATGTTATAAATGTGTTTTTTTTTGTGTCTTGTATGTTCCATGTACAGTGAATACTGATTTGTTTTCTCTGGAATGTTCTTCCTGTGTTTTAATTCTTATTTGGCAATGCCTTGTGATCCTTATTATTAGTAAGATCTATGTGCTATATTTTAAGATTCTCTAACTTAATATCTTTTTAAGTGCCTGAAGTACACAAGACAGTTGTCCGAAAAGAAGAAGTGTATGTTGAAGTTCCTCAGTATGAAGAGGAAGGAGAGATTCCAAAATATGAAGAGGAAGAAGTAACCAGATATGAGAAGGAAGTAATCCATTACAAGGAGGAAGTCCATCATTATGAAGAAGTTAGTCATTATGAGGAGGAAGTTCCTCAGTATAAAGAAGTTCCTCAATATGAAGATGAAGAAGTCACACATTATGAAGAAGAAGCTGCTTATTATGAAGAAGAAGTTCCTGATTATGAGGAGGAAGAGCCAGAAATTCCCCAGTATGAAGAGGAGGCTCAGCTACCAGCTAGAGGTATACTTTAATTTTAGGATTTTTGTGAGAAAGAGTAGTATCTTTTAATTCTGTTAGTATATCAAAGTTTTGGTTCAGTATGTTCCTGTATGCTTTACAATGTGCCTTTTTTTCAATATGTTTAATGATTAGTATATAGTATAGAAAACGTGTAATGGCTGTATGTCTATTCTTTACTACTACCTCTATAAATTTAAATGTTCCATGTCATACGTGTTCGTTCCTCTTTCATATGAAGTCTGTATAACCAAGAAAATTTAACAGAGCTTTATTTCATCCTCTTCTGGGGTCCAATTTTGCTACCAGACTGTTTGAAATACTTAAAAATGGATATAAGAATTCTGCAATCACAGACAAAAAAAAATGTTTATCTAGAAAACAGGCAGGGTAATTGAAAATATGTGATTTGCAAACACAAACCACATTGATTTCCTCTTCAAAAACCCTATAGTTGCTGGTTATTTTTTTCTTGAAGGGAATAATATATTTTCAGGGAAAGCAAAAATAAGTCTTATTAAATTGCCATATTTAAATAATCTTAGGTTTAGGTGTTTTCATTAGGATGAATTTTATATGGTTCTGGTGTAAATTTTTAACATTGTTAGTACAGGATGAACATACTATTCACTACTTAGAGAGGACAACTTTATCACCAAGATAAAATCTTTCTACATTGTAATATAAAGATTTCAGATTTCCCCAAATCACATAATCATCTAAGAGTATGTAAAGTTGTATATTTTCCAGTCCTGATTCCAATCATTCCATAGCCTGTCTTCCCCAAAAAGACGTTCAGATTTTTTTGACTAATTAAGGTATGCTAAAGTTATATTTATCATTGTTTGCAGTAGAATTTTGTCATTTCTATTAGCATATTTTTCTTAATAAAGGCCAGCCTGTGCACTGCAAAAGCCAGGTTAATCCTGAACAAGAAGATTAAGGTTAGTTCAGAGCAAGTGAGATTACTCTCCTGTCATCATAAAGCTTGTATGAAAGTTTCTGGGTTTTGGAGGACAAAAAGGTTGAAGGTACATTTTAGCTGAAAGTTTGCATCACTGCAGTTAAAGGAAAAATCTGTTCATTGCAGCAGAAGCAGGATTTTCATCTTTTACATTCAAGTAAGCCACTCTTAAACATTGCCATTAGCCAGCAAAATGTGGTGGAAACCAATGGGTACTTATAATGTGTCCATAGTTCTGTGTTTGAAGTAAACCAGCTGAAAATTTTTATATGCTTGCTTTTTACATATAGAAAGCACTTGGAAATGTCTAAGGAAGAAAATGTAATCAGCAGTTTCAACACATATACAAAATTGGCTTATCCAACATGATCAGGAAACCTATTTCATGGTTGATAAAAGTTAGTATCATAGCTCTGGGGGAAAATAAGTAGAAGCAGTAAATCCACTAAATACCTAATACAGCAATTAAGTAGTTGTTTATTACAATGTTTGTAATAAACATCCAAAAATTGGAGGAAAAATAAAATTGTGGTTTTGCAAGTTTCCCCACCATGGCGCTTCTTCATCTTCTTTAATAGCTTGTTCTAAAAAGACAAACTATGTCTTAACTCAATCTTTTGATCAGCAAATAAGCCCTTGAAGATAAAAACATTTTTATTCATGGCCTCAATGACTAAACAAGGAGAATGGACATAATAGCAGTTAATAGAACCTGTTTCTGATTTTATTTTGTCTTCATGATCAAACCATGTTAAATCATTGCTGTATGTTCTGGGTGTGTATTTGTGATGCTTGCTTGCACTTTATGTTCCTGTTGGTTTAGAAGTAAATACCTAAAACATTAATGGTATCTTTCAAGTGCCTGAGGTTCCCAAAAAGCCTGTTCCAGAGGAAAAAATACCTATTCTGAAGAAAAAAGAAGTTCCTCCAGCAAAAGGTATAAATCATTTACTTATCTTAGCAGACATTTACTTATCTTAGCAGACATCCTCTGAATATGTAATTCACAGTATTTTTCAGATGTCTTACTTAAATAATTTCTTTTTTTCTTTTCTTTTCGGAGAGGGCTCTGCATATTAAATATTTATCCTGACTTTGTTGTTTAATTTTTGTTTTAAATAACTTGTGGTTTATTTTTTTAACAAAAATAATGTTTTTGAAGTGCCTGAGGTGCCAAAGAAACCTGTACCTGAAAAGAAAGTCCAAGTGCCAAAGAAGGAAGCTCCTCCAGTCAAAGGTATATGAAATAGTAATTAGCTGTGATCAGAAAGTTCTTCCAGACTTCATTTATTTTCTCACTTGTGTTAAGCACTAGGATACTAGAAGGATTGTTGCTCTTAAGAATTGTGGTTCTTTGTATTTGTGTTTAATTGTCTGGTGTCACTTCTGTATATGTGACAGTGTTTTAGATTCTTATGTCAATCTCAATTTATAATATCTTGCTAAGTTCCAGAAGTGCCTAAGAAACCTGTGCCAGAAGAAAAGAAGGTTCCTGTTCCTGTACCAAAAAAGAAGGAAGTTCCACCAGCCAAAGGTATATCAGCTTTTGACTGAATGTGTTTAAAAAAAAAAAAAATTAAAAATCGGTCTTTGTTCATCTTTCCTTTTCAATATAATATACAGTGAATACTTTTCCGTTCTTGACAGTTCTTTATTACTCCTCTTTATTGATTCCTATAATTGTTCTTTACATTACGGTTCAAAAATTAAATTCTTAAACTACAACAATATTTTTAAAGTGCCTGAAGTACCAAAGAAACCTGTGCCAGAAGAGAAGATACTTGTCCCAGTGCCTAAAGTAGTGGAGGAACCTCCACCAGCTAAAGGTACACCAGTTTGTGGTTCAACTGCATAATTATAGTTTTGCTTCTTCAGCTTTAGAAGATTGCGAGTAACAATACCACTCGTTGTCCTAGTGTGTTTGACCCACTCACAGATATATCTATGATTAGGACGCTGTATTGTGGCCATTTCTGTTAGTCATGGGTGCTATGCTTACTGTACACTTTGAAAATTTCTATGTCTTGTATCATCTCTGTCTTTTGGATCTTTTATATTTAAATTATTTTAAATTTCCGATTCAAACCAGATGCCTCAAAAGATAAATTAAACAGTCAGACTTCCCCCTTAGCCTTAGAATGCCAATTTGTAGTTCTGTAGTCTGTATATTTGTAAGTTTACATCTGTGCATAAATCTGTGGATAAAAATCAATGTTATCTTTTATACGTAATTGAAGTTTACCATATTTGTGTAGTTGTCTTAATATCAGTTATTCAGTTATCATGTTTTATGTAACATTGAAAATTAATTTCTTCAACAAAAATGTCTTTAAAGTGCCTGAAGTGCCCAAGAAAGTTCCAGAAAAGAAAGTACCTATCCTTGCACGTAAAAAGCCAGAACCTGCAACAGCCAAAGGTATCTTTTCTTATATCTGAACATATGGATGATGCTTCTTATTGTTTCTGTTTGTTTGTTGTTAGAATTCAAAGTATCGTAGCAGTTTGTGGAAAATGTACTTGCACATTTTACTTCACACCCTTTAGCTTCTGTGTATGTTGCCTCTCAGTTTATGGTGTTGTGCCTAAGTTTTCTACAATTAAATACTATCTTGAAGTGCCAGAAATAGCAAGACCTCCTCCTGAAGAGGTACCTATTTTTGTCCCTGAAGAGGAGGAAGAGGAAGCTGTTCCAGAGATACCAGCAAAAGGTACACCATTCCTTCTTGAAAATGATCATAGAGCTTTGTTCAGTTCATTAAAAGATCTTCATCTCTATCGATTATTTTAAGATGGATGTAAATCTTAATTATCTTTCTGAGTGGAGTTTTCCTCTTATTGGTCTTCGTGACTTTGTTCCATGTTTTTAGTAGTTTTCATGTTTTAAAAGTAATTGAAAAATCTGTTATCAAAACAATATCTTTAAAGTGCCAGAGGTGCCCAAGAGAGCTGCCCCAGAAGAAAAAGTACCTGTTGCAGTTCCTAAAGCAAAGAAAATTCCACCAGCTAAAGGTATATCAGAGTGCTGTGTATGCAGATTATTCCTCTCCCTTACATGTTGGCATTTCAGCTGAACCTCATTATAAAAATTAATTTATACTCAGATAAGTCAGATCTTTGGTTCTAGCACCCTGCTGCTCCCCTGTAGTGAGCAGTGCTAGGTCTCAGGCAGGGTTTTGTTGTCTATTTTGTTATTGACTTCAGTGGGCTGAGAATCAGGCCTGGTTTTCCATTTTAAGTGACTGCTGTGAATGAAGTAACTTATTGTCATATCATAATCTAGAACAAATATTTAAATTAATTTACACTTTACTTAAACAAAATACCTGGAATAATAATTTATGGGCCTTTACCTGCAAATTTATCCATTCAGGGGGATCATTCTGAATATGCACCTTGAGACTAGGCTAAAATAACACGCCTTTTAGCTAAACTTATATAAAAATAAAATAAAATCACAACTGACCATATGAATAGCCAGAAAATATGCCCTGGATTTGAAATTCAGAGTGGAGGTAGACTATTGCAGAGCCTACCGTTTGGTGCTGAGCAAATTTTACCTCAGCAGCAAGTTTTTTAGAAAAGAACTGTGAAGTACACACTGGGAGGTTTTTAGGTAAAAATTTAGATGCTAATAATCCTCTACACCCTCTTTTTGGTAGCGTATCTTTCTTATATTTTTCATTGTCAATGACACTGTGTAATTAAGAAGTGGGCAAAAGAGCCAAACCTCATATAATCCTAAAAACCTAATTGTACTTTGCTGTTTTCATGGAGTGAAAAGTAACTAATAGTTTCCCTTATCTTTATTACTATTGTTACTTTAAAGTTGGTGTCCTTGTGATTTATGTTATTAATTTTTCTTTGTGATGTTGTGAAAGTAAAGTTCTTAAAATAATATCTTTAAAGTGTCTGAGGTGGCAAAGAAAGTTGTGCCTGAAGAAGAAGTTCCCATTTTTGTTCCTGAGGAAGAAGAGGAAACTATTCCAGAAGAAACGATACCAGCAATAGGTACATGATCTTTTCTTGGAAGCTGCTCATGAGATCTTTTGGATTCCTTAAAATTAATCTTTATATCTTGTTCTAATTTGTATGTAAATTTTAATGATCTTCTTGGGGAGCTTGTGACCTTATTTCATGTATTCTTATGCTTTTAATTCTCTGAAAGTAACTTTAAAATGTGTTTGCAAAATAATATCTTTAAAGAGCCAGAGATTCCTAAGAAACCTGTCTCAAAAGAAAAAATACCTGTACCTACTCCTGAGAAACGGGAGCTTCCTCCAGCAAAAGGTACATAAATTAATACCTAGGAAAACAATGTGTTGTTATTCTCATTCAGTGTGTCTATTTATTTTATTTTGTTTGTCATTTATGTTAGTTTTCTGTCCCTGGTGTCTTTCTGTATTGATGTCTCAGAGTGACTGCCAAATTCCTAGCAAAAAATCAGTTCTGAAATTATCTGACTTGTTCAAGAAGTCTTGTCTACAGACATTGAGGGTCTTTTGTTTTTTTTCACTTTCATCTTCTTTAAAGCATTTAAATATATTCTACAGATCAGTCCTTATTTCATTATGTCTGTTTGTATATGTTTTCTGTTGTCTTTCTTATACTACTTGCGGATGATATTCTTACATAAAATGTCTTTAAAGTACCTGAGATGCTTAAGAAACCTGCTCCTGAAGAGAAAGAACTTGTTCCTAAAAAGGTGCCAGCTCCACCAGCCAAAGGTATTGCAGTTTGTAAATACTGTTACCATTAATAGATAACACTCTTCATACAAGTTGAGTTTAGTAAGGGACATTTTAGTATGTTTTTCTTGTATTATATGTCACTATATTATTTGTTTGTTTGTAAGCTTCTGTTCTGCTGTTTGTAAGCTTCTGGGTTTGTCTATTTTAAAATTGTGCAAAAGAACACTGAAGTTAGGTTCTATCTTTAAAGTATCCAAGATGCCCAAGAAGGCTGCTCCTGAAGAGAAGGCACCTGTTGCCCCCCCTGTAAAAGTGGAGGTTCCAACTGCAAAAGGTATATATATTCCCGATTATAAGTAATATTTATGCTAAAAAAGCTCTTGATTTTCTTCTTTCTAACTTTTGTCTTTGCTGTTTGAGAATTTGCTTCAATTTGTGTTAAAAGTCTTTGTTATCAATGCTTGCATTGTAGAACCATAAAGCTCTCTTTCTTGTGTTTTATTTGCTTATACTGCTTTAAAGTGGGCTTTTTTTCTAAATTCCTAAATGAAATCCATATCTTTAAAGTCCCTGAGGTGCATAGAAGAGCTGTTGCAGAAGAGAAAGTGCCAATTGTGGTGCCCAAACCCAAAGAGCCAGCATCAACTAAAGGTACAGATATATGTCTTTTTAATCATCCCAAAGATTTGATTTTTTCTTATAATTTCTAAAATCTTTTATAATATACAGTTTCAGAACCTCGTTCTGATATTTTAATGTAACTTGTGGTGATCATGTACATTTTGTGTTTGATGTGGATAGTCTTGACTAACTTAAAAAAATATAAAAATTAATAATTACTAGCCAGTAACAATAATATTGTTTCTAAAGTGCCTGAAGTATCCAGGAAACTTGTCCGGAAAGAAAAAGTCCCTGCTCCTGCTCCTCCAGTGGAGAAATATGAGTATACATATGAAGAGTATGAGAAGTATGAGACATACGAGAGTATTGAAGAGTTTGAGGACGTTCAAGAAGGTGAAGAAATTGAGGCATATGAGGAACCTGAAGAACCTGAGAGATATAAGGAGATTCAGGAACAGGAATATGAAGAGGAGGCTGAGGAAAAAGATTACTATGAAAAGTATGAGTTTAAGGAGATGGAAGAGATCTATGAGAAATATGAAGAGGTGTATGAAGAAGCTTACGAAATCCAGCCTGCTATAGGTACATCAGGTCATGATTTCTTTATTCTTACAGTTTGTTGAGTTCCAAGCTGCTGCTTAAGCCTCCTTTGGGTGTTTATTTATATTTTTTCCCCATTTGTAGTCCTATGTGTGTCTGTTGCTGGTAATGATAAATCCATTCAAAGATTTTTTTTCTACTATTCCTTCCTAAGGAATTCTTCCTTTCAGAGTAGAATGGGAGGATTCCACATCTGATTGCCCAAGAGTGAGCTAGTATAGATAAGTCAGAAGCAATTAAATGATAATTTTCTAATGCAGTTCTGCTTCAGAACTTAAATATTTTTATGCATCTATATTTGTTTCTTTTGCCCAGTTTAGCTTCTGTGAGTTAGAGATATTAAAACTCGTGTTGGCTCTTCCTTCTCATAATTTAAATTTATGATTATAAGATCCTTCATACCAAACAGAAAGTGCATCTAAAATGTACCAGAAAGATTAACACTGCTATTGCTTAGATTTCATTGCTCAGGAACTTTGAAATAAGTGGCTGTTCACTTGTCACTAAATAATTCATGGAATGGTTCCTCTACAACTGAGTGATTACTCTGTTTGCTTTCTTTGTATTCATTACAATTCCTCATAAGTAACTTAAAATCCAAAATTAATTCTTTTTTAAGTGCCTGAGGTGCCTAAAAGACCTCTGCCAGGAAAAAAAGTGCCTGTTCCTGCTCCTACAAAAGAACCTGCACAAGCTAAAGGTACATCAGATACTAGATAAATTTAAAAACAGACTTCTGCCTGAGCATCTGAAGCCCTAAATCCTAAATTTACCTATTCTGATTTGATTGCTAGACCCTTAACTTTCTTTTGCAATGCAGTAAAAGACAGGGATTAAGTTACTGAAAAAATTCTCTTTCTTTAAAAAATGAAAACTGAGACTACTTGCTGGAACACATACGATCTTAATAGGTGTTCTCTATACCTGGCTGTACAAAAAATGTCATGAATACTAATTGTGCGTGGATGGTAGTAGAGTTTCTGTACTAGTTTGGAGCTCTGTAATTTTCTGTTCAGAACACTTACTTTGTCATAAATTAATTTTGTGTAAATTTTATAATTGTTTCTTGTAAAAATTATCAGAATGAAGTCAGTGGGAAAGGTGGACGATTTTTTAGAAAGACTTGGAATTTTTTAGTCAAAAATTGATGCAAGAATGGTGTTTTTCATTCAGTGAATATGGAAGACTCTAGCTATGTGAATCCAAGCAAATAGTCCAGATGGGTGGCCTGCATGGTCACCACCCAGTAGCAATTAAAGATACTGTATTTTGTATTTTGCTAAATTTTCTGACTCTTTGCACTGTTTGCTTTTTATTCAACTTATATTCTTACACAAAATCCATATTGCAAAAGTTCTTAAAAAAAAACCAATGTCTTTAAAGTGCCAGCGGTGCGGAAGAAACCTGTTCCAAAAGAAAAAGTACTACCTGCTGTTCCTAAAAAGGAAATTACTCCACCAGCTAAAGGTATACTTCCTCTGCATTGTCCTCATGAGTCATGAACTCTGATTTCAGCCTTTTGTCTTCATTATGTGTTGAGAAAGACGTCCAAATGTTTTATGTTCCCACAGTGGGTTTTTTGGCTGTTTGTGACTGAGTCTTTTTTTGCATGTTGGTTTTAAGTCATTTGTTGAAAATACGTGAGTCGCTTTAAAAAAATGTGTGTTCTGTAATTAAGCTACATGTGAAAGTAGTTCAGAAAGAAATAATATTTTTATTTCTTCTGAAAAGGAAAGAGATTCCACCAACCAAATCTATGGCCATCTTTCAAGGATGTTATTTAATATGTTATAATTTTTTGTATGTTATATGTCTAGTCTTCAAAATTAACATAGATGTTCTTTCAGGAATCATTTAATCCTTTGTTGTTTCATTAATCTTCATTGTTAGATTTTCTCTTCTTCTTCCTAACTTCTTCCAAAGAACTTTGAAAGCCCTAAAAGTAAATTATATCTTAAAGGGCAAGACATTCTCAAAAGAGCAGCCCCTGAAGAAAAGAAACCTACACATAAACCTGAAATAGAAGTTCCACAAATTAAAGGTAAAAGAAACTTGGATATGAAATTTTATGGAAAGGACATATTCATGTCACTTTTCCAAACATCTCCTAAAATGATCCTCATGTTCTTTATATCATTGCAAAAGTGTCTAGTCTTTAAGTGCAGATTTGGCTCTCAGTAATAAATTGAAAACTACGAGACAAACATTTCAGGTATGTGCTATGCATGTGCTAAACAGTAAATACATTGATTTATGAATGAAAACATGTTGAGGAGGTATCGCTACTTACACTACCAGTGTGAAGACCTTCAGCACTTTTATGTTTGTACTGTAGATGAGAATTTAGCTTAAATTGGGGTTTTGATGCCAATACATGATATTGGTGGAAAAGTAATAGCAAGTTAAAACTGTTAAAGCTGTTACACATATGAGAAGGAAAAAGATGATGATACAGTAAGAAAAGCAGATGGGTTATGCTCTTCAAGAGCAGAAACTATACATTTTGTCACATAATTGTACTAGCAAGACAGTTCTAGAACTGTGTAATATTTCATTCTCAAAAAGGCACTGTATGTTGAAATTCAAAAGACCTTAGATTTCTGAGTTTATTTCTGTTTGAGATTTTAAAAGTTGAAAATTGAGTTTACTAAAAGCAAGGTAATATCTTTTAAGTTCCTGAGTTTCATAAGAGAGCTGTCCTTGAAGAGAAAATACCCACCATTATTCCTAGAGAAGAGGAGCCTCCTTTCTATGAAGGTACATCAGTGACACATCTACCAAACAGTAAATTGAAGGGACTATATCAACTCATGTTCTAGATTGTTCTGTAAAATATGAAACACTTTCAATTTACTTTTTTATTTATTTAAAAGTAATTTCCATCCATATCTGTGATACCCTTATTCCCCCTGAATTTAGTTATAATTTAGCATGGGAGAAAGAAACATAAATAAGAGTGAAGCTAGGTTTCTGATCCAGGAAAGCACTTTAGTCACACTGGACCAGAGAAATGAAATTATATAGACACTGGTTTAGAAGCCATCCAGAGTAACAATTAATTTTTGAGCTGGGGTATACATAGTTCATGCCAGATGAGGACATGTGAAATTCAATTACAATTTCTGTTTAATACACAGAACTAAGTAACTAGAAAATAAAATTAAATATTTCTGTAAACTTTTATTTTACTAACTGGGAATGGTTGCTTCTAGTGATAGTAGGTAAATGATCAGGTAGAAATTAGATATTTAAATAATTTTATGTTCAAACAGCTCTCTGTCCATATATATGTCTTCACTTTGGCATTATGTCAATCTAGTATTGTCTTGTAAATAATGTTAAAATATGTAAAATAAACTAATATCTTTAAAGAGCCTGAAGTTTACGGAGAAGTTCCAACAGAAGAAGAAGAAGAAGAAGAAGCCCCTGTTGTTATTCCTAGTCAACCAGAAGCTCCAGCAGCTAAAGGTACACCGAGTATTCAAGCAATCTACAAAGAAACACATGCCCTACAAACTAGCTATTCATCTTCATCATTAGACCCATGTGCCAATCTGTTATTTAATATGTTCATTCTGATATTTTCTTAGATGTTATGTGTCTGTCATTGCTTTTTTTTGTTATTTACATTCTTTAAAAAATGTATTATCTTTGAAGTACCTGCAGTGACAAAGAAAACTGTTGCACAGAAGAAAATACCTGCTGTACCTACAGAAGAAGGTCCTCCAGCTAAAGGTACATGAGCCCCAAATGGATTTTGTCTAGCCTCTTTCAAAAGTGAGGTATAAACTCAGAAATCCAACATGTTTTTCTTGAACGACATGACCAGGTGCTATATACACTCTTTTCTTCCATTTGATCTCTTGTAAGAGTAAATTTTGTCTCTTTGTTTGCTTCTATCTTAGAAACAGAGTATACATACAGAGAGATCAGGGATTAAAACCAATAGTTTATGTCCATCTAAGGAACAATTATTAAGACAGAAAACCTTATCATTCAAGAAAAAAAGTGCAAGGAACATTTTCCACAGGTTCATACTTTTGCCTTGTGTTAGCAACTGCTCAAACAGTATGGAGCATTCTGCATCAGGAATTAAAAAAAAAATGAGAGAAATATAAAGAAAATATAAAGAAATTTCGTAGACAGGAAATTCATAACAGGACTTTTTATTTTTTTTTACTTCTTGTCTCATGTTCTATTTCCCAAAATACTTTCTCTGACAATATGTTTTTAAAAAGCCTTAAAAGGTTGTAGCAGAAGCTTGTTTGCAGAAGCACTCTACAATCATGTCAGGGGTTTTAATAAATTTAAGATTAATGTAAGACTTTAAATAAGGACAAAATACAAAGCCCCTTTTTTTTCATAGAAACATAGTTTTTAATGAAATTCCAAATGTTTCAAACATCTATGGAGTTCTTAAAACTCCATAGATGTTTGAAACATACTATTTAGTTAATTTTACTGTTTTGCCTTGCTTCTATAGGTAAATTGATTATTCTCTTTTTTTTAAAAGAAAACCCTTTAAATTGCCAAAGTTCTTAAGGAAAAGAAAGAAACCAAAACCTGTTTGTCTTTTGAGCAAAGAGAAAAATCAGACCTGTAAGTATCAGGAAATAGAAGAGTTGTGAACTCCAGAAAGTGAAGTTCTTGAGTTGTATTCGCAGATTAATACCATGTATTTTCATTCTAGTACAATTTTTTACTGTTTTACAAGACTGTACTACTTCTTTCCTAGTACAAATTTCTAAAATAAACCAATATTTTAAAGTTCCTATAGTACCAAAGAAAGCTGTCCGCAAAGAAAAAATACCTCCTCCTCTACCTAAAGAAGAAGCTTCGCACTTTGCAGGTACAATAATTTTTTAGTAGGATTTGAAATATAAAAAATATGTTTTCATATATAAATCTCTGATTATTTTGAGAGCACTCTGCCTACAATAAAGTTTAGTTAGCAGCTTTCGTCAGCTGCAACAGTATAAAATTAATTAATTAATTAAACAATCATCTGCAGGGTTTTTTAAGGGGAAAATTATCTTTTTGTGCAAGGGATAATTGCAATGGACTCTGGTATTTGGGATCAGTCTGAGGGAAAAAAAATAGAATAGAAAATGTGACAGCATATATAGACAGGGCCTGTCTCTGCACTCAAGCCCAGTTCAGGACACAACATCATAGAATGGTTTAGGTTGGAAGGGACCTTCAAAGGTCATCTAATTCCACCCCCCTGCATTGAGCAGGGACATCATCAACTAGATCAGGTTGCTCAGAACCACATCCAGCCTGGCCTATCACATATCACTCATCTTTCTCCTGGCAAGCTGAAGAGGTCAGATCAGGGTAGAATCTGAGATTTTTTTTTCTTCCTTCATTTGAAAGCATGCTTATTTAGATGGTAAATATAACACAGACCCATGTATCTTTGGATTAGCTTGAATATTTGATTCCATTTGTTATTTTTCACACTGTTGTTTTCTGAATATATTCCAAGTTAATTTAAATATTTAATATCTTTCAAGTACATGAAGTTTATGAGGAGATGCACATAGAAGAGGAAATTTCTACTGTTTGTAGAAAAGAGGAAGCTCCAGCACCTAGAGGTATATGTCTTCTTCATCATCTCTTCCTGCAATTTGCAAAGTCATGAACTCCAGAAAAATTATTCTTGTTCATGGTTTAGTTTCTTGTTCGGTGTAATTACTTTCTGTGTTCATTCTTTTAGTACCTTTAGCGCCTATAGTACCAACAGTTACTTACAAACCTGGGATTTTTTGTGACTTGTCTTTCTATTCTATATAAACTCTTAAAATGTACTAATATCTCTAAAGTGCCCACAGTCATTAAGAAAACTGTTACAGAAGAAAAAGTGCCTATTGCTGTGCCTAAAAAAACAGAACCTATTCCTGTGCCTAAAAGACCAGAACCTCCACCATCTAAAGGTACTGTGATAGCCAGATAGAACTGAGGTCTTTTGAAAGTAACCATCTTTTCTGTTCTTACACCTTTTCTGCTTTAGTAATTCATGGTCCATTTGTGTCAGATTTGTGGCATTTATGTTGTATATGTCCCTTTTCCCATTTCTTAACTTGTCTTTATGTCATAACATGAAAATTAAAGTCAGTAAATATCTTTCAAGTGCCTGAATTTCCCAATAAAACTATTCCTGAAGAAAAACCTGCCCCTCTGCCTAAAAAGCCAGAAGCTCCACCTGCCAAATCTATGAGTGAACATATCTTTTCCTTCTCCTTTTTTCTGTCCTCTGTTTTGTCATTATTGAATCATTAAATAGTTGAGTTTGTCTATTTCTTCTACCCAAGAGTAATCCATTGTGATGGCACAGAAATTGTAACAGAAACTAGTCAAAGGGACTAAAAATAAAGAAAACTACTTGAGTCAACATGCAGTGAGATTAACAGAACAAATAATTTCACTACATGGGTGTTTGTAGGTACTGTAAACAGCTTCAGAAATTCTATCAATACTCAAGCAAGAAGTATATACGCTTCCTCTTTCACTTTGCATATGTTAAACTTAGAGGTCAATTGATCTAATTTTGAATTGAAATAGCATTAGTCACAGGAACCAGTTGTTACAGTTCATTCAGATACTTCAGAAATCTGCCTGAACTAGCAGTTTTCATGGCATGTCATCACTGCATGACAAAAGATCCCCAACAATGTTGCTTCAAACTGTGATTTTCCAGAGGGATAGAACCATGGAGAATTTTCAGATCATGTAGCTGTTGTCAGAGTATCCTTATTCATATACTTCCTTGTTTTGTCTTATTTCTTTGTATTGTATATTTGTTTTGTTTTTTTTCTTTAATTCTTAAAAGTACACTAATATCTTGTGTCCAAGATACCTATGAAGTCTGTCTCAGAAGAAAAAGTAAATGGTGCTCTGTCTAAAAAGCCAAGAGTAGCACCACCTAAAGCTTATATGAAAATAATGCTGACTCTCTGAGGAGGAGATTTCCATTTCTCTTGGGCAGTAGGGTTTACAGTAGATGAAAAATATTACCCTTTATTTCTTGTTTATAAAATATCCTGTAATATGCAATTGTATACAGTATTTTTTGCATGACATCTCTTTTTATATCTGATCTTACATTTCTGATATGCTTCTTGTGAGACTCTTCTAATAATTTATGTATTTTTAAATGCCTTAAATATAACAAAAACGGATGCTGTTTCCTTTAAAGTGCCTGAGGTGCCAGAGAAAATTCCAGAAGAGAAAGTACCTGTTGCTGTGCCTAGAAAACCAGAACTACCAGCAGCCAAAGGTATGTTGCACCCCAGATAGATAACTAAAATTTGGAAGAGAAAAAAATCTCTGCCTTGATTGTGCAGACTAGTTTTTGATTGTTTGTTTGTTGGGTCCTCTTACTTTTATTCTCTGTGCCCAAAGTTCTATATATCCTACAGTTCTGGAAATTCTTCTTTTCGAATCATAGCTATAGCTGTAATCAGTGTACCAGGGTGTTAGAAATACTGATGTGGCTGGGCAGAGATCAGACTGATACTTGAGAACTCAGCAGAAATCTTAAAGGAGAAGAAAGGACTTCTATGATGTGAATTACTCCTAACTGACAGTGAAAAATTAGTCCCAGAGAGAGCATTTAATAATTTCAGAGTGTGGAGTAAGTGGTAGAGATGTCAAACACAGGAAAAAACCCTCTGTGCATAGGGGAAATATTGATACCACGAAGTCATCATGCATAGAAGAATTTGACAAGGAATACAGAATGGCCAATGGCAGCCTTAGTCAAATGAAGATTTGGGAAGTGGTTGAATAAAATGGAAAAATAATGTAATGTAGAAGAAATTCCAAAAGTCTCAGAGTTGTTTCTTCAGACTTTACAGAGACATATAAAACCCCAATGAACATGTCAAATCAATGGCTCCATTAAAAACCTCCTTACTTTGCAATTTCTAGTGAAAAGTTTGAACATAGCTGTAAAATTCCAATTGAAAATAATCTTTCTTTAAAGTGCCTGACGCATCTAAGGAAGTAGTTGTAGAAGAGAAAATGAAAGTTGCTGTGCCTAAAAAGGCAGAAGCACCATCAGCTAAAGGTACTTGTAATTAATAAAACCAAGGCAATAATTTGTATTACTTTCGGTGATAAGACATTTTGATATGCCCATCTTTCTATCTTATAAACTGCCATTTTGAAAATTCATTTTTGAGAGCAGCCTCTCTACTCCCCTCAAATTACTCTCAATCAAGATTGGGAGCAAAAAGCCTGTTTGGTAAAGATTCTTATATTTAATTCATGTCACTTGGTGTCCTTTTTGTTTGCTTCTTTTTCCACTTTAATGTTATTTAAATGTCTTTATATTCTTAGTATTAACATAATTGTTAATTTTAAAGTGCCAGAAGTGCCCAAGAAAGTCCCAGATGAGAAAATACCAGTGGCAGAGCCTAAAAAACCAGCAGTTCGACCAGCTAAAGGTACTTGACATTGTGACAAAATTAACAGATTCAAAAATTTCACGCTTTTACTGTATTAACACTATAGAAGATAGTACCCAAGACCTCTGTTAGAATTTTCTTCTGTTATCAAAAGTTATTCGAGTGAACAAATGTGTTGTGTGAAAAAAATACAGCTTGTTGTTTGGTGTTCTCACTAATATTGTTCTGCTACTATGCTTTAATGTTGCATATGAAATTAATTATTAAAAGTTATTAATATTTTTCAAGTGCCTGAGGTACCACAGAAAGTGATCCCAGAAGAGGTTTCAGTTAAAGTACCAAAGAAACCAGAACCTCCACCAACTAAAGGTAACTGCTGTATACAATTAATGAAAGAAAACCCATTTTAATATAATGGTAATTTACTTTTACTAGAAATGTTCTATAAGATATTTTTGTTGTTTAAATTGTAGTTTTTGCATATGTACCTCAGTGAGACATCAAAAAGTACTTTCTGTAGGCAAACAAAAAAGTTAATATTCATATCCAAAACCACTCATGCTTTTGCTGTCCTAGAGATTTACTTTTTCTTAGTATCTTAATGCTGCAGACATATGCTTGAATTTCATAAAAATTAAATTAATTACTTTCTTTAAAGTGCCTGAGGTGCCCAAGAAAGTTGTTTCAGAAGAAAAAGTACACATTGAAGTTCCTAAAAAAACAGAACCTCCACCACCTAAAGGTAATTTTCAATACTGATAAAATTGTACAGCAATTTTAATTTGTTTCTCTAAATATTAGTTTTAAATTTGTATTATCATCTTTTTTATATTCTAATATTTATAAATGTTACAGATTGTGTTGTCTTCTTCACTTGTCAATAGCTCCCAGTAAGCAACAATGGCTATAAATGGTGTGCATCAAGCAATATGAAAAAAACAAAGATTATTTATTAGGGGGGTTTATTTTTTTTTTTTTCTGATTCTGTTTAATGATTTTCATCTTGGAGTTATTGTTACCTTTTTAATTCCCATTTTCCAAATTCCTGAAAGTAAACCAAATAAATATCTTTAAAGAACCTGAGGTGCCAAAGAAAGTTGTTCCAGAAAAGAAAATACCTGTGCCTAAAGAACCAGAACCTGTAGTTGTCACAGAACCAGAGGCTGCACCTGAAGAACCAGAACCTGAGACAGGTAAATCTCAACTAATAAAATAACAAAAGCAAATCCTCTTTTCTTTAAACTTTGATTTTCCAAGCCTTCACTTTTCTGAGACTCTAAATTATACCTGTTGTATGTATCTGCATATGTGCGTGAAATAGACATACATGTGTCTTTTTGAAGAGTAGTGATAAATCTTGGATGTCTAAATTGCCTGTATCTTAAACTTCATTTCATCTTAGTATTTTAGATTATTCTTCCTGTTCTGCTACTTGGGTTCATGAAAACAACCGCAGCTAATATGTTTAAAGTGATAATAGTAGAAGAAAGTACTCATTCTAGTAACTAAGAGCAGAATTTTCTTTACCAAGAAAAATTATATGCCATCACTGCTAATTCTTGAAAGAGTCTTATTATGAGTCTGCTTACCACCTGCAATGTTATTAATATCTTTTGTCCTGTCCATTCTTGTTTATAATTTCCGTAGATTTTACTTATAGCTTAAATTATACTATCCGTGTAGGTATATGGGGTCATGAGGCTTGGGGTACATTTGTACATTTGAGAGAAAAGGGAAAAGAGCCAAAATGTGGTATATATGTCATTACAAAGGCCAACATAAATGACTGATACCTGATACATTTTTAATTTTTTGTTACAACTGTGGGTTTATGTTTTATGATTCACTTCAACTTGGTATGCTTGTCAGTGCACTCGTTAAATTTAGAACTAATATCTTTTATGTACATGAAGTGGCCAAGACAACTGTCCCAGAAAGGAAAGTACCTCTTCCAGTTTCCAGAAAACCAAAGCCTGCTGCAGGACCCCCAAAACCAAAGCCTCAAGAGGTAAAACCTCAAGAACCAGAACCTGCTAGAGTGGTCCAAAAACAAAAGCCTGTTGTGGAACCACAGAAAACAGAGTATGTTGTGGCATCTGAGCCTGAGGCTATTTTGGCACCTCAAACAACAGAATATGTTGTGGCATTCCAAAAAGCAGAGCATCTTGTGGTGCTTGAGAAACAAGAGTATATTGTGCTACCTGAAGAACCCAAGCCTGATGTGGCACCCCAAAAACTAAAGCATGGCATGACGCCCCCAAAACAAAAGCCTGTTGTGGAACCCCAACAAACAGAGCCATTCATGGCCCCTGAGGAACCTGAGCACATTGTGGCACTTAAGGAGTCAGAGACAGTTGCATCAACCCAAAAATCAGAGCGTTTTGTGGTGTCCCCCAAGACAAAACCCTTTGTGCCACACCAAAAAACAGAGCTTGTTGTAGCAACTGAAGCAACAGAGTTTGTTGCAGATTTCAAAAAATCAGTGCATATTGAAGAGTCCAGAAAATCGAAGCATGTAGTGGCAGCTGGCAAGCCAGAACCTGTCATGGAGCCTGAGGAACCAGAACTAATTTTAGCACTCCAAAAACTAAAGCTTTCTACAGTACTTCAAAAACCAAAGCCTGAAGTGGCACCTAAAGAACCGGAGCCTCTTCTGGCAACTGAGGAACCACCACCAGCCAAGCTGGCTGAAAAGCAGGAGAGTGTTGCTCTACCTAAAATACAAGCAGCTGCACTGCCTAAAGGTACCACTTATGAATAGGATCTCTTTTCCCTCTCGAGTGTATTATGTTTCACTGTCAGTTTTAAAGCTTAATATAAATAACTAAAAGTTACTAATATCTTTAAAGAGCGTGCAATGCCCAGAAAGGCTATCCCAGAAGAGAAAATTCTTGTAGCTGTTCCTGAAAAGTCAGAACCTCCATCAGTCAGAGGTACATGTTAGCACAAATATATGATAAACACACCTAATTTTCTTCTCTTATTATCTTAACCTCTTTTGTTCTGCCTGTCATTTCAAATCTGATGTTTTAAATAATGCCTGCTAAACAAATCACACAGAGTATGAGTGTGTACCAAGTTCTTACTCGAAAACACGTCTATTGTCCTGTATGTTTCAGTCTCTGTACTTATATTGTTGTATTGTACTTGTAAAATGAAATGCACTAATATCTTTGAAGTGCATGAGATACCTGAGAGGGCTCTCCAGAGGAGAAAGAGCACATTACTTTACCTAAAAATACAGGAGCTTCACTTACTAAAGACACATACCACCGTGATTAGCATCATAATGAAGGTTGGTTTGTGTTTTCTATGTTTCTGCCTGACTCAGAAACAGAAACTAAACACAGAATTCCCAGCTCCTGCCTGACTCAGAAACAGAAACTAAACACAGAATGTGCCATATCTTACACCCCGCTTATTCAAAGTCTTTGAAGCAAAGCATAAGTGATGACTGAATGTAACCACAGCACTTTCTCAAAGAAGACTGCATGCATGTAATATTGATCATCTTGTTGTTTCATATACACCTGTACAGCCCACAAAACTAAAGCATACTAATATCTTTGAAGTGCCCAAGGTGCCCAAGAAAGGTGTTGTGGAAGAGCCCATACCTGTAACCGTGCCAAAAGAGCCAGAACCTGCACCAGTTCGAGGTACCTGTTGCCCTGTGCATCAGCCTTAAAGGGACTGTTTCTTACTGTTTTACACATTATTTGTCATGTCTGTTACCCTGCTCATTTGTGATTGCCTGAAATTTCAATGTTCTCTGCCGTGTACGTGTTCTATTGTTAGAATGACAAATATAAAAGGAACATGGAGGAATCTCACAATCTTCCTCATCTGTGTTCAGAATCAAAAAAAAAGACTATAAATCGTAGCTGATATTTTTAATTTGGAGTATTATAGAAGCCCTGAAAGGTCACAAAGTCAAACCCACCATGTACCAGTACAGCAAAAGATTTGAAGAAAAAAATAAACAAAGAGAAATAGTAATGATGATGGGCTTTCCATTCTTCACACTGTCATTGCCCCCACTGCTGAATGCAAAGCACTGGCAGATCCATAATAAATGGCAACAGATAAGTTATGGGCTGAGGCTGATCCCAGGGAAAGGTCAGATCCCAGCAAGGCAGAAATCATGGTGCCTCTTCTCAGGGAGGGAAGGCTGCTGAGTACAGAGAGGGGAATCCTAATTCACACCTCACCCTGAGCACAACCTAAACATAGCCAACAGTTTTCTCACAGAACCTACTTGGCATCACCACCCTGTGCCTCTCTGTGGGTTTGTGTATATGTCCGTGAGTGACAGAGAAATGGGCTCAAGACACTGTGGGACCAGTTTGCTTACCTTCATGAGTGCATCTCTAGTCTGTGTTTCATTGTTCATCTTCCTGTTTAATGTATAAAACTGACTGTTACTAATATCTTTGAAGCACCTGAGGTGCCCAGGAAGGCTCCTCGTGAGGAAAAAGTGTCCGTTCCCACTGCCAAAGCACCAGAGCTTCCAGCACCCAAAGGTACCTCTTTTCATGGATAACTTAACAAAGAAGATTCTTTATCTTCCTCTCTTGAGCGTTGTCCTCCGTCTCTTGGCCTGTCCCTCTCTGTCCCAGAGACTCTCAAGACTGTGCATGCCTGGTAAATGGTGCCGTATGTGCGTGTATGGTGATGAGCTGGCTGTGTGGTGATGTTCTGTATCTGTGTTGCCCCGGATTTTGTTCCTGTTTGGCATCTGCTTTCACCAATGTAAAACAAAACACACTAATATCTTTGAAGTGCCTGAGGTGCCTGAGGAAGAGGAGGAGGAAGCACCCGAAGAGGTGGCACCAGTTGCTGAGGCTGGAGAGCCAGAAGCTCCTCCAGCTGA
Source organism: Pezoporus occidentalis (assembly GCF_034315485.1). Taxonomy (NCBI): domain Eukaryota; kingdom Metazoa; phylum Chordata; class Aves; order Psittaciformes; family Psittacidae; genus Pezoporus; species Pezoporus occidentalis. Next base: position 3,526,645 of record NW_026916009.1, read on the forward strand.
AGGTACGCAGTGGTGTTCTGAAAGAGCTCCTTCTTCCTTCTATGTTTCCACAGTCCTGAGTGCTCTTTGCCCCTCTGTGTTCTGTGTGGTGGGGTGAGAACAGCTTTTGGTTGTGTTGTGTCCCTATGTGCCTCTACATGCCTGCAAGAGAAAGTGGCGTTTGTCAGCAAGAGCTCTCTCATAAGTCCATAGTTTGGCTCCTTGCTGAGAGTGGTACTCCCAAAGGAAGAATGCTTGTCTAGAGAGGGCTCCCTGGTAGTCTGTCAAGGGTTTACTTTCCTGCTTCTGCTTGCCAGTTGGCTGATTTCTGATCTTTAGCACAGTCAAGTAAATGGGACTACTATCTTTAAAGTGCCTGAGGTGGCCGAGGAGGAAGAGCCAGAAGAGGAGGTGCCAGTGGTTGTTCCCCCAAAGCCTGTGGCAGTGCCCAAGAAGCCAGCAGCAGTACCCAAGAAGCCTGAGGCTCCACCAGCTAAAGGTATATCTTCTGGAGGGATCTGCTTTTTACTTTAGTGTATTGATTATTATTTTCACTTCTTATACCTTCTTTTGCACAGTACATGTTTTGTGTCCTCTTCCCCTAGCCTGTGCTGTGCCTATCTTTGCATATGTGACTAACAAACCAGTCAATAGAGGAATGTCACAGTCTCAGAAATATCTAAACTCTTGGATTTTTTTCGTGTGTTATGCTCTCTTGTATATTTTAACTGGGAATTTAAGAGGAAATAATATCTTTAAAGTGCTCAAGGTGCCCAAGAAAGCTGTCCAGCAAGAAAAACCACCCGCTGCTGTACCCAAAATATCAGAACCACCACCAGCCAAAGGTACATGCCATCACTATTCGTATCAGTATTAGAAAAAAACATCATGCTCTTCTGTACTTAAGTCAGCCTAATTTTTCTGACAATGAACTATTGCAGATAGGGGCATAAGAAATATGAAGCGCCATGTGGAGTACCTAAATGATGGCAGTAAAATTAATATCGGTTGCTTGAAAAATATCTGTCACTTTCTGAACTTTTCTCTAAAGTTGAAGAATTAGCAATTACTGCATGCTTGGTTGAAATGGAATAATACGTTGCTCTGAGCAAGAGCCTGCAAATAAGTCAACACTTTAAAGAACGTAATGTTGAATCTCTGAATTTTCTCATAGACTGTACTGCTGGATGACAGCAGCAGTAACAGTTCTCTGCCTCTTTAAAAGCAAGTTAGTGCTAATAATATATGAGGTAGATTTGCTAGCAAAAGTCTGGATATATCTACCGATGATCCACAGTAGTACTACAGTAAAGGGTCATTAATATGACCAAAACGAAAGGAAAGAAAATACGTATTTCTGTAGTCAGAAGAATCTAAAAGCCAGGAGCTGTGGAAGACTGAAAATTAAGAGGAACAAGTGGAAATAGTTGATAGAAATAGGCAGTAAATATAAAGCAAATGATAGCTCTCCTAAAACTGTTACAATGCCCATGTAGTGATGAATGAATTACATATGACTGATACTCAAATGTAGTAGAATTCCATAAATAATTCTCTGATGGGCTGTAGAAAGAGGGCTTGTGTTTTCTATGTTTCTGCCTGACTCAGAAACAGAAACTAAACACAGAATTCCCAGCTCCTGCCTGCCATATCTTACACCCCGCTTATTCAAAGTCTTTGAAGCAAAGCATAAGTGATGACTGAATGTAACCACAGCACTTTCTCAAAGAAGACTGCATGCATGTAATATTGATCATCTTGTTGTTTCATATACACCTGTACAGCCCACAAAACTAAAGCATACTAATATCTTTGAAGTGCCCAAGGTGCCCAAGAAAGGTGTTGTGGAAGAGCCCATACCTGTAACCGTGCCAAAAGAGCCAGAACCTGCACCAGTTCGAGGTACCTGTTGCCCTGTGCATCAGCCTTAAAGGGACTGTTTCTTACTGTTTTACACATTATTTGTCATGTCTGTTACCCTGCTCATTTGTGATTGCCTGAAATTTCAATGTTCTCTGCCGTGTACGTGTTCTATTGTTAGAATGACAAATATAAAAGGAACATGGAGGAATCTCACAATCTTCCTCATCTGTGTTCAGAATCAAAAAAAAAGACTATAAATCGTAGCTGATATTTTTAATTTGGAGTATTATAGAAGCCCTGAAAGGTCACAAAGTCAAACCCACCATGTACCAGTACAGCAAAAGATTTGAAGAAAAAAATAAACAAAGAGAAATAGTAATGATGATGGGCTTTCCATTCTTCACACTGTCATTGCCCCCACTGCTGAATGCAAAGCACTGGCAGATCCATAATAAATGGCAACAGATAAGTTATGGGCTGAGGCTGATCCCAGGGAAAGGTCAGATCCCAGCAAGGCAGAAATCATGGTGCCTCTTCTCAGGGAGGGAAGGCTGCTGAGTACAGAGAGGGGAATCCTAATTCACACCTCACCCTGAGCACAACCTAAACATAGCCAACAGTTTTCTCACAGAACCTACTTGGCATCACCACCCTGTGCCTCTCTGTGGGTTTGTGTATATGTCCGTGAGTGACAGAGAAATGGGCTCAAGACACTGTGGGACCAGTTTGCTTACCTTCATGAGTGCATCTCTAGTCTGTGTTTCATTGTTCATCTTCCTGTTTAATGTATAAAACTGACTGTTACTAATATCTTTGAAGCACCTGAGGTGCCCAGGAAGGCTCCTCGTGAGGAAAAAGTGTCCGTTCCCACTGCCAAAGCACCAGAGCTTCCAGCACCCAAAGGTACCTCTTTTCATGGATAACTTAACAAAGAAGATTCTTTATCTTCCTCTCTTGAGCGTTGTCCTCCGTCTCTTGGCCTGTCCCTCTCTGTCCCAGAGACTCTCAAGACTGTGCATGCCTGGTAAATGGTGCCGTATGTGCGTGTATGGTGATGAGCTGGCTGTGTGGTGATGTTCTGTATCTGTGTTGCCCCGGATTTTGTTCCTGTTTGGCATCTGCTTTCACCAATGTAAAACAAAACACACTAATATCTTTGAAGTGCCTGAGGTGCCTGAGGAAGAGGAGGAGGAAGCACCCGAAGAGGTGGCACCAGTTGCTGAGGCTGGAGAGCCAGAAGCTCCTCCAGCTGAAGGTACGCAGTGGTGTTCTGAAAGAGCTCCTTCTTCCTTCTATGTTTCCACAGTCCTGAGTGCTCTTTGCCCCTCTGTGTTCTGTGTGGTGGGGTGAGAACAGCTTTTGGTTGTGTTGTGTCCCTATGTGCCTCTACATGCCTGCAAGAGAAAGTGGCGTTTGTCAGCAAGAGCTCTCTCATAAGTCCATAGTTTGGCTCCTTGCTGAGAGTGGTACTCCCAAAGGAAGAATGCTTGTCTAGAGAGGGCTCCCTGGTAGTC